>NC_083325.1:42788984-43140237 GCF_963455315.2 Globicephala melas
ATGTCAATACTTTCTGTAGTAAAAAAGAGGGCAAAACTTTCGCTTTGAGTGCTGTTTAGTTTTCTCTACATCAGCTTACATCAGCTTATAAATGAAATCATTGATGTAGCAAAAAAAAACCTTTTTCTAAAAGCTCCTGTAGAATCCACACTGAACTGTAACACTGCTAAGCTCCCTGGTTCTGCTGTTATCATGGTCAGTGCTGATAGCCACACCTAAAGACGTCACCTGAGAATTTGCACCAATGAACAAACAGGTGGACCAAAATAAATAACTCAGGCCCAAAGTGGGACCTTCATGTCGAGTTCATGGATACTGAGACTACAACAATATTTACCCGAGTTCAAATCTGTAATAAATAATCTCACAAACTACTTTCTCATTAACTCAAAACTTCTGGCCATTATTACTCTGTAGGTACTACTTCTTTAAAGAAGGATATGACAGTGGTAAATGAAAGCCTCATCCTGGTACTCAACTCATATTAGAGTCAGTTCACATTTTTTTTATACTTAGAGGAAATCACTGACGATGCTCAGTGAATATTCACAGAAAACTTAACTCCTGGAACAAGCTCATTTGCCTACAAATTCGATTTATAATGTACCTCAGAGAAGTGTACTTAAGTTCAGTTAATTTCTACTAAAGGAAGTGAAGCTCTAGTTAATAGTTAGGAATTTTAAAGCAAGAAAAACGTGGTGTTATCACAAGTGGGCTAACTCCTCACACTGGCTTACAACAACGCTTTCCCCACAGCTATGACCGTGGAGTTTATTAAAGCCTAGACATTTAAAAAAAACTTATCAGAAGATGAGAAAAGGAGCCATTGTCCTGACTATTCCTTTCAGAACAGAACAATCTTATGATATAAATCAGCTCTACAGTGGTAGCTTTTAAAAACAAAACATTGAGTGGCTACATTTCCTTTTTTTACACTGAGATGTTCTGAGGCTGCATTTCCCAGAGGCTATGTTTGCACATATTTCTGTTTCAACTCGTGGAAGCGAACCTATTCTATATTCAAGAGCTTCCAGTTACCCAATCAAGATGCTTCAGTTGCTTGGCATTACCCATTGGCCAAGTGAGGACACTTAACGTGTTCTGATTAAAACATAGTATCTTCCTCTCGAGATAAAATTTTAGATGAAAATTAGAGAATGAATTCAGAGAAAATTGAATAGCTCTTCCTTGCCCTCCCCTTCCTTTTAGGCCATACTAACACAGCTGCCTTGAGAAATTCGGGAATGGTGGCAATGTGACCCACTGCACTGATCTGATTCCAATTGCACAAGGCAATAGGCTGAAACAGGTTTCAAACAGTTTGGAAAGCAGGGCAGCGTGTTGCCTTTGGAGTATGTGCAGATACTAATACTACAGGATTGAAGCTACTCCTTCATTTTCCCGTTTCGGAAATGCTTTTCAGATCGCTAGTGCCTGATTTACGCTAAAGTAACAGCTTCTTTAGCATGCTGTTCGTACTAAACAGTATCCACATGCTGTCGCAGAGAGCAAGCCAGTTGATAAACCAGCAGCCCAGACACAGGGCGGTGCCCAATCAGTATGTGCTTGAGAGAAGCAAACTCATTTCATCTAAGTTACAGCAAAATATAACAAGGCAGCTAAAGCGACTGCTAAAACAGTCATCCTCAAGTAAATATTCTGCAGTTCTCATCTACTTCTTTGCTTTCTGCATGCCAAGGAAAGCGTGGGCCCCTTCACAAGAGTGCATCATCAGGCTGTTGATAAGTCATTCTGAAACCAAAACAATTTTAGAAAAGTCGTTGAAACCCATGTGGCAAAAGCAGGACTGAAGCACTCTACTTACTTTATGGCTCAGAAAGGTTTGACCAAGGCTACATGTTAGGAATTATAGATAATTTGGAGGACAGTGTTTTATACTTTGGAACTGATGAAACTTCAAGGAACTGTCTCAGTTTTTAAGATTTTTATTGCCTGCCGTTTCTTCTCAGAGAGGTAAATATTTACACTGCTTATTATTAATTTTACTTATTGGAAAGCTCATTACTGGTAAAGAAAAATAAATGATAAATTTCAGCCAGATCTTTTTTTAAGTCATTGCTGAAGCTGAAGTATAAGCAAAAAATAAAATATCTTCATGAATAAGACCATATATCTATTTTCTAATACTCTATAAAGAAGCATTAAAGCATTAACTAGAGTTTGAAGACTTAATTTCTATTTAATGGTGAACAGAGTAGGTTTTTGTTTATTTGAAAACTTTCAGTAAGTTGCACAACGTACTTCAGTTGCAAAAAGAAAGAAAAATATGGTATCTTTCCTTATTTTGGCCAACTATTAACTTCCTATATTTGAAGACATCCATGCTACAAACATTGCACAGAAAATACCTGTAACAGTATTTTACACATATGAATATACATGCACATCAGACTTCAACTTCGATGCAGATAGATATGAATCACATTACTCAAAACAAAATGATAAAACTAGAGATTCAATTCAACCATAAGTATTCAAACCCACTATTAGTTTAAAAAAATTAAAATCATACTTTAAAACTTAAGATAAAAAAAAAGTTACACCATAAGGGCTCAAAAAATAAAGTATCTATGGTTAAAACGAGACCGTGAGGATTACCAGACTATAGCGAACAAGCCACAACACAACTGAAGTACTGGATAAACGGCTGTACACAGTTGGTTACCTTAAGAGAGTGTACCACGGGTTCAGGCTGCTGAGAAGGGGTGGTATGTCCACTGAAGCTAGCTGGAGAGTTGGGTGAACTGTTACTCCCATCAGCCCCTGATGACAACCTAAAAGAACCCTTAGTAGAAAATCAACAACTTTGTTATTAAAACAAAGGTCGTTTATAACTGCAGAGATGTCATTCAATATTCAATTTCACTGCCAAACAAGAATTAGCCATTTTGTTAATTTTCTCTAGCCTGTCCAAAGATGCTATCAACCTGTTAACTGGAAGACACTCTCTGCTTGACCAGCAGAAAAGAAAAAAAAAAAAAAGTAACCAAGAGCCATCTCTATGCATTTCCAGATGTCACTTCTGATTTACCAAAGAGAGCAGTGCCCCCTAAGGAATGCCCATTAAGAACATTTCAAGAATGACTTTTTGAAACTTAAAGATACTCAAGAGTAGGGAATTTGTGAGTTACTCCACAGCTGAGTTAAACATGCTCACTCAGCAAGACAAATGCCATATTCCATATGTCTCAGAAAATGCAGACACATCACCATTTCTCAAAGGCATACTGCTGCATTTGAGAAATGGTGTCCCTTATAAACCCTTCTTTGAGGGAAAGACCTATGGTGGAACATTTCCCAAAGAGATTTAACCATATTCAACATCTTCTTCAAGAATTCTCTTATTTTATGAACTTTTAAAAACTGAAAAACAAAACATCACAAATTACATATTTGTAGTGTAGTGACTCTTCAACTGAACTGCTGAGAAGTCAGAACTTGGGCATTATTAATTTGACCTGTGAGAGTCACAGTCACCCATACAGGAACTGGGAAAAAGTAAAAAACATCACTTTTTCTAGGGGTTCCTTGGGAAAAAGACTAATGGATCAGGAAAGAAAAAGAACAGCAGTGATCTATCCTCCTAGCAAAAACAGTCTAATGGGAATTGCCCAAACCTGTTTTTAGGGCCTGAGAGATTTTAATTTCTGTCCATCAACAAATCTACAGATTTTTTCATAATAGATTAATAACTGTTCCCTTTAACTTGATCCTATGAATCTAAACCCCCGAGAAGGAGCCAGGGAAGGTGCATCATGTGTGAAATCATGAAAGGAAGAAAAAACAGTGATCTGGGATGTTAATTTTCCAGCATCTACAGGAGAGCTTCTATGTTGTGCATTTTGGGGATGGGAGGGAGAAGCTGAGCACAGGTTACATGTATGGGTTTTACACAAACACCACTATTTGTAGAGAAATTAACTCTTCCTGTTGAGTTTTACAAAGGTGATTATTTATATGCAACTTGGAAAATCTCTCTTCCCTTGTCATTGTCCTTTCTTCCTGTGTCCTTGAAGGCTATCCTTGCCACCTCACAAGCCAACTGAGGCCATGTTCTTTTCCTAATGCAATCAGGTCAGGTCCTGCCCCCGCCCTCACTAGCCAACAGGGAGAGGAAGCCATGGAATCTGACATTTAGGTGACCTCTCCAGCTTCTGTCTGCCGTTGCAACTAATGATGAAATTAACAGGAGGTGATGAACAGAACATACAATTATTATAGCCCCAACCCCCTCTGGGAAAAAATTGTTTACAATATTTGTTTTGCTGTATTTGTAATTTGGATCAAATCAGACATAACAGTACCCAAAACAAATAATAGAAAGGAAACTGTTTGAAGTTTAAAGATGGTTAATAATAGGCACAGACTCCCCCCACCAAATTTGGGCATCCTCTTCCTTTGTAGAGATCAAATATTTCCAAAGCGAAGGAGTTATAAAGGAAGCTCTTCTTCCCTGAAAAGCCCTGATCCTCTACTAGTCTCTTTCCTGGCTGGTATCACCCTTATGAACTCTTTGGAAAAGGCTTCTGAGGTTATACAGAGTTCACATGAACCCTCTCATTTAGACTCCACCACTGCAGTGCTGTTTCCTCTGACTGGTAATCTAACTTGGCAACAATCCTTCCCCCTCTGGGATACACTCCCTTCCAGTTCTCCCTTTCAAATCCTTTTCTGCCCAGCCCTTCTGTTTCAAAGGTTCCCTTCCCAGACCTGGCAAAATGGTAGGCATGCCAAATTCTAGCTTGCTATTCCTTGGGCACGGGACCTCTATCTTTCAGGGTATTTTGGTTTAAGAGAATTTCTGAAATCAATGATAAGTAGCTTCCCTAAACCAAATCCTCTGGGCAATTAAGCATTGTTTAAACTTAAGGAGAGTCCTGTCTGTTCAGAAAAACATACCTTTTTATTAAAGAAGTTTCATCATCATCATGAAGGCTACAATGGAAACTACCCAGTGGAGAAACACTTATCATTCAGGGATTAAAGTTCTACTTAAAACTTGTTTTGCGAGCCATGGACTGGTAATCACTAGAAAGGTCAAGGTTTATATTGTATGTAGTTTTTGTGAAGCCGCAAAGGTTACTGAATGCTGGTTAAGTTGTACACTAACAGGTGCTAAAGAGTTTTCTAGATTATAACAGAAACAAGCACCTCATTCTATCACATCTTATTTAGTTACTATGAAATAAAAGCTTAGATTTCTATGTGCTTATTAGTAGAATCAGACCAATACCTGGAGTTTTCTCTGGGCTCCATCAATACATATTCTCCATCGAATAATACATTTTTCACTGAAGTATTTTTAAAAATATGCTACTGGGTGAAATACTAGCCCAACAAATAATTTTAAACAGTCCCTTGGAGTTTATTTCAATAAGATTTAGCCCGTTTATTTAAATTGTATCTTGGCTGGCTCAGGAGACAGGGAATTTAAAAAGAAAAAAATCTTACTAAAATGGGAAATGTGACTCCCAGCTTTGGGGTTGCTTATCTTCAGGCTACACATGATCACACAGTGCACGTACCACCTCTTGGGTCAGCAGTCAATTTGAAAGGGCAAGGAATAATTTTCTGGGCTGGTCGTGAGACATCTGATGGTGTCTAACAATTCATTTCCATGGGCACTGACCTTTAAACTCCTTTTCACAAAAGGTGCAGGTACTTTCCTCCTCCTCCAGTGTTTGGGGTTATTCAACTTTCACCCCCAGGTTCAGGGAAAAAAAAAAAAACACTGAAGGCGACCATTTAGGAGGTGAAATAGACTATACTCCCGCCTTCCCTCCCTGATTTGGACACACAGTGACTTTCATGTGTACAGACTTATTCTTTCCCCCCCAGTATGACTTTTCCTCTAGCAGCAGAAGCCATCTGGTTATGCACAAGTAAATCAGCAGCTGACTCGTCTTCACTCACCGGGAGAGTGGGCAGGCATCGTCCTATTCCTCGGCACCCTTGCCACCACTGCCAGACCCGCCGGGCTCTGGGCCCCCAGCCTTTCTCCATATTTGAGCTGTTTCTAGTTGGAGGTTGCCTTCTATTCTGGGTAGCCTTATATTTGGAACAATATAGTACAATCACTCAGAAAAATACTGTTTCCCAAGTCTCAAGAAAGCATATAGAATAAGAAGCTTAATGAAATGAACCACAATGACCACAATGGCAAGCTGTAACATGCACCTCTAACTAGGGAAAAAATTAAAATAAAAACTCACTGAAGTCCTGTGTATGAGAGCTAATGCTGATTTTTTTAAAAGTTTTGGGCAAAGGTATAACTAATTCTCAAGCTATCAAAAAGGGACAGATGATAATGCCAAAATTCCAGAAAAAAAGAAAAAGGAAGCTATTTATACAACTTAATTTTGTTGGTTTTATTTGTGAGAAACAGAATTAACATAAATCTTACAAGTATTTAAAACTGCAACTTAGAAATTATTTAAATGCAATTGGGAGCACTCTGACCTTATGTTAAGAAACACAAGTTGGGTAGATATATTCAACACTCAGAAAAACTGACACTGCATCAAATTCTCAGCAAAACTTCTGCACACTGGAGAGTATATAATGAACCAAGAGATCACCATTGCATTAAAGTAACTATTTTAAATGAGACATATACACAATTATCAACATTTCTAATTAATTGGTTAACTCCCAAATTTCTGTACTGGTTGGAACTAAGACATCACAACTGACATAAAAAGAAAATACAAAATTTTTTTCCCCCTGAATTTCAGGTTTTTGCCATGACCAAACTGTGTAATTTTATTAAAATGATCAGAAGCAAAATGAACTAATTTGAACATAATTTCCTTTCCCTGCCAACTTTCACTAAGACCTGTATCTAAGACTGCTATATCCTAAGGAATAAGAAACAATTTTTAAAATATAGAAAATTCGCAAATATAGTCCAAAAATTCCAGTGTCCAAATGTTTAAGTTAATTTTAGGAGATTGAAAATGAGAATATAATTTTTTAGTTCTCATTAATCTATTATCCTTGAAGTATGTGCTTTACTGTGAATAGTACTGGTCTAATTTTGACTTTTCTCTAACTTTTCGAGGCTGAACCATAAAGGAAATGTACCATGGTCTTAAGCGAAGTAAAAAAGGGGAGCAATCTTGACCAGCAGTTGGTACTCACAAAACTTTTTCCTGAATCTACAAAATCAATACCAGTTACCTATTAAATAAGTAAGTCACACATAATCCTCACATATAACAGAGAAAATTATAGATTTACACTTGGACCATAATGATCATTTCATCAAAGCAACACTGATTTAAACTTTGCTCTTTTAGTAATCATTTCATATGTCAGTGTCTAATTTATTTCCAACATCAAAAGAGTTATATCCAGGGCTTCCCTGGTGGCGCAGTGGTTGAGAGTCCGCCTGCCGATGCAGGGGACACGGGCTCGTGCCCCGGTCCGGGAAGATCCCACATGCCGCGGAGCGGCTGGGCCCGTGAGCCATGGCCGCTGAGCCTGCGCGTCCGGAGCCTGTGCTCCGCAACGGGAGAGGCCACAACAGTGAGAGGCCCGTGTACCGCAAAAAAAAAAAAAAAAAAGAGTTATATGCAATAATTTATAATATGGTTGATGGGTTAAAATTCACCTCCCATCCCAAAATGCATAGTTCTATTTCTGAGATGATCATTAACAACTAATGCAGACTTTTTACAAGTGAGTTCTATCTTCTAAATTTGGTTCTCTCCAAGTCTTACACATCTCTCAGATCTCATGTGTTTTTGGATTCAATCAAAACATAAGAACATCTTTCATTCTTCCTTAGTGTGTAGCAAGATTAAATCCCAATGCCTCTCCACTGTAACAAAGCTTATTATCATAACCATGAATCTAAGGTAACATCTATAACCATTTAGAGGCCTGCTGAAAAGAGCAGTCATTTATTTTCCCACTTTCAGAAAGTTGATACAACATGCAATAGCTACGCCTTTCAGTATCTTGTAACAGGTTCTTTTTAAACATATTAAATATAGATTGTATAGTATTATTAATCCCATAAGAGGGGGTGATATATGGGCCAGTTTTTTATGGAAGAATAAACTACTTGATGATATCATTTTAAAGGAATAGGTCCTCTTTTAGAATCAGGATTATTGACTTTCTACTCATGTCAGCAATTTTCTCGTTTTAAGTCAGGTCATGGAAAAATGTGTCTAGACCAGCCATCATTTTTGACCTTCAAGTAAAATATATCCGAATAATACTTATATACCAATGAAGGCTTAGCTCTCTGCTAGCTCTACAATTGTCAATCATGACATTTTTTGAAGACAGTTTCATAAAACATAAGCCTTCAATAACTCAGTGGTTGGAGTTATTTCTGGCAACTTCAGAGCGTAAAGTGGGGAAACCCAGATTCCAGCCATCAATTGGGAGAACAGTTCCCAACAACCTTAAGAAAGTCACTTCCTATTCTCTGAGGAATTCTATTTTGCTTTGTTTTCTGGAGTTTTCCAAAGATCCAGACTCATTTAAAAAAAAAAAAAAGCATGTGTGAATGACCCTACTACTCCAATAGAAATCTGTGTACTCATCAACTACTTTATATACAGTTACTTAGAGTAATCTGCAGATTATCTAGTACTCTGCAAATTATTTTACCTTGCTATATAGCAAAGTAATGCTCTGCATCAAGACTGTGTGGGAGGTGACTTACAGATCACTTACTGTGTGCTAAGTACTCATTATAGAAATCACAAATTCTAATACTCTAAGCAAACACCATAGATAAGGAAATAAAAGCACACCTCAACATAACATAGGCCATATATGACAAGCCCACAGCTAACATCATACCCAGGGGTTGAAAGCTAAAAGCACTTCCCCTGAGCTGAGAAACAAGACAAGGATGTCCTCTTTTGCCAGTTTTATTCAACATGGTGTTGGAAGTCCTAGTCATAGCAATCAGACAAGAAATAAAAGGAATACAAGTTGGAAAGGAAGAAGTAAAAGTGTCACTGTTTGCAGATGACATGATACATACAGAGAAAATCCTAGACACGCCACCAAAAAACTGCTAAAGCTCATCAGTAAATTCAGGAGAGTTGCAGGATACAAGATTAATATATAGAAATCTGTTGCTTTTCTATACACTGATAATGAACTATCAGAAAGAGAAAGCAAGAAAACAATCCCATTTAAAACTGCATCAAAAAGAATAAAATACCCAGGAATAAACTTAACCAAGGAGGTGAAAGACCTATACTCTGTAAAGTATAAAACTCTGATGAAGGAAATTGAAGGTGATACAAATAAACGGAGAGATATCCTGTGTTCATGGACTGGAAAAAATAATACTGTTAAAATGTCCACGCTACCCAAAGCAATCTACAGTCAATGCAGTCCCTATCAAAATACCTGTGATATTTTTCACAGAACTAGAACAAATAACCCTAAAATTTATATGGAATCACAAATGACCCCAAATAGCCAAAGCAATCTTGACAAAAAAGAACAAAGCTGGAGGTATCATGCTCCTTGAATTCAGACTATACTACAAAGCCACAATAATCAAAACAGTATGGTACTGTCACAAAAACAGACACATAGATCAATGGAACAGAACAGAGAGCCCAGAAGTAAACCCACGCACTTACGGTCAATCAAGCTATGACAAAGGAGTTAACAATACACAATGGGAAAAAGACAGTCTCTTCAATAAGTGGTGCTGGGAAAACTGAACAGCTACATGTGAAATAATCAAATTAGAACATTCCTTCACACCATATACAAAAATAAACTCAAAATGGATTGAAAGCCTAAATGTAAGACCAAAAACCATGAAACTAGATGAAAACATAGGCAGAACACTCTTTGACATGAATTGTAGCAATATTTTTTTGGATCTGTCTCCTAAGGCAAAGGAAACAAAAGCAAACAAACAAACGTGACCTAATAAACTTAAAAGCTTTTACACAACAAAGGAAACCATTGACGAAAATGAAAAGACAACGTACTTAATGGGAAAAAATACTTGCAAATGATATGACCAATAAGGGGTTAATATTCAAAATATATAAAACAGCTCATAAAACTCAATATAAAAAAAAACCTGATTAAAAAATAGAACACCTGAATAGATATTTTTCCAAAGAAGACATACTGATGGCTAACAAGCACATGAAAAGATGCTCAACACCACTAATCATCAGAGAAATGCAAATCAAAACCACAAAGAGGTCAACCCCCTCACACCTGTTAGAATGGCTATCATCAAAAAGACCACAAATAACAAACGTTGGCAAGAATGTGGAGAAAAGGGAACCACTGTGCACTGTTGGTGGGAATGTAAATTGATGCAGCCACTATGGACAATGGTATGGAGGTTCTTCAAAAAACTAAAAACCGAACTACCATATGATCCAGGAATTCTACTACTGAGTATATATCTGAAGAAAACAAAAACAAATTCAGACGGATACACACACCCCAGTGTTCACAGCAGCATTATTTACAATAGCCAAGCTACAGAAGCAACCTAAGTGTCAATTGATAGATGAATGGATAAAAAAGATGTGGTGTCTATACACACACACACACACACACACAATGTAATACCACTCAGCCATAAAAAAGAATTAAATTTTTACATTTGCAACAACATGGATGGGCTGGAGGGTATTATGCTTAGTGAAATAAGTCAGAAAGAGAAAGAAAAATACTGTATGTTACCATTTATATGAGAAATCTAAAAAATAAAGGAATGAATATAACAAAACAAACAGATTCATGCATCTAGAGAACCAACTAGCGGTTACCAGTGAGAAGAGGGAAGCGGGAAGGGGCAAGACAGGGGTAGGGAGTTAAGAGGTACAAAGTACTAGGTATAAAATAAATAAGCTAAAAGAATATACTGTACAGCACAGGGAATATAGTCAATAATTTATAATAACTTTAAGTGGAGTATAATATATAAAAGTTTTGAATCACTATGTTCTACACCTGAAACTAATATTGTAAATCAACTAAACTTCAATTTAAAAAAAACCAAAAAATTAAAAAAAAATTTTAGTATTAGAATTATTATATAATGTAAAAATGAAATGAAATAAAATAAATCATGAATTCTAATACTATAAGCAAACACCCTAGATGAGGAAACAAAAGCATCCCTTCAAATCACTGACGAAGATAAAACATATTGGTACTACTATTCCTCTTTAATGACATGATATCTGGAATATCTTTTTCCATGAAAATTGAGATTTGGAATACTTTCTAGTATTGTCCTTAAAATAACTGACCTCTCCTTCAAAATTAAGGAAAAAATATGAAGCCATTCAAATTTTTAAAAGATCATCTAAACGAAGAGAGAATACTTATATTACTTATGGTCTCACTGAGGAAAATTCACAATGTGAGTTTTAAGAGAACTAGCAAGATGAAGCTATTGTGATTATTTTCTTGCTACTTTATGGTTATATTTTATTTATTACTCTTAGTAAAATTATTTTAATTGACACTCTGGAAGCTTCCATTCTTTTGCCTTATAGAAATACATTTTAAAAACATCTTTAACAAGAATAAAAGAATACTATGTTTTTATATTTTATTATATAAAATACGGGCTTCCCACTTAGATATAAATCAGATGTAATGCATTTGTAACAAACATTAGAGCTCAGCCCCTCATCTATTATAGGAAGTCAACTATGAAAGCCTGAAGATTGATCGACTAAAGTGGCTTCCTGTTAGTTAAAGATGTTTAATATTTTATAAGTCCAGAAGCTAGATCAAACTATCAAACAGTGCATCATACCTCATGAGAATGCATACCTAGTTTAGGAGGGAGGATGAATCCTCTCTTTCCCTATTATATGGCAAGAGCAGGTGCTTTGCTTAATCTCATCAGGAAAAAAATATTTTGTTCAGTTTGATCAGTCTTCATTCTGAAATGTTGCAATACTGTACCAGCACACAAATAAATGCTCAGATCAGAAGAGATTTTAAAGGTCACCTTGACAAATCTTTTCCAAAAGATTCCTGTCAATGGGCTTAGAAATGCTAAGAGACCCTCTGCTTTGCTCTAATAAATAATAGTTGACTGTATTCAGGGAAAAGTACTTTTTTATTTAAATTAACTAAAGAATCTATTCAATACTAATTTAAAATATTAGATAATTTACAGATACTCGTTTAATCACTTAACAAAGTATTTACTAAGCACGTACCAAAGATAATATACCGTATAATGCCAAGTAGGTCTCTATTCCAATAAATTTTTGTTGAAAGAAAAGCACAGTGAGTTCAGATCATTGACTATAGGGTCACAATCAGGCCTAGGTTCAGATTCTTTTTTTTTTGATGTGGACCATTTTTAAAGTCTTTATTGAATTTGTTACAGTATTGCTTCTGTTTTATGTTTTGGCTTTTTGGTCGCAGCATGTGGGATCTTAGCTCCCTGATGAGGGATGGAGCCAGCACTCCACTTCATAGGAAGGCAAAGTCTTAACCACTGGACTGCCAGGGAAGTCCCTAGGTTCAGATTCTTGATCTGACACTTAGCCCCTGCATGACCTCTCTGTGTCTCAGTGTCCTCGTCTATAATATGTGTATAAATAATGGTACAATGGTACCTCAGTCTATGGGTTTGGTTACTTACATGAAAAGAGCTTTTCCAGCAGTACCTGGCCCACATTAAGTGCTAAGTATTTGCTGTCATTACCACGAATGTTTTTGCTTTGCCTGTCAACACATTTATAACTTGTTTGCCGATCTACTTTCACGTGTTTATGATTTAGAGCAGTTCTCAACCTGAAGTGATTTGGCCCCCAGCAGGGGTATTTGACAAAAATGCCTTGCAGACATTTTTAGTGGTCAAAACTGGGCAGTTTCTATGGGAATCTAGTTGGTAGAGGACAAGGATGGTTCTGAATGTCTGACAACGTACAGGATAGCCCCCTACAATTTTCCAGCCCCAAATGTCAATAGTGCTCAAGTTGAGAAAGCCTGAGTTGGAGAAAGAAGTGTGCTGGGAAACTGCAAAACAAAATTTCTGGTGATAGCTCCACAGCAGATTTTGCATATGAAGGCAAGTCGCCCACAAGATTTGGAGCTTGTGATGATTTTAAAGGAAACTCTCTGGGCTTCAGCCCTCAAGTGGTCTAAGTATAAAGACATCTTTATTTCCACCCCCAAAAAGGAAATTACTCTTTCTAACAAAAGGAATAGAATTAAAAATACCTGCTATATCCTACTGCAGCAACAGATAACAGAAACAGAATACTGAATGGGCAGGCTCAGGGCAGCACTCCAAAGAACAAAAAGCTCTTAGAGTGGAGAGAGAGAGCGTGCTGCAGCGCCATGAAAATGGAGACAGCAATCCCACAGAGAATAGAACTGGCAGAAGATGCTGTGTGGACATGATGGAAGAAAATGAAATTTCCTTAGCAATACAGCAGGTAAAGATCCTGCCCTTAACTTTAAGTAGTCACACTAGGAAAGAATTAAATTGCTATCAAATAGAAATGAGGGCCCTGACACAGGAAACAACATCCCAGTACAGGTGAGAGCATCCTGGGATACACAGAGGGGAATCAGAGTGAGAGAACACTGGACCAGGACAGGGACCATTCTCTCCTTCACGTGGCTAAGGGCTGTGGTCTATTTACATACGTCTCCTCAGTAGGAAGAAGACTCCTTGAGGGTGTGTCTTAGTAATAACAGCTCTCAATTACTAAGCCCCTACTACATGTTAGGTCTCTCCTAAGTGCTGTCAGTTAAAAGATTATCAAGACTATAGCTCATATGAGCGCCTACTATTTATCTATTAGGACATGAACTGTTGGCCTGGCGCTTGTTCTCAATAATTTATACTCCATAGTGATTTTTTTCTTTTTGGTTGGGGACCCTGAAGGTCTTCTTCTGTTCCATGTGCTCACTACTTAGCTCCTGGGCTGCAAGGAGATCCTGTAGATCCTGGGGAGGATCAGGACCGTTCAGAATGGTCCAGGGGCTTGGGGAGGTCAGAATAGAAGCGTGTTCATATTAATAAGTGATGCAGGAGAACTGGTACACACCAGCTAAACATCACCTCTGGGCCCTTTTGACTTCGTCCACTCCAGACCCAGAACTGTGGCCACAAGACTTACTTAAAGCCTGCAGCTATAATAACCCAAAGATTTTGAGATTTGAGATTTGATAAAGTTGCCTAAAGAATTTGTTGAGAATTGCTAACAACTCACTTTGGAATACTATGTGAGTCACAGTATTGATATAAACGAAAGACAGTAGGGTTCCAGCTAAATACAGTTACCAAGAGAATAGTCTATTTCCTGTTCTTTCTTCTCTTTGGGTTTGGGGTTCCAGTGATACTTTTCTGGATCCCATGCTTTTCTTGTCCCACACTGGTGTGACCCAGGATGTCATTCTCTTGATTCTGGTTCCTTATTCATTCATATTCTTTCTCTTAATCTGGAATAGGTATTGAAAAAGCCTGCTTCCATCCTGGCTCTGATGAGCAAATCATGATCATGTGGATTCTACTTTCATGGTTTGACAGAGGGTGTAATTACCCTGACCACTCACTGTAAGGTGAGCTGATAAGACTCTTGTTCATAGCCCCACCCTGTTTTACAGTAATATTTCATGTATCTTGGAGCTCCCTGAGGTCACCACACTTGACTTTTATTATCTCTGTAATCACAATGACTAGCACCCTATCTACATGTAGTAGTTGCTCAATAAACTTAATATATTAATGGATAATCAAAATCCATGTGTGAGACTGTGGCTTTTCCTCTGTCGTCTCAGAAATAGTTGTGTAAATGCTTTACTTGTGTGCCTGTGTACTTGGTAATTAGTAGGTACTCAGCTATTTGTTAAGTAACTAAGGCACACTTCTAGAGTGCTAAAATGGCCTGAAGTAAGTGAAACTGACGTTACTATGATGGTCCATATAGAGTTTTTTGGCAAGTCTACAGAATTTAAACAGACTAAATTCCCACTATTTTTCCTTCTCATTAGCCAGTTATTATTTGAGCAAAATAAATTTATTCTGAAAATCTGGAATCACTTCCATCTATTTCTAAAGCTGCAGTGAAGTTCAAATACGTTAAAAAAAAAAAACAAAACAGAAAAACCAAAGAAACAGTAACTGAAAAGATCACTAGGAATGTTTAGCAGACCAAAAGTAGAAATAAGGCCTTATTACTGAGGCATCCAGAGTATATGCTGATTTCCATCAAAATCATGTAATTTCCATACAAAATGATTATATAATCATTATGTAATTACAAAATCATTATGTAATGTGAATATTAAAAAAGTTATCATCAAGAGAAATATTATTCTCAACTTAATTACGTGTAGGCCAATCAATCTATAAGTATCCAGGCGTTCCCAGCTAAGGAAGCCAGAAGGTAGTATTTATTCATTCACTCCTCATTTATTATGCCAAATAATGGCTAAGATTGAGGTCTGTGGAGTCACAGTTGAGGCTGTGAGGAACTTCAATTCAGAGAACCTGAAATATTAAACAGTTGTCACAGTCAGGGAAACAGAAGTTGTTCAGAACGATGTGAGCCTAGGACACGAGGGACAGAGTACCAAGAACTGAGGCTGACATGAAAGGCAGGAGGTCAGATGATGGAGAACCTTCTATACCATATGAAGGATTTTAAATTTATTCTATGCTGAGGGATGAGCTACGTGACAAGACCTGATTTGGTTTGATAGATTGCTCTAGGAATAATGTGGAGAATGATCTGGGTGGGACAAGACTAGGTAGGATAAAGTCTAATTAGGAGATTAACAAAGAAGTTCAAGTAAAAAATGATTACCCATCACCTACACTGGACAATAGCAGAAGGAATAAAAAGGATATTGATGGATTACAGGGCAGGACCTTTTGAGCCTTAATATTTATTTCAGTGGAGGCAGGGAGGCTGAAAGAGGACTCTGGGATGGGTACCAGCTAAATGGTCATGCCATTAACCAGGATAGGAAATGCCAGGGGAAGTAATATAGCTCATTCATCAGATTTTAGAATGAAGATCAAAGAGGGAATTAACAATATTAAACACAAAAGCATCTTTCTCACAAATACCCCCAACAAATGGTTTTCTTCTGACATGTAAAATAGGAGTTTGCAAAATAATTAAATTGTAAGTGACTTTAACTTCATGCCATAATGAAAATATGGTCTCGGAAAAGAAAGTAATTCTGAAATATCTATCACTCCAGGTGAAACTTGAAGATATTTAAATACAGTTTCCAGAAAAAAATAAAATAAATGAAAGTAATTACGGAGGTTAGCAGGATGCCTTTTTACAAGAATGAGAGAGGGCAAACCCCAGGAAGAAAAGAATTAATATCTTGAAAGGGCCAAAACAGCCAAAACGCTGTATCTCTGTAGCCAGAGCAATAACAGACAAAGAATAACCATGAAGGCCAGGTTAAAAAAAAAAAAAAAAAAAAAGCTGTTAAACAATAGGTAGGAAATGTGGACAATTAGATTTACGTGCATTCTGCTTGTAAGTAAAGAGTTTACGTGCTTAATTCTTGTCTTTTATTAACCATACACCTCCCTGTGAGAAAGACTGAAATTTCTAGAAAAAAAGAAAGATCATACATCTAAATGAGTTTCCAATCAGGTTGACATTAAATAGTCAAAGTTTTTGGCATTCTTGCTGAGACAAATATATCTGAATACTTTTAGGTCTTGAGCTTATAAAAAATGGGGCAGGAGAGGGGCATGAGAAGGAGAGTCAGGGCATAGAAACGAAATGCCAGTGTAGATGCAAAAGCAAAAAAGTAGTTCTAGCTCTTTTCGCCTTCAGACACGGGCACACTGCAGAAGGATGTTATTATCAAGTCAGATGCACCTGACACCCTATTACTGGAGAAGCATGCAGATTATATAGCATCCTATGGCTCAAAGAAAGATGATTGCATTCTTACTCTCTCTGATAGTATTAATGTTATTGACGTAAATAAAGCTGTGGAATATGTTCAGAGTCTACAGAAAGAAGATGGTTCTTTCGCTGGAGATATTTGGGGTCCCACTAAGCAGCTGGTCTAACTGGAGTTAATGGTCTGCTGGAAGTTCCAGCACGCACTGTGCTAGTTATATCAGCATACAGGAGCACTAGAACAGAGGGGGCCAGTCTAAAAGATAAGGGCTGAATACAGTGCAGGCCGGAGAGACCAGCGGCTTTGTGGGGTGTGAAAATCTACTTTTACATAATAGGGAGAAATCGATACAAGATTCTCTTTTTGTGCGGTGGCAGTTTGGCTCTGTTGGGGAAGCTGGATGCTATTAATGTGGAAAAGGCAATCGAATTTGTTTTATCATGTAGGAACTTGGATGGTGGGTTTGGTTGCAGGCCAGGTTCTGAATCCCATGCTGGGTAGATCTATTGGTACACAGGATTCCTGGCTATTACTAGTCAGTTGCATCGAGTAAATTCTGATTTACTTGGCTGGTGGCTTTGTGAACGCCAGCCTGCGTCAGGTGGACGCAATGGAAGGCCACAGAAGGTACCAGATGTATGCTATTCTTGGTGGGTGTTGGCTTCCTTAAAGATAATTGGAAGGCTTCACTGGATTGACAGAGAGAAACTGCGCAGTTTCACCTTAGCATGTCAAGATGAAGAAACGGGAGGATTTGCGGACAGGCCAGGAGATATGGTAGATCCTTTTCATACTGTATTTGGAATTGCTGGATTGTCACTTTTGGGAGAAGAACAGATTAAACCTGTTAGTTTTACTGTTTTAACATTTCAGTATTTGAAGTGCTTAACAAACTTAATGACTGCCATTTTAATATTTTGTATATGAATTGTGTTGATTTTAATAAATTATATAATTATACATTAAAAAAAGTAATTCTAATTAACATTGCATTTGGCTTACAGAGCAGAGCTGAGTAATGATTGTGTTAAATACCTCAGCACTTCAGAGCCCAGTGGAAGACATGCAGCTAGAGCCCCAGGGACTAAACAGATATTTAGGACAAATCCTTGCTGAGGTTACTGAGAAATATTACACTGTGAGGTGGTGTTCACTGGCCTGGCTTTGGCAAAAGGAAGGGTCTACGGTATCTTCAAGGGTCTTCCAGTCCCCGAAGCTCCCACACAAAGTGGGGAGGTCAAGATATGAGAGAGGTCAACAGAGAGGCAGGAAGAGTCAGCTTCATCCAAAGGCAGCTACCACCCTAGGACATGCGTTCATAACACAGATAGCAACGGCTGCCTGTCAGACTGCAGTTCACCCGTGCCATTTTGTGGAAAGCTCTACCTCAGAGCAGTTCACAATGATCTGACTGTTAAAGATTTACAAAAGCAAGAGTGGTCCAAATGCATCTAGGCCCCATAATCTCTGCACACATGGTAGCAATAAAATCACCAGCAGGGAGAAATGAGATCTCCCATCAGTGACACCACCATTAAAGCACAAAAGGAAACATCATGGGGACATGAGCTCATTTTCACAAACGGCTCTTACTAGGGGAGGAAGAAAATAAGTGATTTAAAAATATGTTTATTTGTGCACTACTTCCTAACTTACATAATTTAGGATGCATTGCATGCCTCTCTCATTCCCTACCTTTAAATCTTGCAAGTGTCCCAGGCCACAGTCCACAAACCACTTTTTTTTCCTCAACACTCATTCACAAACATTTCTAATTCAGTCCCATAGCCATGTATTCTTTCAAATTTTTATATCCAGCCCTGCCCTTTCCCCTGAGTCCCATATGTATACACCTAACTCTGCATCTGACATCTCGTCGATGTCCAACATCTCAACTTTTCCATGCCCCCAAAGAACTTGATTCCCCTGCACCCCTTAACTTGTTCCCCCCAATCTTCCCCATCTCAGTAAAAAGCACCACCAATCATACGGTTGCTTAGATCAAAATCCAAGGATCATCCTTGAGTCCTCCCTGGGCTGCCATGCACTGCACAGTCTCTGTAAACAGTTCTTCCTGGGGTTGTCGGTACCCAACCGGTGAAGCCATATGCGGTCTCTTTCCCTTATATTCCACATCTAATCTGTCATAAAGCACTTCCAGCTCTACTCCAATATATAGCGTTGTGAACCCATATCTCCTCACCATTTCCACCCCTAGTTCAAGCTACCATCAGCCCTCTCAGTCTACCAAAGTAGCTCCCTATTGGGTGTCCTTATGTCCCCTCTCCCTGCCTCTACTATTTTTTTTTTTTTTTGCGGTACGCGGGCCTCTCACTGTTGTGGCCTCTCCCGTTGCGGAGCACAGGCTCCGGACGCGCAGGCTCAGCGGCCATGGCTCACGGGCCCAGCCGCTCCGCGGCATGTGGGATCTTCCCGGACCAGGGCACGAACCCGCGTCCCCTGCATCGGCAGGCGGACTCTCAACCACTGCGCCACCAGGGAAGCCCCCTGCCTCTACTATCTTTAGTCTGGTTTCAACCCAATATTCGCAGAGACCTTTGGGAAATGTAAATAGATACTATCATACCCTCACCCAATTCCTCCAATGGCTTTCCATCAACTCAGACGCCAAGTCCACACGCTCGACCTTGGTCAACAAAGCCCACAGAGTCTGTGTCCTGCCCGTCTCTGACTTCACATCCTGTTACTCTCTGTCTCACTCATTCTGTTCCAGCCACTCTAGCCTTCTAGCTCCTGTTTCCTCAAACACACCTATCTCATTCCTACCTAAGGCTTTTGTCTTTGCTGTTCTCACTTCTTGCAATGCTCTATCCTAGCCATAATCTTTTCCTTCCTTCGGGTCTCTTTAGATTTCACATCCACAGAGAGGCTTTTTCTAACTCCATGTAAAATACCCCCTCACTCCAGTCACTGTACAATTCTGTACCCTGCTTTTGTTTTGTTAACAGTGATTATCACTTCCCAATAATATGTATTTATGGTTTTAAAAGAATAATCCACCTACTAAGATGTAAGCTGCATGAATTTCTTATTCAGGGCCGTATCCCCATTGTCTAAAACAGTATCTCTATATAAGGGATGCTCAAAAAATACTTGAGGGGTAAAATATTGAATGAATGGTCAATACAAGTCATCAGCCTTACATGACCTATAGAAATCCCATTCCCTATTTGTTAGGGGTTGTTTTGGTTATATTAAGAAAAGCAGAGAAAGCCCACTAGTCACTCATCATTGAATGAATATCCCTGTACTGATGGAACAATAAATGTCAACATCTCTCATTCCAAAAAGCTAGGTTACTGCTTTTGTCTAGCCTCTATGAGATTCTGGGAATAAAAGACAGAATAATTGAGGGACTTCCCTGGTGGTCCAGTGGTAAAGAATCCACCTTACAATTCAGGGGACGTGGGTTCCATCCCTCGTCAGGAAACTAAGATCCCACATGCCGCGAGGCAACTAAGCCCACACGCCACAACTACTGAGCTCGCACACCTCAACTAGAGAGCCTGCATGCCACAAACTACAGAGCCCCATGTGCTCTGGAGCCTGCACGCCACAACTAGAGAGAGAAAACCCGCAAGCCACAACTAGAGAGAAGCCCGTGTGCTACAACTAAGACCCGACGCAGCCAAAAAAAAAAAGAATGACTGAAATATAAAAGTTTCACCTCATCCCTCCATACAAATTTTGACCACAGCTAACGCCACAAACAAAGTCTGCCTAGTTAAAAAATGTTCTCTCTCCTGAAGTCTCTGGTTGAAGAACTTAAGAGGAATAAAAGGGCCAAAATTCTGAGATCATCACTAAATAAAGGACTTGGCTGAAGTTTAAAATGCACAGCTAAATTTTTCTGAAAAGTGACATTATGAAGCTTTAAGAAAGGCAAATCTTAAAAAAATATTATTAAGTTAGAGTTTTTACAGTAGTACCATCCTGGAAAACAATCAGGTCTACCAGTAGTAATAAGTTTTCCAAGGCTGGCTAGAAAAAAGAAGGAAATAATATTTTGCTAACCCACAAGACTGATGACCCAGGGACTAATGAGCTCCATAATCAACTCACTGCCTGACCCCTCAGCAAGTCACTTGTCCTCAGTGCTAAACGGGAGAGGCCTATCAATTAGCTTCCTGTGGTGGCTGTGAAGGGGGACTAAGAAACCTGATTGCAAAGCACTCTGAAAACACTGAACACTATAGAGACAGGCTTGCTAATAGCCAGGTTGCCACCAGTCACCATCTAAGCATTGCGAATGCCCTTGGCTTCTCCCTCTTGGCTCTTCTGATATCAATCGATTGCTCCTGGTGACAAAGACAAAAAGACAAGTGAGGATTCTTCTCACCTGCCTAGTCCTCTCACTCACTTCTCACTTCCTGATCCACAGGAAACATGCTGGAGACTTGAACTGGCCTCAGTGTTCCTGTTGTTTCCAAAGCAACTTGCAGAGCTCCTATGAAGGAAGAGACGCTGTACAAACGGCCAACTGAAGGCCTTTCTTTTCTTTTCTTTCCTTTCCTTTCCAGGTACACACAGACCACAATTAAAACCACATATTTAACAAAGATGATGAGAGAGGAGAAGATGAATATGAAGGACTTGAAAACACAGAATTCACTTAATTCTTATCAATGATCTCCCTATTACTTATTCTTTCATGAAATGCCCTCACTTAAGCGAAAAGGGAGATTGATTGATTTCTGACCTCCTCCCAAGCCAGACATGGTTTTCCTCATTCATTGATAAAACACTGATTTAGAATTTTGCTTGTCTGTGAGGGACTATATAGAAATTCACGTTCTTCCCAAGCCACCAGCTGTACGGTATCTATTTTAAAGACAAGCCTGCCCCATGTTGTCTTCCCAGCAATTTCTTGAAGGTATGCAAGAATAGCCAGGACACAAAAGCAATATAATCACTCGCTCACTAAAGTACAGATTCAGTCACCATACACATGCGTTTCAGAAAAGTACAAATTTCCTACCTGTTAGCACCACAATTGTCCTTCCTGTATGGGAGGACTTGCCTTTTCAAGTCAAATGCAAGCATGTGGATCCCCAGCAAAATCATTCCAAAGCTAAGTGGTTTGCTAGGAAAGAATACCTTTATTTCTTGCTCAACTACTCCTCTGGTTCAACTGCAGCACTTTTCAAATACCAGATACTGATTACTCAGGGCAGGTTTGGGGATGATAAGACAAAGGAACTTAAACCAATGAAAAAATAAATAATACTTTTTGAGAAGAGTATTTGCATACAATAAATTCTCTATGTACAAATGCAAATTTATGTAACAATATGAGACCAATTTTTTTAAAATAATATTAACAGATAACCCAAGCAATTGACACATAAATATTTTTAGTGTAGGACAAGGGTCAGCAAACTACTGCCAGAGTTAAATCCAGCCTCTTTCTCCTGTGTTATAAACAAAGTTTTATCAGAACACAGCCAAGCCCATTCATTTAGACTCTGCATTTGTTTTCAGCTGTTTTGGTGCCACAGTGACAGACGTGTAGTTGCAACACACCATATGGCTCACAAACTTGAAAATGTTTACTATCTGCCCCTTTACTAAGAAAGCACCAAACCCTGGTTTAGAAGATAACAAGGTCACTGCAGATTGGAATAGTCTGGGAAGTTTCTAGAGAAGGAGGCAAGCAGCTTAAAGAGAAACTACAGTTGAACCAGAAGATAAGTGATAAGTGGACAAATATTTTTTCCTGAGTAATTATTTATCTACAGACTAGAAATGTCCTTCAGATTGAGAAAAGGATGAGATCTTCCTATGCTGAGAAAATCATTATTAGAGTGATGAAACTCAGTGAACAGCAAAACAGATGGACTAGAAAATAAACTGGGTTTCTTGGCTAATTCCCATTCACACCCCAATGATACCACACCAGAGGTTTGTCGTGGATGGAGGTGGTGGTGATGGTGCTGGTCGTGGTGTTTTCAAAGCTAACTTGCTTCAAGAGAAACATACTTGCCACGTGACAAGTTTCAGCAAAATGGGAAGAATGGGAACAGAAAATCTGGACACAAACCTTGCCTCTGCCCATTAGTGCACACACTCTCACCTGCAATAGAGATAATCACAGGGACCAAGGTCAGAATGGGAATCAGTATCCCAAGATGGACTCAGTGTTGGTCCAATACCCAGGCCCTCAGCTGATACTCAGGCTGTGGTTAGTGCTTGTGACCTAAACAAGCCTCCAGGGCAGAATGGGTGATTCAACCATCACATCCTGTGCCCTGAGGCAGACCCAGCTGCAAGGGTCACAGATTTTTCTAAATCATCCATCCTGCTGTGGTCCAAGCTGTTTCTCACAGAAAGAAAGGTCCATTTTAGGTTACAACCTCATCATTTAAAAGAAGAAAGAACATATACAAATAAAAGAATTAGACACTATCCTTTTCATGACCTATAATGGGGTCTCTCCTGGAGCCCTAAAGACTTAAGATTCTGAACAAATGCTTAAAACCAGTAGGATTGATACCTTCAAACAGAATTACCATAAAGATACATCTAAAATAAAAAGCACAGTTTAATAAGGCAATAAGGTATTAAAAATCAATGTGATAACAAAATCGAACATTTTCTACTAGTTTAAAGACTAGTTAAGGTCTACTGACTCACAAATTACTCTGGCATCATTTATAGCCCTGAAGCCCTGAGAAACCACCTAGAATCCAGAGATGTCTTCTCACATTCTGGTAACTGACTCTGAAGAACACTGTCAACATCAAGATCCTGGGCAGGGCGCTTATTTTAAGTGAAAAACATTGGAAGGGCAGCTGCCCTTACCTGCTCTCATGCCCACTTTGATCTTGTTCTCAAGTGTCCAAGACTCAATATAACTGGTTTCCCTAACCAAGAGAATCCTCTTTAATAAAACGAATGCTGTGAGGCCACATAAGCCACCTTCTTTAAAAATTACCATTTAGGGCTTCCCTGGTGGCGCAGTGGTTGAGAGTCCGCCTGCCGATGCAGGGGACGCGGGTTCGTGCCCCGGTCCGGGAAGATCCCACGTGCCGCGGAGCGGCTGGGCCCGTGAGCCATGGCCGCTGAGCCTGTGCGTCCAGAGCCTGTGTTCCGCAACGGGAGAGGCCACAACAGTGAGAGGCCCGCGTACCACAAAAAAAAAAAAAATTACCATTTAGTAGAGGGTCCAGTCTTAAATGGACCTCTCCAAAGTCCTTTTCAATTGGCAATGAACGTGAGGGGCCATCACTAACTACCTTACCATTTGCGGAAGTCATCAACAAACGCATGTGAGTTTCGCTGGTTAAGGAATTGTGCATTAAAATAGGAGTGAGATGAGAACAGGGGTTGAAAAGTGAATGGAATTTGTCCCAAACAATATGACAAATTTCCAAATGCAGTTGCTAAAGTCCCCTCTGTCTAACTCTGTCGGAAAGAAAGCATTCAAGTTCTAACTAGCTTCTGTTAACTTCCGGCACTCAATACATGCCTGGCATCCCAAAGGATGAAGACCCATCATTCCCACACAATTTATTTGTGATCAGATTTACTGGAGTTGTGATTTATTTCTGAGTGTGTATTTTATGTTTTACTTTTATGATATTTCTGTAGTTAGGGTTATTAAATTTCCTAGCATATGAAAATGTTTAAATAAAAAAATTCTTTTTGACATTAAGACACACCAGTCTTGAATGGCAAAAACAGCTGAAATATTCTGACTATTAAAAAGCCTTTCTTAGAGCCAGCTTTTATGTAAGTCCAGGATGGCTCCCATCTGCGCCTGGGTTTATTAGTTTTTTGTTATCTGTCAAACATTAGAACTTCTGCTTCACATGTTGTTCTGCTGCAAATGAGAGGCATCTTAGGTCAAGAAAAGACAGTATCAAATTCCTTTATTTGCTCTACTACATTTACATCAGATTTACATTTCCTCCACGATCCTTACATTTTTGTATCCAATCTTCTTTCTAATAAACTGCTAAGAGCAATAGCTGGATGAATAAAACTACCAAAATACTAATTAGTCCAAGGGTTTTAAAGCAAGGTTAGCTGTCTCCTTGTGTTTTATTTTTCTCTTTTTTTAAAAAATAATAATTCAAAAGTTGTTTCTACTCCTCCAAACTATATTACGGAAGTTACAAAAATCTGAAAGAGGATAAAAATTCTGAAAGAGGGCTCGATGATCCGTGTGCCTCAACTAAGCACTCCTGAGATCACAAGTATCTGAGATGAGTGGATTTTTGTGAGATATCGAAAAGTTTGAGGACAAGACGTTCTCCCAAAGGAAAGAATTAGACCAGAGAGAGACACTTGAAACAAGGATAATGAAACACTTTCAGAAGGGAGGAACGATCTTTGAATAGGCTGTCCCTTCACTACTAGTACCTCTTCCTTCCCACCTGTGATTCTGGGCTTCACACTAGGACCCTGTGGTAAGAAGTACTTTTTCTATAGGCTTTGGGCCTGGAACAAGGTGGATCGCAAGCAGGAGTTGGGGAATTTTCTCAGCCCAGGGAATGTTGGGAGACCTGATCATAGGAGCCTTGGGGAAGGGCCAGGACCTCACTATAGCAGCCAAAGTCAGGACCAGACTATGGAGGCCAGGGAAACCTGTACACTCGAGGAGGGAGCAGCTCCCAAAGGCAGGCTCCCAGGGGCTGAGTGCACAGATCCCATCCCCCCACCCAACCTGTGCTGGCCTGGCCTGAGCAAACAGTCTACCGTGACTTTCAGGAATGCCACATTTACACGTGTGGGTGGGTTGTTTTTTCCAAGTACCCCATTGCTTAGCAATACAGAAACTACGTTGTAGGATTTCTAGATTAAGCTCTAAAATAACCCTAAATCTACTAAGAATTATTTACCCAGCCAGTAAAGGCCCTTAAGTCGTAAAACAATTAAGGGGAAGCCTATCATTTATTTCATACGCTTTCTTCATCCTGCTTCTCTACCCATGCTTTAATTAGCTTCGTGTATCAACATGACACCAGTTTATACAGGCTCCGTGGCACACGATCTAAAAGATAATAAAGAAAAGTTCCATGTGAACTGTAAAAGTGACACTGATAACTGTCTCGCGATGGACCTCCTAGCATTTTTCTTTCATTTTCTACGACAACCACAGAACCTAAAGAAAGGCCCGGTCCACTTCTTGCTGGCTTTTATTTCAGGTGCTTTAGTCTACAGTCTACAGTTGTCTACAACAAATAAGTTTCCTTTGAAAGAACATTGTCTTCTTTCTGTGGATCCCAGTATAGCTGCCATTTGATCCATACGCAGAGAGTCGTGTTATTCTCCTCAGTCTAGTCACACTGCAAAAGACTAATATCTGGTATCTCGTATCTCTGTCATCTCTTTTTCACAGTAATCTATTTTGGCTTCTTTCATAATTGAATTCCTGAAAAGTATGTTACATTTTAAAATAAAGAATATACATTGTTTTGGTATAAATTAGAGGTAAGTAAAAGTTGATTTTCTAACATTTCCTATATTGATGATCTCTTTCCTCATAATTTTAAAAACTTCGTGAAATAACATTCTCCATTTATTATATGAAATCCTTTGAAATCTTTTTTAAGACTTTATTTATTTATGGCTGCGTCAGGTCTTTAGTTGCGGCACGCGGGATCTTCGTTGAGGCATGCGGCATCTTTCATTGCGGCGCACGGACTTCTCTCTAGTTGTGGCGTGTGGGTTTTCTCTTCTCTGGTTGTGGCGTGCAGGCTCCAGGGTGCATGGGCTCTGTAGTTGTGGCGCTCAGGTTCCAGAGCGCGTGGGCTCTGTAGTTTGTGGTATGCGGGCTCTCTCACTGAGGCGCGCGAGCTCAGTAGTTGTGACCCGCGGGCTTAGTTGCCCCGCAGCATGTGGGACCTTAGTTCCCTGACCAGGGATCGAACCCATGTCCCCTGCATTGTAAGGCAGATTCTTTGTCACCGGACCACCAGGGAAGTCCCCCTTTGAAATATTTTTAACAGTGATTTGTAAAAAAACGTTTACATTGGTTTATGTGCTTAGAGAATATCTTAAGTTCTGGGGCTCTTTATCATTGGTACCAACTTTGAAAAGGCATTTCTTTCTCAAATGATAATACCTAATAGGCAATACTGAATTTTTAAAAAGTAATAGGACCATTCACACTTTCGGGCTCCCTTTGAAATACTGTGTTCACAAACTAGGTGTAGACTACAGCGCTCAACGGTGCTTGAGCATCGTTGGAGTACCACGGAGACCATGGCAGATCCAAGAGCCCGTGCTCGCCAGGTGATGAGTGACACCCATGCATACTTCCCGAGGGCTCCTCTTGATCACTGGAGAGGACCAACTCAATCTACACTGCGTTTCTCTATCTGTTCTCGACTACAGACCCCTTCATTCTGGGACTTGGTAACTTTGCATGGGTATAAGACGGACACACACGCTTTTACTTATCCTTGGGCTCAGAATGTTCAGGGCTGAAAGAAACCACACTTCCCAACGAAGACACAGAGGCCTTTGTATCTGCCCAGAGAGAAATCCATAAGGATTCATTACACTCATCTTGGTTATTTTAAAATGTGTATATTGTTAAGGAAAACTAGCGCCTTTATGTTCATTACATATAATTTTATATAAATAAGGGGACTGCACATTCTCTCTCAAAATATACATAGCTAACGCTGCCCAGACTAGTATGTGAGCCCCATTACATGCATACTTGATATGATATGAGCCTCAAAGATTTACACATAAGACTGTACGTTACTTAAATTTAATAGCTGTCTGATGAAATTTTATTAACTTTAGAACACAATGAGGAAGAATAACCCACAATGACATAACTACACACTAAATACACACCTGTAAATAAAAGATCCAATATGGTGCCAACCTGTAGTTTTAGGGAACTTTATATCAAAATTAAAAGGGGCACACCTCTCTTGTGTATACATTACACATATACACAAACTTTCTCTGGATAAAGAGTCATGGATTCGCAGAGCTGAGCAGAACCTTCCACCTCGCCTTTGACAATCCTCTTTTCTAGTCAAGACATTTACGGTTCACAGAGGTTAGCGTATCATCCTGGTCCAGCAGCTCTTTAGACCAAGTCCTAGTTCTTGTAATTCCCATTCAGTGCTTGTTCTAGCATATTCACAGTGACTCCTTTAATTACTTGATTGTTAACAGAGTCCATAGTCACGGCTGACCATGTCTCAGCTTTCTAAAAATGACTTAGTTATGTTTTGCTTAGTTTTCACACAATGATAGCTTTTTAAGTATCATTTAGGAAAGTCTCAAATCACTTAGAAATTTGTTTACTTAAACTGTCTTACTTTGTCAAAGAATATAATTATTTGCCTACACTACATCTATTATCTATATTGTATTTATACTTAGGCAATATATAGGCATTGACTATATTACATTTATACTTGCCTACTTTACATTTTGATATAGGTAACTGTCAGTTATTAAGAGGCACCAATTTTAATTTTTATTGTGTTATAAATGTGATCCTTTTCCTCAGGCTACAGCGAAGAAAGAAACTAGACGTTTAGACCCTTACATGAAAAATGCCTAAACCCCACTGTAGGAAAGATTTGAACCAGAAAGAAGAGGAGGACAGCACAGTTCAGATGCCTCTTTTCCATCAGTCAGAGAGGTAGTGACCTCCAGCGGGAAATGGAGACCAAAGTGAGACTGTGCTCCAACGGGAGTCTCCGCACCATTACGAGTGTCAACTAAGCCCGGTTTTCATCATTTTCATTTTTTGATATCCATATTTCAAGAGTATTTACATTTAGTTTGCTTAATTTAATCCCGAAGTCAAACATTACACAGTACTTTCCACCACTTTCTCTGAGACTGTTTTCTTACCCTTAGAAAAAGCAAGAAAAGGGAAGACTGTTTCATCTTTACCTCATAAAACATTTTTGACTCCACTCTGGATTAAAAAAATAATAATAATAAGAGTAGAGAGCCATTTCTACAGGACAAGGCAACATGAATTTCTCTTGTAGTTCCATCCCAAATTTTCCCCAAATATTCCTCCATATTGCTTCCCGTTCAAATACCTATGATTCTAGTTGATATCACTACACAGCAACACTTTGTGCTGAGAGAGTCCCATTGTTTTTGGTGACAAATTCTGCCAAGGACAGGTAGCAAAAATGCTACTATTTTTTATGGCTACTACAAATCAAAACAACATTTTTTAAAATATGCCCTAGTGGTAGAATTACTAACATACCAGTATAGCTATAAAAAGGCAACACTGTTAAATATGAATTATTGATACCACAGTCCCTAACAGTGGAGTACCTTTTAAATTCAATAATTCTATTAATAAGTTTAATAAGTAGTATAGCTATGTTGCTTGTTGCATTTCTATTTCACCTATTTTCCCTCATGACAAGTAAGATTTCTCATCATGTAGCAGATTCTCAAACAAGAATCCTTAAGCATGAGGGGGTGACAGAAGAATGTTGCAAATCCCTTCACTCTGAGAGACTCCATGTTGCTTTAGACATTTTTGCTGTGAGCTTTACTCTCTTTGATATTTTCTGATAGATTTTCGCTTTTCCCTTAATCCAGTCTCCATGTATTTAGGTTCTCCAGCATGACTTTCCCCCATCAACTTACTTCCCATATCTGTCTCTTTTATTCCAATACACCCACACCACTTGTGTAGTACCCATCTCCTTTGAAAACTCTATACAGAAAAAGCTTTTTTCCTTTTCTTTAATTATATAAATCATGGTGATTTAGAGAAAATTGTAATCCACAAGCACTATTTCTCTGGTGGAGTCCATTTTTTCCCCAAATATGGCTCTAGCAGCAACCAACCCTTAATGGATGTAACTAATTTCTTCTATCAGTAGCATCCAGCTTCTACTCAGGTTGTGCAACATAATTAGAGTTGCTATCCATGAAAAACTTTTTTGTGCAAGTTGCCCCTCATGAGTGCCACAGAGGTAATTTCCATGCAAATAACAACTGAAGGATACCACCTTCCGCTCTTAGCATCCTCGAAAACACTACTCTGTGTCTGCTTTTGTGCTATAGTTACTGAATTTTTCTTCCAGAGCAGTTCCAACCGTAGAAGAGCCATATATTTATGACCCGATAAGGCAAAAATGACTTGCAAAACATAAAGTCAGAAAATGTGGAAAGGAGAAAGAGTGACACAATAGATAAATACTTCCATAGCAAAACAGGAAAAGCACAGGAGGGAAATCTACATATCAGAGAGAAACAACCCTCCCCGCCCCCCCAATCTCTGCCCAGCACGCCGGCAATCTGCATAAGCACACAGGTGAGGGAGCTTTTCCCGAGATGAGATGCTGGACCTGGGGTGTGTTGCCATGGAAGTGAGGGGCTCGATTTCTTCAGCTCCTGGGTACCCTCCCTCAGCACTTCTGGCAATGGTGACAGCTTCTTTCCTTTGTTCAGGAACTGCTCTGAAAATGGCTCTGTCTCTTTCCCAGTGCACTGAAAGACTGCATTGTTGAGGCCACCTTGCAACTGAATTACACGAGAGGGAGATTTTTCATTTCCACTCCTAAAATTAGACTCTTGTGTGTGTGCTAGCACAACAGAGAGAGAAACACTTGCTGAAAAGGGCCCACTCAGTGGTGCTCCAAGTTGCCAGTGCCTTTCTAACACATTTGCTGAACCCACAGCACAGGGCAGGCATAGGACACCAGGCACCTACGCTGATGCTGGAAAACTTGCTCGTTAAAACCCTGGTCTCAGGAGGTGGGTGGTTTGTTCTGGGGAGGGTCTCTGAGGCATAAAGGACACATAGCGCTTTCCAAGCAGATGTTGGTGCCAGAGTATTAGAGGAGAAGACAGGTTTCCCAGTAAGACTTGTAGCAAATGTACTTAATTGGCTTTGGATTTACAGCAAACTGCTTGCTTCTTGTCTTTAGCCCTCTCCATAATGCAAACTCCAAACTCAAAACAAGATAGGTGAAAATAGCTTTAAAAATATTAGTTTTTACCTTATGGTTGTATCTGAAAAGTAACTGATGTCTTCAAAGGATAGTATTATTTATAATAAAATCATCAGATATTCTTCACTATCCACTAAGATATTTTCTCCTTGAACAGACTGCATTGCAGACATAGCACATAAACATATTGGCTAGGTCTGGATTAAAAAAAAACTTTGTGACCATCGAGAAAAGGACAATGGAATGAGCAGAGAGATCCAAGCAAGGGTTTTGAATTTAGGCTAAAATATCAAATGTCACTGGGAAACGCCTTGAAAACCACTACCGTATCTATGTTTCCCTACCCACCTACCTCCAAATCATCTGAACGGAAAGACCTTCTCTGACCACGTTCTGTTAAGTATGAATTTTTCATGCAGATATGGGTCTGTGGGTTTGTACAATAAAACTTTATGATTCTGAAGTATCTGGGAAACACGTCAGGGAGGAGAAGGCTCTAAAATGCATTTTTCTTTCATTTACGATACTGCGGCTTGAAGAACAATACTTCCCTTAAAAGCAGGAATAGAATAAACGTCTAACAAATCTTAGACGGCTAAGCAGATCCAATGTTAATTTTTAAGATAAGGGTTAAAAAAACAATTTGACAATGAGATAAAAATAGATTTAGCAGCTTAATTCCAGTGAAGTAAGTTAATGGTATGCAATGACTGATGGGGGGCACTGCGTGTACACTAGAAGGAACACTGAATAGGCCTGTGTCTTAGCCTGAGTCTGTCTGTAATCAGCTGTCTGCCCAGGACTATACTCCCAGACTCTGTGAACCTTATATGCTTTTTCTAAGGGAGGGGATTGTCCAATCTCATATGTCAGGTTCTAGTCAGATTTGAAAATTAATGCCTTTTTATCCAGAGCAAGCTTGTGTTTATGTGTAAATATACCTGAGATAGAAATGTTGCTTTTAAATTTGATATGAAATTCCTTTACAACTACAACTTTACACCATCTCAGGTCTGTAATTTATAAATGCTTACTTATGACATTGTGGGTGACTTTACCTCATTGGATTTGAAAGTTAACAAAATTTCATAGCTAGCAGCTACATTTATTTAAGTGACAACACACAATCTTCATTTAGGGTTCATATTGTATTAAATATGTACACAGTGGAGCTGACAGACCAGTCTGAGCAGTTTTAGCATTACAGGTATATATTATGAGAGGGTAGATGCAATCGTGTGAAATATTTTTAAATGTAATCTGTAAAAAATGTTCATGTTAGTTTATGTGTTCAAGGAAGATAATATCCCAGGTCCAGGTTATCTTTAGTGATCACTTATACCAACTTTCAAAAGAGCATCTTCAAGGTTAATCCTTGTTGTCTCATATGGCAGGATTTCCTTCTTTTTCAAAAGGCTGAATAATGATCCATTATATGTTTATGCCACATTTTCATTATCTATACATCTGTTGATGTACCTTTAAAGTTGCTTCCACATCTTGGCTATGGTTAATAGTGCTGCAATAGACACAGGAGTTTCAATATCTTTTTGAGATCCTGATTGCAGTTCTTCTGGGTGACTATCTGGAAGTGGGATTGCTGGATCAAACGGCAATATTATGGCAAGAGAAATAAGCCAGCCACAGAAGGACAAATACCCCATGATTCCACTTATATATATGAGGTGTCTGACACAGTCAAACTCACAGAAGCCAAGAGCAGAGTGGTGGTCGCCAGGGGCTAGGAGAGGGGCAGGGGGAGATGGGGAGTCACTAATCAGCACGTATAAACTTTCCGTTACGCGAGATGAGTAAGTTCTGGAGATCGGAAGCACGACATCATGCCTGTAGATAACAATACTGTATTAAATGCTTAAAAATCTGTCAAGAGGGTAGACCTCGTGTTGTCTTCCTCGCAAAATAAAAACACAAGTAAAAAGGCATTTTCTTTTCAAATAATACCTAGCAAATACTACTGCATTTTCTGACATTAATGAGACTGTTCTGACTTTAAGACACCTTTGAAATATTGCGTTTCCTAACTGGACGTACAGCGTAGCTCAGTGATCCTTGGAGGATGTTGCAAAGGCTGCGGCAGAGCCGAGAGCTCTGTGCTTACTAGGTGCTGATCGGCCGTGGCATCCACATTGCATTTCATCCATGCCTTCTGTGAGCTCCTCTTCCCCACCAGACAGAACCAAACTCAATCTTCACTGCACTTTCCTATCTATTTTCTAAAAAAAAAAACCCTTCTTTCTGGGACCTGGTAACTTCGCATGGGTATAAGACTGGACCCAAGCTTTAATTACACTTAGGCCTATGGAATACAAGAGCTGGGAGGAACCTTGTCATTTACACATCAAGAAATGGAAGCCTTTGCACCTAACCAGAAGGATATCCACAAGCATTTATGACACTCATCCTGTTTATCTTTAAATACGTATTTCTAGAGCAAAGTTGTGACTTTCTGTTCATTATACACAGTTTTATATAAGGAATGAAAGTAAGCATTAAGGACATTTCTTCATCCAGGAAAAGGTTTTATGTAATTAGTCTAAATACTAAACTAACAGCAAAGGACCTTGCTACAGATATCACAAAAGATATCTGATATACTTGGAATTCCAATTGCCAACTATATTCTTATTACTGTTTATCCAAAGACAAGTGGACATATTTTTATAAATTTGGGAGTAAAAAAATAATACCTTCTAATCAAGGCACAGTGAACAAGCTCTTATAATTGGAAATCAAGTGTTCAGATACTGATACTAATTTATGCAAGGATGTCAACTTGTCACATTGAACTGACCTTGCAAATCAGCTCACATCATGCAGTCATAAATCCTTTCTGCAGGGAAATCTCACAATTATTTGTTTTAGTACCAATAAACATCTAAGAATAAATGACATATGTCTTTGTGCTAGTCGGCCCAAGTCTCAGAGTTCCACGAGGATTCACCTGACATGATTCCCACTGCTCTAAGGTCCATTTACTGTTTTCCATCCTCAGATCTCACCTACTGTCCCTGTTCATTTCAGTTGTGTTTATACAATACAAGTAGTTGCAAACTGTGGTTCTATCATATCTCTTAGCTATAAACGAAGGCAATGCTCTCAAATACAGAAATTTAACAGAAATAATGTTTATGAACTGAGATAGATATTCGTTGCATAAGTCCAATAGCATATTTCAAACAACAGATTTTCTTTGCATTAAAGTGCTTTGGACACGTAAAGAGCTGTTTAATTCTAAAACATTGTTTTTCCATTTTATCATCACTGAAATCAGCAAGAATTGGACATGGTATAATTGACAACATTTTTTTCTTTCTGAATAGTACACATGATAATGGTGCTTCTCACATCAATAACATCTTAAGTTCAATAAAACATGGTCTTTCTTAGCCATTTCTTGTGGGGAAAAACAACAACAACAATCTTCTTAGATAAAAAATAGCAATGCATTTAAAATTATACGCATTTTGGAGAAAATAGTTTAATTTGGAAAGCGGTTTAATCTCTTCTACTCTTAACTACGCAAGCATTTAAACATGCGCACACATATCAAGTATAGTTGAGGACTCTTCTGATTCCCCTGGACTCTTCTCATTTCCCTTTCAAGGCCTCTAACACTCACTTTCACAGAGTTTTAAAAATCAACCTTATAATTATTTTTGTGCCTCTTTTTCAGTAAGACAGCACACATGCACTCATTCAATTCTCGGTATGAGTTTCAATCCTCACTCAGAGAAAAACCAAGAAACATTATCTCTTTTTTCCCTCCTTCTTGTCACTTACATTCCCAGTTGCCCGAGAGATGGTATAACCGTATATAAAATAATTACATCTTTTAGGTTTCTTGGAACAGAGACGTTAGATGTTGTCCGTTAAGGGTATTAGCACAGTTATACTCTGAATCCAATATAAAAGGGAAAACGGCAAAGAAATTTAAAAAATGAAAAGTGTAGAAGAGCACAGGAAAATACTCTACCAGTAGTATTTTATTTCATAATGCAAACAATCCTTTCTGTCATCATGAGCATTGACATATGCACAGTTTGAGAAGGGTGAGAAATAGACTAATTTCATTTAATCTCGTGATTTCTATCTGGATGGCTGGCCAGTGGAAGAAAGAGAGAGGCATTCCCACATGCAGTACCTGACAGCTCAAATCATCATCAGTGGGCAAAACTAGTTTAAAAGTGAAACGAGATTAAAAAGACCTAAAATATCTTTCCAAAGCCTTTGCATTAATTAAGTCTTTGTAATAATGTTTATATGTCTTCTCCTGAATTATAAACAGTCTTTGTCTTGACATTTAAACTGTTTACTAAGCTGTTTGAGTTTTAATTTTCTCTTAGTCACTTATGAAATAGAAATAGTCACCAGAATGTAGAAAGAACACTAGCGACTAAATGCTGAGAAGACTCCTTTTTATGACATATTAAAAGACATTACCGTTTACCCGGCTGTCAAGGAAACCAAGCTAGAATGAGTAGATTTGTTCAACTCTTCAACAAAACATTTCCCAAGAACCACGACCTCAACCAACATCATTCTCACCAAGGTATCAGCCCGTGGAAAAAGTTTTTACAGTAAAACATATGGCAAGGCGTTAAATCCCAGAAATAGTGCCATTCTACATTCATCGGGGAAAAAAATTAAGCCCCAAAGTAAAAACTGTCAATTACTGTGATTGCTTTGTTGCCCTGAAAGAGTTCAATTACATCACAAAGAATTTTAGAAAGTACTCATTTAATTAAAATATGAACTCTTCAAGCTACCTGCACCTTTCCCTAGCTCATAAAGGAGCACATTTTCCATTTAAATAAGAGTCCGTTCCCTATATTCACCAACAACATGCATGACGGATGTGAGCAGTACCATCAAAGCACTTTCTACTTCTCTTCATTTTCTCTTTCTTCTTCCTTTCAAAATGATTTTACATTCATGTTTTAGACATCTGTGCCCTTTAGTATCACACTTAAGAATCCGGACAGTATGATGGGTAAGGGGTTGATTACGGAAAGTAATCACGCTCTACGTTGATGAATGGCTGTTGACAAAATGATTTCTATCATGTAACTGAGACTTTAAATTCCACATAAAATGCTACAACTCAAATGACACTGACTAGCTATGAGCTTCTGGAAGTCACCCACCTGGGGCAGCATGCGATTTTCCTCCTCCAGCTGTCTTACTCTTGCCTCCAGCTGCCTAACATAGGACAAGGTTGATTCTAAAATTGAAAAGAAAGAACTCACATTATACACACAGGTCTTGTTTGGTACACTGTCAGGATGTTTCTGGCTCCATTTATTCAAATCAGGTAGTGACTACTTAATCTGATATTTAGAAAAAAAGATTTCTCCCCAGAAGAACAATAACAGAAGCCATTAAAACCATAAGCAGTCTGAACAACTGCACAGTGTTAAGGAGAATCAGAGAAATTTACAGGTGGTTAAGACTGCAGGTGTCTGCACACCATGCAGCCTTCAGAACATTAGACACGTTGAAGACAGTTATTCCCTCTTTTCTACTTATTTTGCGTATGTATTTTAAGCTTTCCCACACACAAGACTTCTTGTAACATTCATTATAACAGAGAAATCACAAGGTCTTTTAAAAAAATAGAAAAGAAGAAGATATTTAAAATATCCAGCTCCCTTCATTTTCTCAATAAACTTTTCAAGTCTTAAGAGCAACATTTTGTTTTTCTCACAAATCTATAGATAGTAGGACTATACCTAGAGAACAGCTACAAAGGGGCTAAATAATGTTAGTCTGAATTTTGACTTTGGCCGAGCATGACAGAGACTCAAGCTTTTCCCTTTTTAGGTAAACCAGGGCAGACCTGAAATTTGTTGTTTTCATTTCTTCAACAAGCTCAGGTGTGTGCTGACAGCTCAGAATCAGCATCATGCTCAGTATCTGTTCCACAGCAAAACTCTCGATTTTATAGTTTTACATTATGAAAAAGTTCACCCGTGGAGCAAAGTGGAGTTTTCATTTTGAGGACCCATCTGACAGAGTCTCTTCTTCATTAAATCCAAAATAATCAACTGCACAGCATCATACTGCAACATAGTTGCAATTCATTCATTACCGAAGAGCAAACATATTTCAGGTATAGTGAAATGTACATGGCCAAAGAATCCCTGCAGAGCGTATTTCCACAGTTAGTTTTAAAGCAGCAGATCATGTGCATGTTCCTCAGCCTCAAAAACACAAAACAGCAAGAGGCAAGGCCAAGAAGATAGTGCATTTCAGAAGGAAACATTTGGAGCCCCTAATAATCTGCAGTTAGGACGGATAGGATGCAAATTAATACCTTGATCTGAAATTCATCATGGAAACTCTTAATTTTTATATGAAAAAATTGGTTATATGAACCCAATTCCATTGTGTGACCGCCAAAGCAACAAGGTAACATTTTATTTTCTTAAAATACATAAGAAACTTCAGTCCTTAATTCACAAATGTAAAAATTAAACTCATCCCTAACCGGTTTACAGCATGCCTGTTTTCACAAATGTTTGCAGAAAGTCCCCATCACTAACATTAATATAACCATCCACTGATCTCACACCAATGGTGATGACTTGCCTTGAGCATTTCTCAACAAGACAGAAACACAAGGTAAAGGAAGCTAAAGACGTTTGCTAGAAATATGCTCTCATTTTTTTAGCTCAGTGAAATGTTAAGTGTTTGCTCTATGGACTCGTCAAAAGGGGAAAAAAAAAAGTATCTGGCATAAATGAATAACCAACTTATTGATTTCATGAATCTGCTTTACTCTAGCAAATAAGTGATTTGCTGATCATCAAAATGTGAATGTAGATTGCCTGATTTACAGTTTTGCAAGCTCCCCTCTCTACTCTAAAAAAACAACCGCTTGATAAGGGTCATTCGAGTGAAAAGTTGCTCAGAAATAGTCTATTTAAACCATAAACAAATAAAATTCTTTTTTCCTTTGTTCACAATTTACACCATATCTTTATTGTCCCTATACTGCATCAACCTTAAGGCTGTGATACTGAAAGCAGCCGAAATGACTCTATACAGAGTGATTCAGGTGACATTTGAAAAATGCCACTGAATGGATTTTAACTCAGTAACTATCTTCAGTCACTTTAATCTATTTCTCTTCTTTAAATCTTTGCAGTTTACATATTTGATGCTTTCATTAAGTTTCTACTTACATTAGGAAAGTCACATCATGTCAGTTCCCAAAAAGGGTAAATTCTTGAATTTGGAAAACATTCCTTAACTCCAATTTTTAATGTCAAGCTACAACAGATGAAGTCCAAATCTCTGTTTCAAAGCATTCACTGCAAATATGGGCAGGGACAGGAAATGATAGGGAAGATTTTTCGACAGGTAACGTAAAAAAACAAATTAGCTCCAAGGTAAAGGCAAAGCTAGGGAAAGTTTTGAGTTCATTTGCTCCACAAATACTGATTGCGTCCCTGACGTGTGTTGGGCACTACGAGGGTTGGAATGAAGAAAAGGCAGTTATTGCAAGTCTTAAGTTTCTCAGAATGCAAATTTCATTTTAGGATTACACATCCATGTGCTATGTTCCAGAAGTCCTGTTGTTCCAAACTCACTCTCTTTTGCAATTATTATTTAACAATGAACAGATACGATGAATGAAAACACTCGTGTGTGTATGTGGGTGGGTGGGGTTTGGGGGACAGGAAGTATAGTTAATCTGCATGAATAAAAGAGAATTCACGCTGTTAGTTGTTTAATTCATCAAGAAACTTTTTATATACTCCTTTTATATGGGAGTGGAGCAGGCAGACTTTTTTCTGGAATATACTGGAAGATCATCACTGGGTCCCCGAGTCCCTGTATGAAGAGCCATTGAGGAAAGCATCCAATCCTTCAATTGTGACATGAGAGAAAAATAAACATTTGTTTTGTTAAACCCTCATGATTTCAAGATTTATTTGTTATTGCATCGTAGGCTAGCCAAGCCCAACTACTAGTATATTACGAATAATGGGACAGAAAATATGTAAACGTTTTAATAAAACATAATAAAGTATAAGAAATTCCGCTTTAAAAAGTACACCGCAATCCACATCCCAGTCCTACTTGATCATTAGAAAAAAAAGATAAAATCTTCTGTGTAAGAAAGAAAAGGAGCCCCTTGTGTGCTGGAATATCTTTGACCATGTCTCCTACAGTCTCTTCCCCAAGCTGCTGCTTCCTTTTCCTTCCTTACACAAGGACCTTCCAGAGTGGTGTCAACTATAAGATACACACTTCCATTACACCCAGGAAGTGTGGAGTACCACTGTGCTCCCAAGAGAAGTACATGACAAAAATTGGTGCTTTATTATAAAGGGATACATACATGCACGTGTATGCACACACACAACTGCATTAGATGCACGTGCATGCACACACACAAACGCATTAGAATGTACTATCATTTGAACTGATCATTACATTTATACCAGTGGCTGACAGCTGTTAAAACAGATTTCAGAATGTCATTTTGGCTTTCAGAACTCTGAGAATGAGGTTCCAAAAGAAAATCAAGGCTCCTGCAGAAAACAGCCAAATACGAGGCTATACTATACATCAGGGGGAACCAGGAACCAGGCCTCACAGCAGGAGGTGAGCAGTGGGTGAGCAAGCGAGCATCATCTGTACTTAGCCCTTACAGCCGCTCCCCATGGCTCGCATTACCACCTAAGCTCCGCCTCCTGTCAGATCAGCGGGCAGCATTAGATTCTCATAGGGGCGTGAACCCTACTGTGAACTGCGCATGCGAGGGGTCTAGGTTGTGCACTCCTTATGAGAATCTAATGCCTGATGATCTGAGGCGGAGCTGAGGCAGTGATGCTAGCGTTGGGGAGGGGCTGCAAATACAGATGATCATTAGCAGAGAGGTTTGACTGCACAGAGACCATAATAAATCGCTTCCAGACTCATATCAAAACCCTATCAGTGGGACTTCCCTGGTGGCACAGTGGTTAAGAATCCAGCTGCCAATGCAGGGGACATGGGTTCCAGCCCTGGTCCGGGAAGATCCCATGTGCTGCAGAGCAACTAAGCCCATGCACCACAACTACTGAGCCTGCGCTCTAGAGCCCATGAGCCACAACTACTGAGCCTGTGTGCCACAACTACTGAAGCCTGTGTGCCTAGAGACTGTGCTCTGCAACAAGAGAAGCCACTGCAACGAGAAGCCCACGTACCACAAAGAAGAATAGTCCCCGCTCGCCACAACTAGAGAAAGCGCACATGCAGCAACAAAGACCCAATGTAGCCAAAAAATAAATCAATCAATAAATTTATAAACAAAACAAAACAAAACAAAACACCCTATCAGTGAGTGCCAAGTGAAAACAAGCTCAGGGCTCCCACTGATTCAGCATTATGGCGAGTTGTATAATTATTTCATTATATATTACAATGTAATAATAATAGAAATAAAGTGCACAATAAATGTAATGCGCTTGAATCATCCCGAAACCATCCCCCCAACCCAGCTCCCGTCTGTGGAAAAATTGTCTTCCATGAAATGGGTCCCTGGTGCCAAAAAGGTTGGGGACCGCTGCTCTATGTAGATATACAATATATTAAAGAAGGATCCTATCTTCAAGAAGTATATAACCAGTTGAGGGGCGATAAGGAGGAAAAAAAATAAAGCAATAGGTAATATGATATTCAGAGCTAAATCATGTGAAACAGGAGTACAAAAAGATCAATATTGGCTGCAGTTCTTCTGAAGGAGAAACTTGACTAATGGATCAACAGAAGCTTGAGAGACAGAGATGCTGGTAGAGCCACAGGATGGACAAGAATGATCCTCTTGTAAACAGGGAAGAGGGAAGGAATTCACTTGAAGGAAGAGAGAGGGACATACTGGAAGCAGAAGGAGGAAAAGCCAAGTTGCATCCCACATGCAGGGATCTAAAGAAGCCAGTGTCAAATCACAGCCATGCAAACGGTGAGATTTGCTTTTAACTTCCCCCCAAGGGCATTTTACTTCTCTTTCCTGGGAAATCTCTGGACATCTGCACATTAGAAAAGCCAGGTTAAGCAAACAATACCAATGTGAAAATCCAATGACATTCTCAAGAGGTTCTTCGGGTAAATCTTGGGCATGTTCTCAAAGCAGAAACCATTTTTTCCATGTATCTCACTTTTCTCTGAACCTACACGTAGAAGTTCACAGGACCTCTTGTAATAAAACAAGTATGAGAAACAGAAGAATTCCACTAACACACATCTAATTGATTCCAATTTGAGAACTGGAATGTACCTAAGAGATTCCCTAATCCAACCTGTCCCCCATCCTGACTCACTTGGCAGATAAGAGAATAAAGCCCAGAAGGTAGTGAACTTGGCCTCTAACACTGGGGATTAGTTATACATATACATTCAAAAGATTCTGTTTCATTCCTGGGACATCACAGGGATTCCCATCCCGGATCTTCTAATCACTGAGATGTCAAGCTTCTCACGTACACAGTTAAATTCTAACTTCTCCTTTTTTCTTCCTGATTGTAGATATTCTGGATGGACTTTTACCTTTAAAATAACTTGATATTCTCCTTGGACAATATCCTGGACTTAATTTCACTTCGATTTACCTGAAATGCATTCAATCATATAAAGTAGCTCGACTTTCTTCTCTGCTAGTTTGAAAATACTCTGGTTGAAATATTAAACCCTCTAATTTCCCCCTTGATTTCTAAAGCAGTGTTTCTCTCCCTGGGGGAATCCCGTCCTTGACATCAGCCAAGGATTACTCTGACTATCGTACATGACAGGTTTACTGCTGATATTTGCAACTGTCTAAGGTTGGTCAAACTTCTGAGTAGTTTTGATTAGATGAAGTGCTGTCTGGTCTTCAAAATTTCAGGGCGAAAAATAAAACCTGGTAATGGTCCATTCTAAAACAAATTACAGCATTTGGAAGAATATAAAGGAGGACAGTCATCTGGAAGACTGTAGCTGCTGTGGGTTCATAGATGTTAGCTTTTCGGTGACTGAGTTAGTCTCCCTCGGCCAGAGAGAGTCCAACAGTCACATGATTTCAAATCTGGAGGCAAATCTCTTTAATAAGCCCCAACCTCTAAAGACAGTGCTTGAATTAGTTCCAAATTAATCCCACCATCCACAGGCTTTTACACATTCCGAAGGAAATGACTTCAGAACTATATATTTAAAAAATTATTACTGTTCTAAAAGTGTTTCTCTTTCTTCCTCAGGCAAGCAAAGTTCAGCCTCCTACTTAGAATTCGTATGAGCTCCAGAAGTATAAGTGATTACAGTTCTCACTATAATTTGATGCTTTACTTATTAAAAAAAAAAATCTTGTTGGCATCAGCAGTTTCGGATTTGCCTGGATATTTAACTCGGGCTGCTTTATTGGCAGAGGTAGAATTTTTAAATTTTTAATGGGAGCTTTAATTGTCCTAAATAGGTAAAAAAATGATGTCAGGTCTTGCTCTGGTCCATCATCTATGAAGCTAATTCTACTCTTGTCAGACCCTTCTCTCTGTGGCAATCTGAAAGAAATAGGAGATAGTTATTTTCTACCCGGTCCTCCCATGTAGAGACCTGTTCACTGTTATTCACTGGCCCCAACTTAGCTCTGGGTCTCTGCCCACACCTTCCCCTACCAAATAATCATTCCCAGCCCAGTCCATACTCCTTATTTCTCTATGCATGTTACGAAAAACAGCCTTCTAATAATTAGAATATCCAAAGATGAGAATATACTGCTTCAGATGATAACGTGATTCGTGTTCTTGGAAATGCTTGGAGAGCGCTCAATGAGGTGCTGCAAAGACTTCTATCTGTGTGTGCTGCTGGGCTAGTCCCTTTACCTCTGAAGATCAATAATTCTACAGTTTTAAATTCTGCTCCCTCCATAAATCTCGTTCATTTTCCTTCTTATCATTTGCCAAGAAATCATGTATTAGAGTGCCTTGTGGTGTTCCTTTACCTAGTTGTCTGTATGTTATTTACTTTCATGTTTTCATTTTTTGCCCAAATATGCTACTTGCAAATATTCCCTTGAACCCTACCCAGTGACTGTTGGTGTTTCCTGTAGGGATTTAATACATATTTATTGACTTCCTGTAATATCAAGACTTGGTCTTCACCCAATACTGATTATCTGCTGTGTGGCAGACACTGTTCTAGATGACGGAGATACAGCACCAAGCAAAAGTGATAAGCTCTGTGCATTCACAGAGTGCACGTTCCAGAGAGGAAGACCGACAGTGGAGAGCAAATACTCTCCCCTTTGTGGAGGCAACGTGCGCAATAAAGGCAACGAAACAGAACTAGCAGAGTTGAGCGGAAGTACAGCTACAGTAGGGAGCGTGGCCTAGAAGAGCTCTCTGGGGACTACAGCCTGCAAATGAGCCAACTATGCAAAGAGCTTGGAGAAGAGCGTTCTAGGCATCAGGAAAGGGGGGTGCACAGGCCCTGGCTGGGAAGACTCCTCTGCTGGAATCCAGCTGTGAAGGGGGAAGGGACAGCAGCTTGAAACCGGGATCCGTCTTGTCCCCTTCCTCCACTACTTAAATTTTTAAAAACCTTGTGCTCCCTTTGGCTGTTTACACTTAAACCTAGACTTGAACCCTTTGACTATTAGGTTTTCTTTGTGACAAAAACCTTAGCATTACATTTGGTTCCACCCTCTCACACGCCCCACTTCCCATCCATTGGGAAATTCTGTTGACCCTGCCGCCAAGATATCCTAAAAATCCAACCTCCCACTAGTCTCCTAACAGGTGTCCTCACTTCTATCTATCTTTGCCTCCTCTCCCAGGTCTACTATCATTCAAAGTCTATTTCAACCCCACGGCAGCCAGGGTTTTCCTTCTAAAATGCTAAGTCTGATCACATCGTTCTCCAGAACCACGCAGGAGCTCACCATTTTGCTCCATATAAAAGTCAAGGTCCTTAAAAAGGCCAGCAGGGCCCCATGTAATCTGGGGACCTGGTGCCTTTCTGACTTCATGACGTCACACCTCTGCTCCAGCCACAAGGCCTCCTTTCTGCTCCTGGACACCCCAGGCATACACTAGCTTTAGTCGTCCACACTCTCTGGACTGCTCTTCCCCCAGGGAGCTGCTTGGCCAATTTCCTCACTCTTACAAGTCTTTGTTCAGATCTCAGCTTCTCAGTGAGACTTACCAAGTCCTCTTCGTTTAATCCTGTAAACTACCCCCACCTCCACCCCACATTCTCCTGATCTCCTTTGGCCTGTTGTACTTCTTTATTTTTCTTCAAAATACTTTATCACTTTCTATCATATAAGTTAGCTTGTTCATATGTTATGTTTATTGTATAAGCCCTGTCTCTCTCCATCAGAATGTGAACTCCACAAGGCAGGGATCTTTGTCTGTTGTGTTGAGTGATGTACTCCAAGCGCCTAGAATAGTGTCTGCACATTAAAAAGTTATTGAATGAGTCAATCAACCCATTACACAGATAGTGCCCTGAAAAGAAATTATTTCATAGTACAGGTCTACAATTGTCAATCACTCCAGGTAAGACTGGGTTTGTATCTGAATGGAGCCTAATATCAATTCTGTTGTGCCACTGAACACGAAGAACATTCTAGAGAACATTAAACTTTGGATGGAAACATTAGGGAGGTTCTCAAATTATGTCAGATCTAATCACTGGTGGGTAATTTCAATAAAAAAATCTGGGGACTTCCCTGGTGGTCCAGTGGTTAAGAATCCACCTTCCAATGCAGGGGACGTGGGTTCGATCCCTGGTCGGGGAGCTAAGATCCCACATGCCGCAGGGCAACTAAGCCTGCACACCGCAATGAAAGATCCCACATGCTGCAATGAAGATCCTGTGTGCCACAACTAAGATCCGACGTAACCAAATAAAAAGAAAAAATAAATGAATAAATAAAATCTGAAATGTGTTTTCATCAGGCTCAAAAAAAATGTCTTAATGGGGGGGGGTGGCACATGGTGGCGGGGAAGGCGAGGAGGAAAGAGAAGGGAGAGTACAAAGAGGGATAAAGAGAAAGAGACAGACATAAAAAGTTACGGGAAATGTGCAAAACATGAACCATTTCTGCCAGTAACATCTTGGAATACAATATAAATGCCTTCATCTGGACATCTGCTTAAGTTGATAAGGTTCCCCCTTTGGTTAGAAATACCACTGGAAGGAATTTAAACTTCACCTGGACATTCTCCTTCCAGACACTCCCTGCGAGGGAGGGGTGTACCGAGGGGGAGGGCACAGGAGCGAGCATAGCTGTGGGGCACAGGGCAGGTGCCAGCTGGGCCCTGAGTGAGGGTCTCTGAGCTGTGAGAGAGCAGCCTGAGGAGGCCGGAGAGCAGCGGTCCATTCAAAACAGGTTATGTTTCTCCGTGAAGAGAAAAACCTGTCATTTCAAAGGAAAAGGAAACAGAGCAATGTGCTGTCCCGTTTATTAGAATGAAAGCTGGAAATACTGTATCCTTTTCCAAGAATGCTTTGACAGAAAAAAATCACGAGTGTGATCCCTCTAGTGCCATGCAAGTGGTATGTTCTTGGAAACAGTCCAGATTGTTTTCACTTATTATTTTCTGTAAAAGAGTAAATATAATAGTTAAATGGATATTGAAATCCAATGATTTGCACATAAACCAATTTAGAAAACAGAAAAGAAAATCAGGGTCTATGTCCTAACTTTGTTCCAGAAAATAATTACCAAAAATTTTTCAAGTTTCTCCTCTTTCCAAATGAGAGTGTTTTTAAAATGGGAGAGAATCGCATTTTGTTGCCTATTTGCTATCATCCACCTGTACCTCTTCCTGGGAACTGGCACCTGGGTGTTTCAGCTTCCATTTCTCTCTAGAAGCTAGAGGCTCCACGTGGCAAGGCCTTGCCTTATAGTTACTTTCCGAGCTGTCCTATGATTCGCATTAGCGCTATGTGCTAGAAGGTGTCCTGTGAATTTCTGATGAACGAATGTCCTCATCGTTCGGTTCCCAACTGCTCTGGCAGCTAACCCAAGTTTGTTGCTCCCCGAACAGCTTCAAGCAGTTAACTCAAAATGCAGTCAGATTTCCACCAAAAAATCACACAATAGCAAGCCATCGAAACTGAAGTCTGGCTTACAGTCTGGCTTTGTGTGCCCTAAAATTCCCTTCACTTCAACTTTTCCCTTTGAAAGCATCAGCTCCATGAAGGAGACACTAGGTAAGTGCACTGAACTGGCCTAAAGGACTGGAGACTCTATGGAAAATATTTGAAACTCTGAAGAGCTGTTTAGCATGAGTACCATTTTAACAGCTATTCAGGGTTAAAATGTGTCTTACTTTCCATTGTTATGTTGCTGCTGCTGCTGCTGTCATTTCCCAGAGAAAATGCTGCCTTTTCCCAATGCCAGAGGATAAAAATTGATGTCATTTTAAGAAATGTAACAATTTCCTTCACTGAATACAGCCCCCTTGTAAGTGCATCTTGTCAGCATTGTCAATGAACGAACAAGGAAGCAAATCTATAAGAAAACAAATTTTCAAAAGACAGTAAGTCTATAAAAATTTTATTTTCTCTTAGGATAATTATTTTGACTTTTTATGTATATTTAGATTTTTTAGAAGCCTGTGCACAGTTGTTTTTTTACTGTCATACATTGCAGCAAAATAAAAATATTTTTTATCATATTGTACAGCAAAGCGTCATTAATCTGGATTCTATCAATTGGGAATTCATAAAAATGTTGTTCAATTCAGCCTATATATACTCTCTGCAGTGGCTATGAAACAATAGCTGGCCAAACAAACTCATAGTGTAGCAATTAAGGAATAGTTGCCTTACACAAGAAAAGCAAAGTTTTCACAATGTTTTAGCATTATCTATCTGTACACAAAGTGATATGGACAGATAATGGATGAATGCAGTTAGTTAATGGATAAGTGTCGTTAGTTTAGATAAACAAAATTGGAAAGACCACATACTGTGGAACTTTTTTTGTTGTTAGCTATTTTAGCATGTATTAACAAGCCCTTTGTAATCACTTAACATACATTCATTGAGCACTTACTATGTGTTAGACACTCTTTCATGTGCTATAGACAGTCCACTGAAAACAAACAAAAAGGGCTCCTCTGCTCATGGAACACTCTAATACGGAAGACAGACAAGACAGACAGACATGCAGACACACACATAAATAAGCACACTGCTCCCCTGTACACCCTCCACCACTTTAGCTTAGATCGAGATCATCTGAGAAGATCTGAGGCATTCAACTTGACACTTGAATGCAAAGATTCTGGGAATGAACTCTCCAAACAGCAAGAACAGAATTTGCAAAGTCCCCAACATGGGAATGAGCCACAGGCACTCAAAGAAAAGAAAGAAGACTGAAGTGGCCAGAAAGAAGTGAGGAAAGTGAGGGGAGATGAAGTTGGAGCAGCAGAGACAAGACCCACGGTGTCAGCAAGCCCGTGTAAGGACCTGGGATTTTGTACTGTTTGGAGTGGGGAGCAATTTGGGGAAAAGAGGGATTGGTACATTCCACTGGCACCATCCGATGTATACTTTAAAAGGATCGTCTTGGCTGCTCTGTGAAAGACAGAGGAAAAACAGGATGAGAGTGAAGTTTGGGGGATGATTGAGGGGACCTCTGTAGGAGGTGGGCTGAGAGGTGACTGTGGGTTGTGAAGGAGCCATAGCCGTGGTGCACAGAGAAGTGGTCACATTCAACAAGCCTCCTGGGGAAAGAGACTAAGGACAAAGCATAGCTATGGAGCAAATGTGAGGTCTTACGAAGAAAAGGAACCGAAAGTAATGGCTACCTTTCCGGCAAGGGCAACCAGGGGATGGGGAGATGGCTTGGAGGTGGAGAGAAGTGGGGTTTGAAATCAAGAATTCTATTTTGTTCACATTAGGCTTAATATTTCTACTGGACATCTAAGGCAAGATCCAGAGGAGGCAGTTAAATATATGACTCTGCAGCTCCGAGAAGGGATATGGGGTAGTTTAAATGTGGAAGTCCCCAGTAGAGAGCTGCTGTCAAAAGCCTGCAGTTTGGAGAAGGGTCTGAATAGAGAAGCCTGGTGGAGGGGAAGAGCCACAGGGCAGGTGCACAGCCACAACCCCCGCCTCCCCAGCCCCGAGCCTCAGAAAGCTAAGCAAGCAGCCGGCTGCCTTTGTAGACACGACCACAGAGCTTGTGTATCTTCTGCTCAGGTACCTTTTAATTAGATCTCTCTCTCTCTCCTTTACTCTCACTGTGTTTCATTCCCAAATCCAATCCTCCCACTTCGCTTTCCTCCTGCTGCCTCCCTTTCAGCATGCCTCTCTTTCTCCTCCTCTTGGGGCCCCCTTGCCCTCCCACAGTAATTTTGGAAGGAGTAAAGTAAAGCACAGTGGCTAAGTGCTAGCTCTGTGGGTTTCAGTTTTCACGCAAATACGCACATAGAAATGGATGATCTTTAAGACCCACAATTCCTGGGTTACGATTATCATGTGTTTTACCATAATCCATATTAGTGGCTTAACCGCTAAAGGCAGCTAAGATAAAGGTTTCTAACAGTATATGTAAGTTATGTTGCTGTTCTTTCATTTATTCATTAAACAAACATTTATAGACTATCTACCATGCACAAAGCCTTGGAGAAGCAGAGAATATTTAAGATGATGTTGTTATGTTCTGAGAAGGGGAATAAAAGCACACTCATGTGACAGATGTATACCAGTTCTGATTAGGGCAGTTAAACATGTTTTAAGTGAATCTTTTAAACATTTAAAAATTCTATTCTTTAAGAACACCTACCCTTACAGATTTCTTTCCTCAACTGTGTACTTAAAAACTCCTTCCATGAAAGAAAGTTACAAGGCTAAGGAAAAAAAGACATCTCAATACAACAGAATATTACTTGATGACATTGTTGAGAACAAATTACTGAATGTTTGCAAAAACAAGGAGCCAGAAAACTATAAAAGCACTACTTAATCTCAGCATTTTATTTGACAATGGTATTCTAAACTTAAGATATCAAGCTTTTTTTTCCCACCACTGGAAAAATTGTAATGGGAAATAAATCTCAAAAGTCCTATTAAATACAGCCAACACAGGGCACCCTGGATGTGTTCACATTGGTTTTCACGCCCTTTGATTTTAGAGACACTTGACCGTAGTGCAGGAGGGAGGGCAAGTTCTGGCCAGGAAAACTCCTGCTGACCTCAAAGTTCCCTTGGGCTCTTCTCCATTCCCAAGGATTCGATCATTTTGTCTTCACTAAACAGTTATTAGGCAACAACAGACTAATCAATGTGGTCAAGCAAGTATGTCAGATGACACACATAATGGCTAATAACTTTAATTTGACTTAGCATGTATCAAGCACTTCGCTAAAAAGGCATAGGCATTTTTTCACGTGCACTAATGCATTTGATCCTCACTGCCAAACTAAGAAGCAGGTATTATTATTCCCATCTTAGAGATGAAAGATGGAGGCTTAGAGGTGTTGAGTAACTCCTCAAAGTAACAAAGCTAGTAGAGTGCAATTCTGGACCTCAAAGCCCACTCCTCACTGCTGGAGAACACAGACCCTGTGAAGAGGCAGAGGCAAGGCCAAATTAAACAATGGCCAAGGAGGGTGAGCAGCACCGATAGTCTGATTGATTTAAGGTCTCTCCCTCATCATTACACTTGAACGCTACACCATCACTCGATGAACGCATCTGTTGAAAGAAAACTCTGTTTTCCCTGAGATACAAAACAAATACATCACCCCTTCAATTCATACGGTTGTTCCTTCAGGTCAACAAGAGTCAGCCAAAGTGAAGGCAGCAAGTTTCACGGTCAACAACCACCAAACCATCCCCAGCTAAGTACCTGGATCTGCAAAGTCATTAGTGGGCTTCATAAATATAGATGCCATTCACAATGCAATCGTTGGACAATTTCACAAGCTTCTTACAATTCAGAAACCTGCAGGGTTAGAAGAAACTACTGGACAAAGGCAAAGAGCAGATTCTTCTGGCTAATGTCTAACCTGAGCTGTTTTCAAAGCAGCGGCTTTCCTGGATTCTCTTCTGAACAGCTGGGGAACCCAATGAAAGGTTCACTCTGCTTAATTTAATGTCACGGCTACCAATGCTGTTTAACCTTCTTCCTGGTGATAATAAAAGAGAATCTGTATATCACTTAACAGAAGCACCCAGGGAACATTAAGGTAGAATAAAACAACAGGCCCACGGCCCAGGTAAATCCAAATCCATGGAAAATGACAGACACCTCTTACATCTACAAATGTATATATCTTTCCATAATGCCCATTTTAATGAACTGACTTATAAAGAGATTAGTCTAAATAGCAACTCACTCGAAATTTATTTTCCTGTTGCTGTCTGTGCAGGGGTAACTGAGAGAGAATTCAGTCTATCATCAAGAGACACCACTTATCCTATCCCTGCTATCAAGCTAAGAATCTAGCTCCTAATATACATGGAGAAAAATGAATTACTCAGAAGAAGTGCACATAATTCTGAAGACAGTGCTCAATTCTGTGTAAATAAATTCCAATCAGCTTTATTTTTTTAGCGGCCTAGAAAAAATACTTGCTTTGTAATCACCACGATCACTAGGTATTTGATACATACGCAAGGAGAAAAAATTTTTAGAAGTTTAGTCAAGTCTCCCACATCAGAGCAGACAAGCTTCTAGCCCAGGAAGGAAATACCAAATGGAACCGTCTCATACCCACAGAATCAGGATACCTTTTACCACCATCTGCTCACTCAGATCTAAACAGCAAGCAGATGGTACAGTAGTTTGAAAGTTAACTTCAACAGGGCATCTCCCTGGAGCTCTAACCAGAATCCTTGACAGTGGAAGGATTCGGCCTCAGCTTTTTACACTTTCAGAAGCTAAGGTCTGTCTTCCGTTCAGTTCTCAGCACCTGGGCTCTACACTCACTGTCCAGTCACTTTGTGTGTGGGGTCCAGTGACCTCCCTAACCACTCTCCAGGACATTCCACAGGGTCCTGGTCTCTGGTACTTGAGTCTTCTGCATGCTTATTGTTTCTTTTATCATGTTGTCTTTTCCACATATTTTCTTCCACTTTTATCAGCACCTGAAAATATGCAATCTTTGTTTACTTCAAAAACAACCTTTGTCAAGAGTTCATTTGGTCTTTTAAAAACTTGTCTGGCTCTTAAAAGTTACCCTTAAATAAAAGGTTTTTAACTTGTTTAAAAAGCTCTTAATTTAGGCTACTGGTTTATATATTTTTATGCAATGATTTTTACAGTAAAATGGAGCATGTTGGATCCAAAGTCTTAGGATATTCTTTCCTGGACAAAGGATTGTGGTCTAGGGGTTAGAAGACTCTGCCTGGCTCTGCCCAACCTGCAGGACTCTTGAGAAGCTGCACACTTTGAATGCTTTTAATCTGCTCTGACAATCAAGACTCTAATCCCAGGACCTGCACCCAGACTTAAGCCACAAATCCAATGTCAGGCTGGGGACTGGAGCACGGCACCTTGAAGGAAAGCAGAGGCCAGGAAGGAAGGCAAGCAGTAGACCTTTCAAGGACATTTCTTAGGAACAAAGCTCAGGCAAGGAGATGACTGGGATTGCCCTGTGCCTGATTTCCAGGACCAGGCCTCTTTCCTGTTCACTGGCTTCCGCTAAATTTAGCTGGAAGTCTTCCAGACAGTTCCAGCCTTTATCTGACCCCACTCTATCTGTGCAATATTCTCTTTATGCTACTGTTAGAACCGAAGACACTCATCTGGGATCTGGCTCAGACTAGTAGTTAAGAGCCTGGAGCCAGACTGCCTGAGTCTGAATGCTGACTCAACGACCTCCTCTGTGGCCTTGAGCGATTTATTAAACTCCTGCGTCTCCGTTTCCTCATTTGCAAAGTGGATGAATAACAACCTTCCACTCAGCGGTAGGTACTGAGTGAGTTACTCTGTGTAGGCACTGGACAGTGGCTGGCACACAGTAAGCCCCAGCTATTACTAACACCGGCCTCCCTTCTAGTGCTAAGTGTCGTTGTGAGACCACCACCGCCGGCCCATGTCTCTGGCCCTCTGCGGCGGAGCAGGGTGCTTGCTCTGCCCCCTGCCTCCAGCACTGCGATGGCAGACAGGGCTGCGCTCCACATCTGTGCTGTCTCCCCTGGTCCTATGCATACGCAGTTCACAGGCTCTTCAGCCTTGCTTTACGGGCTGCTCTGCTCTCAGCCATACACACGAACACTGGCAAGTCACAGCTTCCACTGAGTGCAGCCTGACTACTGCATCAAGCACTGAACGCCAGCAAAGAGAATCTGTGAAATGGGAGTAAAAACCAGCCGAATACAAATGGGTAAGGTGATTCAAAGGAAAGGGAATGCCTGTGTTTCGGAACAGCACTGACTCAATGTGTACACACTTTGACTACTCTTTGTAAAGTGACTAGTGACCCTCTGGCCGCTAATAAACACTGAATTTAGGCCAAAACAGCATATTTATTTATTCAGCAAATATTTGAATGTTTCAGACACTGAGCTACAATGGAGAACAAACAATAGATAAGAAGCAAGAAAATAAATAAAATCATTTCAAATGTGTTAAGGGTGATGAAGGAATGATTGGATGGTTAGGGAAGGCCTCTCTGAAGAATAGGTGTTTAATTAATAATGAATGAGGTCCAGCCACGGTTTGAGGATGAGCATTCTAGAAAAAGGGGAAGTGCATGCAAAGGCCCTGTGGTAGAGATGAGAAAAATATTTTTTAAAAAATAGAGTACAGTTAGAAAGAAGAGTGTTAGGCATCAAGTCTGTATCTACCTCAAACCAGCTTGGTGATTAGGTTCATGTGATCCCTTCCAGCTCTAAAATTCCACAAATGTCTCTAGGAAGTGATGTATTGATTGGTACAGATAAGGCAGATTATGCTGGCTCTAGCACTCTGGACTGACTATAAAAAATGCCCGAGGAAGTCATCTCAGTAGATGACATGCATAAGCAGTCATCTGCTTTCATCACAAGAATAAATAAGATGAACTGGATTTCAGAAGCTTTGCTGTGTTCTGGTTAGTCAAAGAAAGAGTAAAGTGGTCATAGACAATCCCCCACCTCCACAATGTAAAAGACCACAGGACTTGAGGATGGAGGTGACGTGGAGAGAGAAAGTGGGACCTGGAGATGACACCACAGACAAGCAGACCCATGATGACCTGGCGTTTAAAAAATCATTTAAGAAAGTTTAAACTCCAAAGGCTATTCAAGAGTATCAGTCAAACTGCTCTGCGGGGGCTTTGAAACAAACACCCTTTTCAAGTCCCTTCTGAAAAATTCATTTCCAATTATGAAGACAACTCCAATATTTCAAGTAAAATTTCCTCTTAATGAGGGAAGAGAAAGTCTGGGGACAGATGAACTCAGTTGCCTGGCTAAGTATTTAAATTCTCACTTAGGTTGGCAAGTCAAGACAGACAGCCTTAGTTCATACATTAGTATTTATGAAAAATGGCACAATGTTCCATTTGGAAAGAAGATCTGGGGGAAATGCTATATCCAGCAATGGCAGCCCAGACTCTCTGGACTGCTACATGCTGGAGTAGGTGTGCCCCTCAACACAGAAGGTAAACTCCCAATTAATGTGGAATTTATGTTGTGAAAATATCTTTACAGATAAATTGCTCAAATGGAGGCCTCGGAAACCATAGCAACGATACATTTTAATTAAAGTTTGCAACTTGAAAGTAAAACCTTAAATAATTGGTACCTCCAAGTCTTTGCTGAATTGGCTTAGCTACGGGAAATACAGGCTTCTAATAACAGGAAAAGAAAAATCTTCCACTTCACCATCTTCCAATTACTACGTGCATCTCTCAGAATGTGAGATAGCCTTAGTTAATTCTCCAATATATGAAGCTAAAATATGCCCTCTGAATAGAAAGTCCGTTGGAACACAAAATAGAAAAAAAAATTATAACTCTGGCTTAGGAATCTTTTTCCAGCTACGGGTAAGACACACACAAAAGACATTTTAAAAACCTTTTGACAACTACCATTAATACTTTCAATTTATTGAATGCCATTGACGTATGTTTATCATAGAAAAGTGACATTTTGCTATTTTGTGAATAACTGCCTGAAACAGAAGTGGAAATCTTTAACCACACACTTATTCAACAAATATTTATGGACAGTCAACCATGTGTCTGTACTGAAGACAAATATCCTAATAGAATATATTTAACAGAACATTCCTGTACTATGTGCTTTCTGGACACTTTGTTTTATTCTCACAATAGTATCGTAACTATTCAACAGACAGGGTGATAGGGATCTAGCAAAGGTTAGTGACTTTTTCCAAGTCAGGTACTAAGATTGGGTCTACAACTGCAAACCAGTTCAAGGCTTCAAGAGAACTGGTCAGTTAGCTTCATCAACAGCCTATCAATTTCTGTCAATAGTAACAATGCCAAAAATAAAACTCAGGTAGATCACTGGAGTGATCTATCTGGGCACTCAGCAGGAGAAAAAGGTCCTTTGTGTGGGTCCTCGAGCCCAGTCAAAAGCAGAAATAAAATTCTGTGGCTCTAAATATACAAAAAAAAAAAAAAAATCCAAGATGGGATCAGATTGGTTTTGTCCCTAATATCCAAGAACAGGTTATAGGAGAACAATATAAATGCCCATATGATCATATAAGCGTCCTGGCAAAGGTTAATAGTTAAATGCCATCCAAACCATATTTGGCACTGGGGCAGTTCTTGGAATGATTCCAAAAGGAAACAGGCAACATTTTATTTGAAATTTATCATCTCCTTGGCTATCAACTGATCCAAATATCTATCTAAGTTCTTTTAACAGATGTCTCAGGAATGTATTGCTATTATTTATTATTAGCATTGTGCTCCCCTGTCACCACTCTATCTGGTCCCAGGTCTGCCAACACCAAGTCCAGCACTGAGCCGACTCCTTCTAGGTGGTCTGTGCACCACCACCAAGCTGGGAAAGTTCCAACTTCCAACTAAACAGGGAAGCTGGGATCTGTTATTTTTTTCTGTCTGAGGTGGCTCTGTTTACACATTCATTGTCTCAGGTCCTACACATCCACTTGCCACCTCAGAGAGGAAGTTCCCATGATCACCCCCTGCTACAAAACACACAGCCTAGCACTCAACAGGGTTTCAAAAGTCTTTTCTTTGAGGAGGTTTGATTTACTTATGCTTTTGCCCATTTAAACACCGGCCCTTTTCTTCGTAAAAGCTATAAATCCCACCTATCTTACAGTAGCTGGCCCTCAAGTCCTTCCATCTCGGCAGTCCTTCCAACTCCCTTGACTAAGTTAGTCTGTCATGGTCACTCCTGTCTCTGAATTCATACCCTACACTGCCTTAACTCAATGAAACGCTATGTAGAATAACACTGGATTCCATTCTCATGTAACCGTATGGTTTTACTTCCCCAGTTGTGTAAGTTCCTTGAGGGCAGGAGCTTGGTTGATATCCCACTATGTCAGGCACAATGATAGACACGTGGTATAAGCTGCATAAATACTTGCTATGGGGGTAAATATTTTCAGTCTCAAAGTCATTTCCATAGCTTGATTCAATCACTAAACAAATAGTCACTTTTACTTCCACCGAGTTGTTTTATGAAATTTCCCCATTCTCAAAAGGCCACTGGGAAAAAAGTTATTTATGCAAAGTGCAGCCTGAGAAAACAATTAGTATTTTTTTCCTATTCTTTTTTTTTTTTTTTTTTTGGTTTTTTTTTTAGCTGTACGCGGGCCTCTCACTGTTGTGGCCTCTCCCGTTGCGGAGCACAGGCTCCGGACGCGCAGGCTCAGCAGCCATGGCTCACGGGCCCAGCCGCTCCGCGGCATGTGGGATCTTCCCGGACCGGGGCATGAACCCGCGTCCCCTGCATCGGCAGGCGGACTCTCAACCACTGCGCCACCAGGGAAGCCCTTTTTTTCCTATTCTTGATTAGAAAATATTTAAACAGATTGCATTGAAGAAACTACCTCAGCCAACCCCATGGGAGGTGGGGTGAGTGGGCAGAATTCCAAAAGTTTATTTGTAAATCACTTGTTGGGAAAGAGGAAAACACGTTCCCAGTGACTGAAATAATGCCCTGTGTCGGGGGTTCATTTTCCAGAAGATGTAACAGATGCAGCAAAAGGGGCTGAGAGGAAGAGAAGCGGCTTTGGGGAGGCTGACTTGACTCCCAACACCAGGGCTCTGGGAAAGGAAGGAGGAACAATCACAGGCACCCTCCACACCCCTTCCTCTAAATCATGATTGGGAATCAGGGACCAGTGCTCCGGGGCTGGGGGACAGGAAATTCCAAACAGCAGCGAGTCTCCACTACAACTTTCAAGACGGAAGGGACACCAAGTTAAAGTAGAAAGGAAAGGACCCCTTGTGGCTCCACAACTGGACAAGCCATTTGTGTATCTGCAGCCTCATAAATGAGCAGTGGATATACTCAGGGTATCCTCCACTGGCAGGCATCTGGGAGATCACTGAACCCAGTCTTCCTCAGACTGTGCGCTTCCAAGCTCGAGATTCCCTCACCAAGTCAACAGCTGTCCGGGGGAAAAGACACGCTATGGTCAATCAGTCTGAGAACCACTAGGTTAAATAAAGGTCATCACAGGTCACCACTGGCTACTTGAAGATAATAACAAATACTGTAAATCTTGTCAATGTTGAAGGTAGACCATGCAGCATTTCCCAAACTATTTTAACACAGAACGCTTTTCCCAAAGGACAACACCATGCAGGTCACAGGTTGGAAAATGCACCTCAAACCATCCTCTGCATTTTACAGATGAGGCAACGGAGGCCTAGAGAAGCAAACTAATTTCTGGAGACAGCACGGTTAATATGTGGAAGAACAGGGATGAGACTCGGCATTTTCCTCCTCCAGGTCAGCACTCTGTCTTCAGAGCACCTCTCAGCTCCCAACTCCAGGTTCCGTTTTGTTAGGCAGCCCCACCTTCTCTCTGCACCATCCCGAGGCTCTGCCTTCCCCGCTCCCTCCACAGCTAAGTGTCCAAGCTCATTTAAGAGCTTGCCTCCTGTCCCTCATCTCTCCTACTTAATATCAGATCTAATCTCAACTGCCAGCTCACCTGGATCTCTGCAGATTACCTGCCTCCAGAATCCCCATTGCAAGGTGGCTGATCACCAACCAAAACACACCCGCTGCCCTAAACAAGCCTTTTCAGCGCTGATTACTGCCTGCAGCAACACCATCTCCCGACACCACACGCTGGGTCCCTCCACAGGCCCGGCGCTGACTATCCGGCTAGAAGGCTCCCCAGCCTCTGCTGGGTGCAAGCAAAGTCCCTGCCCTCCCTGTGAATACCTAGTACTCACGTCCCATTCCTGTTCCTCTGCCACCCAGCTAGCTATTTGTTGCCACAGGCAACATCATGTACCGGTGCCTGTAGGACAACCTTCTGCCACGGCAAGTATCCATGGCAACCAGATGAGGCCAGCAAATAGAATTTAACGCCACAGGTAATTCCCCAAAGTTAGCTTAGCCAATAGATGATTTATCAGAGCAGTGAACATTTGGCAAAACGGAGTCTATTGGGCTCCAAATCCTCTTTGTCGTATCAAAGCCCGCGCGCAGCAACGAAGACCCAACACAGCTAAAAAATAAATAAATAAATAAAAATTTGAAAACAGTTTTGACACATAAATTCATATTCTACGTTCTTTTCTCTTTTTTCCCCACAGAAGGAATGCCTAGGTTTCCATCTAAGCAAAATACACAGAATTACCGTATTAATAATATTTTCAGGTTATTTCTATAGGAAGCATTCTCAAGGTCTAGTTTAGAGTCTAGAACTTTGGGATCTAGGGAAGCCACCTCTCCTTTCCACCTCCAAAAGGGAATTCTGTTTTTTAAAGGAGAAGATTCCCCTAGCTTTCCCAAAGGTACAGCCTTCTCTCTCTCCAGGCAATAGCCTGTAAGTTGCAAGGCTAGGACTGCATCGACTCCAAGGCCAAAGAAACTTGCTTTGGACTGTACAGTGCACCGTGAACAGATTCAATGAGACTACGGATCTGCCAAAGGCCTGGACTCAGTGGACATCTAACAAATACCAGTTCTCTTTCCTTCCACTCACAAATAATTGCCTTTCTGGCTGAAGCCCCCTCCTTGCTTTCAGTGAATGGTAGTATCAACAGTGAATAAACCCTACATAAAACATCCACAGAAGGTATTATTAGGTTCAGTTTTCCAGTTGAGGGAAAGTGACGTTCAGGGAAATTAAGTCTCCCCAACCCTCACTAACATTCAGATAACTAGAAGATAGCAGTCAGGATCTGAACCCAGATTTTTCCGAGTCCAAAAGAAAGTTCAGTCTTGTTAACTCCCATCTTAAGGGGATCTTCACAGTTACACAGTGCCCTAAGGAAATTCCCATTCCTGAGATGACACTGGCTGAACCCAGAATCCTTGCATGTATCAACTAATGAGAGCTCCCCCAACACTGTCTTCCATTTTAGTACAAAATAGTTTAGGCGGGAGCAAGGAGTTCTTCCTACAGAGGTATAGACAGCCCAAAGAGTGAGTTTCAGAACAGAAACATTCTAATGAACATCAATTAAATCTCTCTCTTGTGGAAGCAGCTCAGATGTTCTTCTTTGGTAGAATGGATGAACAAATTGTGGCATATCCAGACGATGAAATATTTACTCAATGCTAAAAAGAAATGAGCTATCAAACCATGAAAAGACATGGAGGAATCTGAAATCCATATTATTAACTGAGAGCAGCCAATCTGAAAGGGCTACATACTGTATGATTCCAACTATATGACATTCTGGAAAAGGCAAAACACTGGAGACAGTAAAGAGATCAGTGGTTGCCAGGAGAGGGGTGGGGGGATGAATAGGCAGAGCACAGAGGATTTTTAGGGCGGTGAAAGTAACCTACGTGATATTAAAATGATGGATATCTGCTATTACACTTTTGTCCAAACCCACAGAATGTACAACACGAAGAATGGACCCCAAGGTAAACTATGGACTTTGGGTGATTATGATGTATCAATGTAGGTTCATCAGTTGTAACCAATGTACCCCTTTGATGAGAGACGTTGATAGTGTGGAAGGCTGTGCATGTGTGGGGCAGGGGGTAGATGGGAAAACTCTGTACCTTTCTCTCAATTTTGTTGTTAAGTCTAAAACTTCTCCAAAATATAAAGTCTTGGGGGGAAAAATGTCTCATTTGAAAACATGTCTGAAAATGGTGAACTACACGGGCTTCTCATGATTAGCTTGAGGAAGTGTCGAGATTTGCCCACAGTGGTTTGGGCTGCTGCCAAACCACCAGGTCATGTCCTTAAACGTCTAGTCATGCTATGAGAGTAAAAACAGGACGCTCTCGGAGTGAATGAACTTCAGAATGGGAGTGACTCACGTAAAATGTGCTTCCTGAAGACATTCAAGTGTTTGCTACTGACAATGACGTCATGAGGGCTGTGTCAAGAAAGGCCTCTCTTCCCTGCATTGTTACTCACATGAAGCTTACCTCGACTGTCAATTGCCGCTGCTCAAAGCACTCAAGAAGTCAATCCTATATATGAGTCATATCCACCTCTCTGTACATAACACATGTATCTGGAAAAGATGTTTTTTGCTCTGAGTAAATCAAAGTTTCTTTATGTCAAATCATTTTATATCAGGTTTGCTTTAGTCAAAGGTATTACATCTTCTGCAGCAAAGCTGGAAGCAGGCAGGAAGCAGCAGGAAGGAACAGAACTACAAAACAACCATTACCGGCTATTCTATCAACTTTGCTTCACTGCAGGCCAGTGCTGGGATGCACCTGGGCTGTGTGTGCGTCCTGCTCTTTCCACTTGAGCCATCACTGGATCCACCATCTTGCTTGCTAAGTAAAACAGCCCAGATACGGACAAGGCGTGGGCCCTGAAGCCACAGAGACATTTGTTCTAATCGTGGTGCTGCCAATTATTAGGTACACTACTTTTAATCTCCCCGACTCTCAGTTTCCTCACCTGTAAGATGAAGGTAACAATAGTTTGTAGAACTGCTGTAAGCATAAAAAAATAACTGGTACAAAATAATCAGCGATAGGCTAAGTATTATTACTTCTACGTGCATACATCAACAAGGAGCAAACCCGAAGTCTCCACGCATCAGTGCCACTCAACAGAAGAAAAAGGGCCATTTATTCACCAGATGTTGGTTCATGAAGTTTCTAGACTACCTCTTATCATTGGGCAAGGCACCAGGGTCACTCCTACGAGTGAGTAGGAGGCCTGCGTGGAGCTTGACTCCACTGAAAAGCTGATCTGATTACACTGGACTTAAACCCAGCTTTTTTAAAGCACAGATGATAATTTCTGTGTTACGGAATTAATATATTTCATCGTGGTGAATTTCGTTATTTACTACTTTTCTTGTTTTGCATACTGAAAAGCAGGCAATCCCTTTAACTGGTAAGACTACAACATGCAAGGAAGTGAAGAAAAATGAGTTTAAAAACATTTATAATAAACTACTCAAAAAGACTCCAATTTCAACTATTCAAGGCACAGGAAGTAAATTATGAAGATGACCCCCTTAGATTTCTTCGGTTTGGGCTGAAGTTCTAGAAATTCTTTAAATGTTTAACCTTATCTCCAGCTTAAAAAGCTAAATTATTGAGAAAGTCACATAAATTTTGAATCTAGCAAAACCACTCATTCTGAATTTTCAATCAACCTGAATTAGGCAAAATGCCTTTCTAAGATAACAACAGCTAGGAAAGAGAAAAATGTAACCCACTTTGGATGATAATCACATTGAGTCTGGCAGTATCTTACTAGATCATCTTGTCTGGAAGGACAGGTGCTGCATCTTGCTCACTGCTATAACTCAGCAGCCAGCCCGGCCCTGGCACATAGTAGGTGTTCAATAAATACCTATTGCCTAACCAAGTGTCAAACATGCTCACTTGAAATTTTATTACAGATGGCAGCTCTCCAGCTAGAAACAGTATGGACTATGCTATGGACTGAATGTCCTCAAATCCCTAGGGTGAAGCCCTGATCGGCCCCCCATGTGATGGTATTTGGAGGTGGAGCTTTTGAAAGGTAATTAGGTCATGAGGGTGGAGCCCTCATGAATGGGAGTAGTGCCCTTAAATGAAAAACACGAGATGATCTCTCTTCTCTCTCTAGCATGTGTGGATACAACAACCAGAAAGAGGACTCTCACCAGAATCCTATCATGCTGGCACACTGATCTTAGACTTCCAGTCCTTAGAACTGTGAGAAATAAAATTCTATTGTTAAGCTACTTAGTCTGTGATATTTTTGTTACAGCAGCCCAAGCTATGACAGGGGGTTACTACATGCAATAAACACAGTAATTAAAACATTTCTAAGTCATTATTTTCACTAACTTAAACTCACACCACCACAATTCCTCTGACCTTATTAAATTAGACATATGATCGTGTAAGTGGTCATGCAATGAGTTAAAATTTGAATATTTCTATAAAACATTTTCATTCCAACTCAAAAATTGCCATTAAGAGAGAGAAGTTTTCCTATGCTGAAGTGTCACAGAACTTATAGTATAGAAGGAGAGGCCATGACCGTCCTGTTCATAACCATATCATTTAGCACAGACTGGCACATAAGAATTTAATACAATTTTTGTGAAGAAAGTGAAAGAAGAAAAAAAGAGCATGAGAAAGGAGGGAATCTCTTCTTGGAACAAGTTTATAGTTCGACTGAAAGGAAATGTGTCAATCTTCAAATTGTCATTTTTGGTACCTAATGTCTTTATCTTGGAAACAGGGGTACTTGATTATTAAATCAGCAATGCTGATTAGAGAACAAGAAGCACTCTACACAGAATTAAATTCAGTAATTAATCAAAGCCAATGTGCCCACTTGTAAATATCAATATTGAATTTTAAGCATATAAACCAGCCAATCAATTAAAACTGAGACCATGACTTTAATCAGTGAATGCTGAGATGCAATTTACTGAATTCTGCAAGTAATGAAACTTAAGTCATTGCTGAAACCTGTTAAAAGGTAAACTAAGGCACATCAAAATTGTGAAAAGTAGGGGCTTCCCTGGTGGCGCAGTGTCCGCCTGCCGATGCAGGGGACACGGGTTCGTGCCCCAGTCCGGAAAGATCCCACATGCCGCAGAACGGCTAGGCCCGTGAGCCATGGCCGCTGAGCCTGCACGTCCGGAGCCTGTGCTCCACAATGGGAGAGGCCACAACAGTGAGAAGCCTGCGTACCGCAAAAAATAAAAAATAAAATAAAAAATTGTGAAAAGTCTATGAGCAAACATGTACTGGCATTGAGCAGTACCAAACCAAAAGTGGTTGGAGCACCTCCACCTAGAGGAGCTAGGGGCAATGTTTTCATTGTGAAAATGTGAAAGCAAAGAATTTACAGCCTTGCCTCGGTATCCACAGGAATACTGTGGACTGGTTCCAGGACCCCTGCAGATACCAATATCCATGCATGCTCACGTCTCTTATGCAAAATGATGTAGTATTTGCATATAACCTACGCACATCCTCCCACATACTTTAAATCGCCTCTAGATTATTTGATACCTAATACAATGTAAATGCTATGTAAATAGTTGCAAAAAATTCAAGCTTTGCTTTTTGGAACTTTCTGGAATTTTTAATAAAATTTTTATTTATTTATTTATATTTTTGGCTGTGTTGGGTCTTCGTTTCTGTGCGAGGGCTCTCTCTAGTTGCGGCGAGCGGGGACAACTCTTCATTGCGGTGCGCGGGCCTCTCACTGTGGCAGCCTCTCGTTGTGGAGCACAAGCTCCAAACGCACAGGCTCAGTAGTTGTGGCTCACAGGCCTAGTTGCTCCGCAGCATGCGGGATCTTCCCAGACCAGGGCTCGAACCCGTGTCCCCTGCATTGGCAGGCAGATTCTCAACCACTGCGCCACCAGGGAAGCCCCTTTCTGGAATTTTTAAAACATTTTCTATCATAGTTGGTTGAATCTGAGGATGCAAAACCCACAGATAGGAAGGACCAACTGTACTTGACTGCTTATAGCGTTAAGTGGTTGCCTTATCTGAAAAAGTCTTGTTGGCTGTTTGTGATTGGGTGTCCTTAAGTTTCACTTTCTTGGATTCAAGTGTATTGACTCTGGCTTAAGTTTTGGTTTGCTCACCTAGGTGACCTGAGTCTAATGACCTCCTTACTGAAATACTTTAACAACCCTGATCTTACTGCCTTTGAGGCAGATACACAAATCACAGAATTTCTCGGTGTTGTTATCTACTGGTTGTGCCCTTGCCTTTTGAATAAATCTGGAAGTAGAGGTTGTGTAGTACAAAGAGAACTCCCACAACTGCAAACACAGAGCAGTATGTTTTAATGTTTAAAAGCACAGGAACTAGATACTGTCCAAGTTCAAGTCCCAATTCCACTACTTACCAGCTGTGTGACCTAGGGCAGGTTACTTGACATCTCTGTGCTTCAATAAATTGCGGGATAATAATAACACCTATGTCACATACTACTTATTGGAAGATCAAGTTAACACCTGTGAAACGCTTAGAACAATATCTGCTAAACTGTTCGCTGTTCAGTAAATGTTAGCTATTACTAATAAATGTATGTATTCGCCCTCCATTCCTTAAAGTGACAATGTGTCAGTAGCATTATATTCTAAATATATCCATACTCTTTTTAAAAATTTTCCTAATAATCCTGAGGATAATCTTCCATGGATTATTAAAATATTTAAAATTTTTTAAACATTTAAAAATAAACTTTCTAAAGGAAGTTTACTAAAGTCAGACATTTTCTTTAAAATATCTGAGACACGTTTCTAACTCCCAGATTCCCCCCCCCCCGAATAAAACTGAGAGTGAGCATGTGGTGAATCTTATTTTTTTGTACATTTGCTATTTCAACATTTCTGAGTTTCACGTTCATCACAATATTATTGCGGGTGGCCCAACAGTTCTTCCCATAATTTGAATTTCCTATTCTGCCACCAGCACAGATGCAAATGAAGTCAAAGAGTGTGTTATTTCACTTCATAATTAAGTCTACTTGGCCCGGTGAACTCTAGTATAAATGCACCAGTCCTAGAGGAAATTATCATTGCCACTGCACAAAAGTCAAACTTGCATGCATATCGTCTTCCTCAGAATTAAAATTCTACTCAGAACCCATCTTCAGCGCCATTGTTTAGTGTGAGCATGACAGTGTTTCAAAAACGTTATTTATTTGAAATGTCAGTTCTGTGAATTTCCCCTTAAGTCCAGAAAGCCCAAATAAGAGGTGCTATCGTCAGTAAAACCTACAAAATCCAAGGTGCACTTTATCGTCAGTGGCACTGGTCATGAAATGGGGTGGGATTTCAGATAACGTGTCATATTTCCCAACAAGAATGCACTTACAACAGCCCGGTTCATAGCAATGCAAGGAACCATCACAATTGCTACCTAATTGAAGTAACTTATGTAGTTGCTGCTTTCATTTGATGAAAATAAGTAGAATAAAGAGATCTAACATCCACTCTTTCCTCTGTTTGTTCTGACCTTTACCTCTTTCACAGCTCCTTCTGGCTTTCCTTGATATGATGAACCCCCTCAATTCTTAGGGCCAGTTCCCAAAAATGCCCTTGCAGACTCTTAGCTTCCAAGCAACCTTCACAGGAGACAGATCGGCCAACATATTACTTGTCCATTAATGATGCCAGAACATAACAGTCTAAACCATACGTTATACTTATCAAATAATTGCTCTTTGCATTCACCGAAGACAGTTCAAAACTTTTATGGGTATAGTCATTTTCTTCCTGCAATCAGTCAATCAGAAAAACAAACAAACAAACAAAAAACACCTGGTAGTTTTTCATCTGCACCATAAACACAGCAACCATTCAGAGAGGAAAAATAATGATCCAGCTCCCATAAAGGCAAACTCCTCTTCTTCCCAAGTTTTTTGCTCATAGTAATTACCAGCTTTAGAATGCCTCCACTGGTTGCTGCCTTTCAAGAAAACCTACTTATTCTTCCAGATCCAGGGTTCAAATCAAGTTCTTTCCTACTCATGATACTCCTTGCTGATCTTCATCCAGTTCTTTATGCAACAAATACTGATTAAGCACTTACTCTGTGCCAGCTCTCCGGCCAAGGACTGAGGGCCCAGCAGAGAGGAGAATAACAGTTGATGCGCTCTGGGTTCCTAAAGTCCAGTATTATGTCTTTTGAACTATTTTAGTTTGAACCATAAAAGCACGCCCATTCTTTCATTTAAACATTGCCTAATGATTACTTACTACGTGCATGGGGGCCGTAAAGTATAGAGAGGACAAAACTGTAGGCCTTAAGCAGCTTACTCTTGAGTCCAGTACAGGGGACAGACAGACAAGTAAAAAGTTGCAATGCAATGGGATAGGTTTGTGAAAGACTGGTATAAGGGGATATGAAAACATGGAGAAGGATTATTTTTGGGTTGAGGAGGAAGCTGGAGGTCCTTTCACAGTGGTAGCACACAAAGGGCAAGAATGTTGTATCCTAATGCAAGAACAATGCAGAGAGACACAGGGGGCAAAAGCACTGCCAGAGAACTGGCAGAGAGGCCAGGAAAGTGGGCAGAGGCCAGGGGATAAAGAACCTCTGCCTGTCTTCACCATGCCCTTTGGCCAGGCCATTGGAGAGCCACTGGAAAGTGATAAATAGAAGAAGACTAGACCAGATTTGTATAACAGGAGGATAGGAATACAAGTTAAGAAACTAGTACGGCTTAAGAGGACAGTATAATTCTATAAGTAGGTAATGGGGTAGAAGGGAAAATTTAAAAATATTCAGAAAACTAATGGAAATTAGGACACAGTCCATATTACGAAGGGTGAAGGAGGAAGGTAATGGATGAGAGACACCTATGCTCCTTGATGGTGGGTGCTGTTTCAAATTTCTTTTTGTATCATGGTGTTCACCCACTACACAGCACATAGGAGAGAGCTTCAATAAAATTTAGCCGTTTGATCATTTAAGAAAACAAACCAGCAAAACGTTTATTTTAATGGGTCAAAGTCCAGATTAAAACAAAAGAAGAACTAAGATATGGTGAAATTAAAATAATGAGGAAAAGTCATGTCTACTAATAAGATATTGAATAGTAACATCACTTCCAAATGGCTGAAATTTTATTTTAAATGGGAAAGAAATTATTCCCTGGGAAGTTTAAACCTCATCCTTTATCTTCAGCCCTACAACATACATTCAAAAATGTTATGGTAGGCTTTGGGGGACCTGTGATCTACAATCCTACATAAGCCCCAAAATGCCTTGTATGTGGAAGTGACTAAATTAAAAAATGAAGGATTCTGTGAAACTTCAATGATCAGAAGTATATTCAATCAGAAATCTCTAAACCCACCAAACAGCATCCAATTTGCAACTACCAGCATGTCCTATGAGTGAGATACTATAATCAGCATCTCAGAAGACAGTACACTACAGAGTCACACAAGAGGAATGATGGCCATCGAGTACCCACATCAGCAACATTTTATCCCAGCCTGGAGAGCCCCAAGGAAACTTTGTTTTTCTTTTCTTTCCATCCTCCCTGTGCAATCTTACTCAAGTACTTATCAGTTCTGGGCCTTGGTTTCTTTATCTCTAAAATAGCCATAGAAATAGTTCTTACGTTAAGATAAGGATGAAATAAGTCAATGTGTATCAAGTGTTTTGAAAAAGAATATGTGTCCAGTATTTCCTATTATGTTTTCTTTTAAATGATAAACCTAATCCTATGACAAAAATCCAAAGAATGTTAATAAGTCTCTGAATTTTGTAAGAAATCTGTGACTGGAAAACAATGATTGCCAGCAGGCTATAGGCTTTACACTTGTGTCAAGGAGAGAATATCCCTAGAGTTCCAGAAACGAAATCAGCCGGTCCATTCAAAGGAGGCGTGGCAAGTGGAGACGAAAGGCACTGGCCTGGCTCCTCCCTCACTTAGCTCTGCAAGCCACAGAGCGCAAATCTTAGCTTCTCCCCCACTCAGGTTCTCAGCTTAAAGGGGCTAACAAAGCCTGTCAATTTCATGTGCCTCACAGGGTTCATACGAGCATCAAATGAAGGAAAAAGAGGGAAATGTAATTTACTAAGACCCCTATTCTCAATTCTTATACTAGGCTGGCTGCAGAGAAGGGAACAAAAGGCTTAGAAGAGCTGTATACTAATAAACACAGCACACACGCTCACAGTGAGTATGACGGATATATTTGTAAAAATGAGCTTTACGTTGAAATTATGATGTTAGTCTAAGATTAGGTTCATGGCAGATAACAGTGGAAACAAAGTTATCTCTGTATTGGGAAGATGTTATCTGAACACATTCATCTCTGTCCAGATCTTTTTGTCTTAAGCAAATAGCTCAAAACCAAATGCTTTTCTCCCCAATAGTGTTCCTTCTGTAATTATGTGGTTAGTTTTTCTGGTCCAAAATTCTGGAGGCCATGCCTATTTCACTTTCCGACAGGTGAGAAGCAGGAAGGAAACTTATGGGAGTCAAAGCATCGCATGTTCCTCTCAGTGGTTTTACAGCCCAGTCTCATTCCTGCCTCTCAATGCCCCATCCCAGTATCTTCTACTGCCCCTAGGGTAAACGAAGCCTTCACTCTGATGGTGCAGGTCTATTACCTTCTTTTAAACTCTACCTTTTGCTTAAGCCATTCTTTGTACATAAAATGTCTTATCTCTTGTCTCAGAACCTAAAAAACCTTTCAGATTCCACATTGTCTATAAAGTTTTTCCCAACACCTCAAACACCATCTCCAATGACCTTTCCCTTTCTTACTTGCTATTCACTTCGTGTTAATCACACATGGTCCAAAAAAAGCACTCATCCTGATATCTGCTATGTGTCAGAATCATGGGAGGTGGGGTGTACTTGTTTAGAGATTCCCAGACTCTGGCCTCAATAAATTCTGATTGGGAAAGTAGGGCCAAAGAAACTATATTTTAATGGCACTCCAGGTGATTCTGTCTCTGGTGGTAGGAAGGCCGTACTCAGAGAGTGTCCTGCCACAAATTCATCCCATGACAGAACTCTGCACACTCATGGGTGTACACACACTCACACACAAATACACACATTTATCAACCACTGAGTAATTTCATTTGCCTCACAAATACTTTGTACGACATGTTATTATTTCAGTAAAAACATCCAAAGTCTAGAGGTTGACTTTTACAATTTCTGCTGCAAAAACTTACTTTACGTGGCTTGGACTGATCAAAAAAGAGGGAGTTGAATATTACTCTTTCCATTCACTGTTGCTTATAAAGTAAAACCAGGGTTTCAAAACCTGTATTACTTAGATGATAATCTAGACTAAACTTCACAGTTTGTGTTTATAGAAAAAACTTAATGTGATTAAATGTGACTCAAAACATGGACTCGTAGTGCAAGATTAACTGACCTTCCAGGGCAAAGGTCACAAATGCAGTCACACACAGAGAAAACACCATCCCCAGATGGCAGATGACAAGAGTGGGCCAGCCCGTGCACACGGATTGGAGTGCCCAATACTGTCACCTGTTTTTGTCATATCAGGTTATATGTAAGTACCCTGGAACCCTTCGTTAAATCATCTGGAAAAACAGAAAGAGTATAAATTCACTGAGTTTACAAACCGAAATGCAGTCCACCCTTGAAAAGCAGGCAGTGGTGTGCTAGAGTAACCTGTGTTCTCTGCGTCTACAGTTCTCTTCCTCTCAACTAGAACACCTTGATCAGGCTCTAGCGAGCTCCCTTTCCCCAGCCAGGCTCAGCCTGTCCTGAGGTGACTAAAGCTGCCCTTACAGTAGAGGGCTGCTGGTGACATCTAAGGCAGCTCACTAGCAGATCCAGCGTTCTATTACACTTGCCGATAGACTACCTCTGAGTCTATTTTCAACATCAAGAAACAGTTTTTTCCATGTTTACCTATTCAACAAATATTTAGAACCTTCTTTGTATAATATATGGTATTTACCTTCAAGTGTCTCATGATCTAGACACTAAAGTCAAACTCCACCCATCTCTTCCCCATAGAAGAACCATGTCCTCTCTATATATATATATATATATATATTTTTTTTTTTTTTTTTTTTTTGTGGTACACAGGCCTCTCACTGTGTGGCCTCTCCCGCTGCGGAGCACAGGCTCCGGACACGCAGGCTCCGTGGCATGTGGGATCTTCCCGGACCGGGGCACGAACCCGTGTCCCCTGAATCGGCAGGCGGACTCTCAACCACTGCGCCACCAGGGAAGGCCCCATGTCCTATCTTAATCCTGTAATATCTTATGTTGTGTCTTGATAACTTGTCCAGCAGCCCGTTCCTTTAGGTCTGGGAGCCATGGAATCCTTTCTGTGAACCTCAGTCACCTTGGAGGGGCCTGGTCTGCCCGGATCTGTGTGTACTGTCTCGGAATGCTGGCTGCTCCTAGGGTCACCAGTAGGATACACCTTTATGTCACCCAGGTGCCTCTTACCTGCCACCACTCTTTTCAGACACTACCGTCCTTTCTTCCCCAGAATAGGGCCTATAGAATGTGCCAAAGGTCAAGTCTCCTGGCCAGCTGCTCACCTCTTCCGGTTTCTCCCAACCTGGTCAAGTTCAGTCTTCTATTTCCCATTATGCCCTTTGAGTCACTGCACCTGGGACCACTAAAATGTGTCCTCCTTGTACTTGTATCTGAAATGAATCACTGTAGACCTTCAGTTAGTAAAACTCCACTCCCCAGCCCCATGTCAAACACGTTAATTCGGCTGTAAAAAGCAATGGGGTGGGGCAGGGAAGCATCTGTTGATTTCATGAAGACAACAGCAGGCATTCGCAGCTAGTGTTCCTTCAGGGAGCTAATTTACTCTGTCTTTTTGCTTATAATGATCTGTTCCTCACCCTGCCCAGTTTCTTGATTCAGGACACTGTCCTTTCTAATCCACAGCAGCTGGAATCTCCTCTTCCGAGTCAGACAGACTGTAACTGACCAACCTCCATTCCCAGCATTTTCTTTCTCATGTTCATGCGTCTCATCCAACGACCAGCCAACTTGCCAGGATTATTTGTTTCCAGTGGCAAAGCTAGGAAACAAAAGACGTCTGGGCTCCAGAACAGAGTACAACCTCAGGATCCCAAACAGAGATTATGAATTTTAAATTCTCTATTGCAGCACAGACGCACCCAGGCAAGAACATTAGAAAAGACTCATCAAGGAAGAAATCAGCAGGGGGCATCCGTGCAGTGGATCGCTGACAGCACTCTAAGCTCAGCACAGCCAAGGCTAATAGCCTCCTTATATCCTCTCCACCCATTAAAGATGCCCTGAAAGCAAGCTACCCAAGAATACTGCTGCAGTTATCACAGTTACCAAATTGGCAGGCCATCTTCTCTAAGTGCACAAGGCCAAGAGCTGACGATTTCCTGTGCACCCTTCACTCTTCCAGATGGAGTGCAGTTATAAGCAGAGTAAGAGCAGAGGTACAAGCGATAAATAATGCATGAGAACTACAGGTGCACAAAGCTTTATTCAGACCTGCCAGGCTAATGCACGCCTAAGCCTGGCATTTGCTACAATGTGACTGGATTTGCTACTCTGTGTGTCGGAAATGGTAATGAGAATGGCAGAGTTGAGGAAGGATCTGTACCTTTGATCTGGTCCTTAGCCTCTCTCCAGCTGGTCTGTCCACTCTGCATTGCAATCCCTTCCCAGGTCTCTCCCCTCCAGACCTTTGCAATTTGCCTAGCTGATAAAATCACATCATTTCAAGGCCCATGAAAGTAAACAGAACTGATGTGTGTGTTTAAATACACTTTATTAATAAGACCACAAATTTCTAACCTTGCAAAGCTTTATTTGCAATTAAATTAGCTGCCTCTCCTAATTTCCAGTTGTTCTCTACTCTGTAGATTGGTGATGTCACCACAAACCATTCAAGAGATTGCTTGGACTTCAGTTGTCCTAGAAAGCGGTGAAGAAAATCTGAAAATGGAAAAGGCATAGTAGGCTTAAAAGATTCCTTAGGGGCTTCCTTGGTGGCGCAGTGGTTGAGAGTCCGCCTGCCGATGCAGGGGACGTGGGTTCGTGCCACGGTCCGGGAGGATCCCACGTGCCGCAGAGCGGCTGGGCCCGTGAGCCATGGCCGCTGAGCCTGCGCGTCCGGAGCCTGTGCTCCGCAACGGGAGAGGCCACGACAGTGAGAGGCCCGCGTACCGCAAAAAAAAAAAAAAAAGAAAAAAAAGAAAAGAAAAAAAGATTCCTTAAACTCATCAAGTCCTCGGGGAAGGCATGATATCACATATATTAGAAAGATTTTCCTCAAACATTTCTGAGTTAAGAAATTCATTTGGGCAGAAACAGAAGTAAGGATCTAAATACTTACTGAAAGCATTAATACGTGCCTTTAACCAACTGTGGAACAAAATCACCTTTTCTCCATAATGCAGCCTATCATGCGGTTGAAATGAAGGGTCTCCTGCATTTACGTTGCTTCAAGATCTGAAATTCCATGATGCTTCCTAAGCAATGGAGGCATCTGACTGGAACTTTGTCACACACCAGAACCCTCACTTCTGCAATTACCTCTGCATCAAACTCACAGCACTGGATATCATTTCAGTCTAGCATATTCTCTCTCCTGCTGTCATTGCTCAACCAGGACTCTTCAGTCAGCTTCAAATTATCCCCAAATTGCAAAAGCTGCCATTCAGCGAGTGTACCCACAAACAAGGAATCATCATTTTTCAACATAACATCAACCCCAGGAAGGTTCCATGGCTATGCAAGATGGCTCTAGTGCCTGAAGCATGACCTTGTACATTTCTGCAGCCTGGATGGAATGGCACAGCCCAGGGATCATAGCTAAAACCTTTCCCAGAGATGAATATGTAGTTGATAGCAGATCACAGGGCTTCAAGCATGGAACAGGTTGAAAGGTTTTCACAGCCTTTTTTTTTTTTTTCCTAAACAGCCCTAAACACTGCCAATGGTTGGTGCCAAGCTCCATCTACCAAGTGCCACTCAGTTTGGCCAAATGGCTGAGGGAGAATGCAGCTACGGATCCAATTCCATGCACCAATATCCAAGGCTCCCAAATCATCTCAAGTAGCAAGCTCTGACACGCACCTGAATTTAGTGAGAAACTATTTTCCCCACCTTCTACGCTATTGGAACTGACTGTGCATAGGGCATACCCTGTCCTTGAGGACTTCACAGTTTAACACAGAAAACCTACCAATGAGGAGCCACTTTCCTTGGCCCTGCACTGGGATTCCATTTGAAATAAATTATCAGTCAGTTGATTAACTCTTGCTTGTTAAGTAGCTACATCACAAATGCCGTAACTCTTGGCCCTAAAACTTGAACAACCACATATGCATGCTTTGGAAACAGAAAAACATACATACATCACACAAAGGTCACACAATGGAAAACACAGACCAGTACAAAGACTGGTGTCCAAAAAAACCTAAGAGAAGTATGTGTTTTTCTAAACACAGAACTAGCGGAGAGGCACTGGCTCTCTGTTGTCCTGAATAAGTTTCCCCAACTCATCCATACTTCACTTAACACACTGATAAGAATCAATTTCAATGAAGCAACATGGCCCGACTTGCTTCTCACTTCCCCTGATCATTTCAGTGCCACTGTGGGAAGCATCTGTAATGTGCTCACAAACACATGCCCCCGACTCTCAACAAATCCGTATTTCCTCAGCAAATCCCACTGAGAATGCACTCCAGGAAAAGCAGTGCTTGCAAAACATCGCATGTTCATTTTTCAGAATCCAGAATGAAGTGACTAACCCCTGATATACAATAAAAATGATTAAATAAAAACACTACTGAGCCTCTGTAATAAATATTTTATATATTAATATATTTTCAAAAGTCTTAGTTCATTTTTACAGCTTTTTGGTATGCAATTTTCTATTTTTCTATTTTAGGACATGCAATGAAATAACCTTCCATGAAAAAAGTAGGCTTTTCTGGACCATTTTAAATAAGCAAATGGATAATTATTGTGCTATTAATTTGCTGTGTAAATTGTTTAAATTGCTAACTCTTTCCTCTTTCCATTATTAGAGATGGTTCAATCCTTCCCAAGGAAAATGGAAAATTCCTTTCCAAGGTAAACTGTTTCCTCCCTCATGTCCAAGATAAATAATCCAGGTGCTCTCTCCTATGATTCTTTTTCAAAACAAGTCATAAACTCGTTATGCCTGCTTAATGTTCACTCAATGTCAAAATCCACCAAAATTCCCTTCCCTACTCTAGAAGCTACCACCTTGCTTTAGGAGAAAACACTGGCTAGGGACCACCTGATGCCTCCATAGAGTAGTAACAGGTACCTGGTGATGCTGCCTTCTCCTCTGACAGGCTTAATTGTGCTTTAATAGTCTCTGTTCCTTGGACCTAGAGATTATTATGCTAAGCGAAGTAGGCCAGACAGAGAAAAAAAAATATCATATGATATCGCCTATATGTGGAATCTAAAAAAAAAAAAAAGAATAATATAAATGAACTTATTATATAAAAAGTAGAAATAGACCCACAGACAGGGACTTCCTTGATGGCCCAGTGGGTAGGACTCCATGGTCCCAATGCAAGGGGGCAGGTTTGGTCCCTGGTCAGGGAACTAGATCCCACACACATGCCACAACTAGGAGTTCGCATGCCACAACTAAGAAGTCCACATGCCGCAACGAATATCCCGCGTGCCGCAACTAAGACCCGGAGCAGCCCAAATAAATAAATAAATATTTAAAAAATAGACCCACAGACATAGAAAACAAACTTTACCAAGGGGGAAAGGTGGGGGAGGGATAAATAAGGAGTTTGGGATTAACAGATACACACTGCTATATATAAAATAGATAACCAACAAGGACCTACTGTTTAGCACAGGGAACTCTACTCACATATTTTATAATAACTTATAAGGGAAAAGAATCTGAAAAAGAAAATTTATATATATATAAAACTGAATCACTATGCTGTACACCTGAAACTAAACATTGTAAATCAACTATACTTCAATAATAACAAAAAAATAATCTCCATTCCTTGTTTTCATTTGCTGTTATGGAAAAGGGAAAGAAGAAAACTACCACATTCCAGGGACTCCTCAGTAGGTATGTCATAAACAGTTTTTATAACATCCTGGCACAGTTCAGCAAAAAATCCTTTTTAAACTACAAATGACTCTTTGCAACAAACCTTTTATACAGGTGCTGTGATGGTAGGCAAGGAGGCACACATGGCCATTAGACACATTTAGAAGCTTCTGTTAAGGACTTCCCTGATGGCGCAGTGGTTAAGAATCCTCCTGCCAATGCAGGGGACATGGGTTCGAGCCCTGGTCCGGGAGGATCCCACGTGCCGCGGAGCAACTAAGCCGTGTGCCACAACTACTGAGCCTGCGCTCTAGAGCCTGCGAGCCACAACTACTGAGCCCACGTTCCACACTACTGAAGTCCGCGTGCCTAAGAACCCGTGCTCCGCAACAAGAGTAGCCCCTGCTCACCACAACTAGAGAACATCTGCACGCAGCAACAAAGACCCAATACAGCCAAAAATAAATAAAGAAAAGAAAGAAAGAAAGAAGAAGCTTCTGTTAAGTGGGAAATATTAAGGAAGAGAATAAAAAGAGGCAGTGAAAGCTATACCCATGAGATGCTGCCGGTGTGCTGAAGTTCCTGGTGTTATTTTCACATACAGGAAAGGAAAGTTTCTGCCTGTAGATTTCACATTTTAAAGACTGCCTTCTTTTTCATTTTCAGGACTGCCTGCCTCCCTTCTCCTTATCATATATGTAAGGAAGATGTCAACACTTTACCGACTTAACTGAAAAGTAGTAGAAAACCCTGTCAGCTACATCTGCAGAACCCTGACCCAGAAATCCTCAGGCTCACAGCACCTGGGCAGTGACACTGGTGGCATGGCACCTCCCCCCTCTCACCAGGCCTTTGCCTGAAGCCAAAAGCTAGTAGGTGTGGGCGGGAGAGGGATTCCCCCAGGCACAGGCTTCTCATTCTATCCCCCAAAGAGTTTCCCGACATGAGATAATGAGGCTAAAACTCACAGGAAGAAGTCACTACACAGACAGAAATGATCTGGACCAAGAGTGAGTGGCAGCAGAGTCCCAGTCCTCAGAGAGAGGGGCCATTTCTCTTTACTGGAGCCAGGCACTTGTCACTCACTCCGAATGCCACCCTCTGAGGGCCCTTAGGGTGGACTCCAGCAGCATCCTTTCAGAAAGAGGTCAACCTCCTTTCCATTAACCATGTGTAAGCTGAGTTTCTGCATCAGAAGGAGAGAAAGGTTATCAGCGTGCAATCAATCAGTTACACTTATGGCACAGCCCATATGCAAAATCTAGCCCTTTGTAAAGAAACGAACCCATCTTGGAAGATCACAGGTTAATAAACACAAAGGAAACCTTGATTTATGTCTCACTACACAAAAGAAAACAAAATTTAGGATAAAGTTCAGAAATAATGATCTAATGCTCTTAAAAAACAAGTGTGAGGAAAACTAAATAATAACTCAATAAATATGCTTGTCAAACTGACTTATTCCTTTGAAGCTGTGAGACTATATTTAAGGGGTGGCATTTAGGGAGGTGTTTGACTTATTTATGAAAAAAAACAGAAATACAACTGGTCAGTTAAAAAAATCTGGGCAGAAAAAAATGTATTTTTCTTTCTGGCATATTCCTTCAGCAATCTGGACGTTATAAATACAATGTTTTGAATACTACACTCTCATCAGGTAGATACATACGATTACATACAATTCAATGACTCAAGTTTCTGCTATCACGTGTTTAGTCCTCACGACCACCAAAATCACTGCTTAATTATTATTACTGTTAACAACACCAACCCATCTGGGGTATGTGGGGTACCTAGCAATGGGAGGTACTGGCCTTGGGAAGCACCATGTATTCTTCACAGCTAAAGCTCTCTTCAAAGCAGCAAGTCTTATATTAGACTCAGGATCCCTCTCTCTCTCTTTTTTTTTTTTTTACTTGAAGTGTAGTTGATTTACAATGTTGTGTTAGTTTCTAGGTACAGCAAAGTGATTCAGTTATATAGATATATTCTTTTTCAAATTCTTTTACATTATAGGTTATCACAGATATTGAATATTATTCCCTGTGCTATACAGTAGGACCTTGCTGTTTATCTATTTTATACATAGTAGTTCGTATCTGCTAATCCCAAACTCTTAATTTATCCCTCCCCCGTCCTCTTTCTTCTTTGGTAACCATAAGTTTGTTTTCTATGTCTGTGAAGACTTAGGATCTTAAATGTGTGATTTTCCAGAAGTTCTCCCCTCCAGCCCAGCAATCTGGAAACACTATCCCCTTTTCATATATAAATCCCCAAGTTCTGACACTACTTAGGTAAATGTTTTATCTGTCACCACCAGTCAGTCCCTACATGATCATAGATGAAGTGATCGAAAAAGATGTGAATCCTCAGTTCTGAATAGCGTTATCTGGTTGGGATGAACAAGAAGATAAACTAATTCCAAGAGGCCACTCCCAAACTAAGAATGTCAGTGACGAGATAACACTGGCTGTAACCATTCCTACAGAATGAAAAGCAAACTCCGTGACCTGGAAAACCCACTTGTGAAAGTCCCATTTCTGCTATGCCTTTGGCTTTCTCTTCATGCAGTCCTCCAGCCTAGAACATTCCAACTGAGACATCTAGTGGGCAGCAAATAGGTCACTAATAGGCCAGAGACACTGATCCCCTTCCCCACTGGAGCAGCCATCCAGTGCCCAAGGGGCTTGAGCCGTGACTCTGGTCTTCTCCAGCCTGGTCCACTCACTCCACTATGCTGTACAAATGCTATCATTTTCTACGTGTGCCATGACATGAAAGGCTGAGTGCTGTTCTATTCCTCCATCTGGGCTTCACAGGATTATTTACTTTTAAAATATCTGGAAAAACTTACACCTGTATAGGTTTGCACACTACCTCATTTTCAGCTTCTTTTTACAGATGATCTCATCAATGTTAGCCATGATGGGATGGGCTGGGAAAGAACTAAGCCAGGGACCAAAATCCACAATGCCTTTGTGGCCCCTTGGGAGGATACAGGTATAAATGCCATGTCCAAGGGAACTGTGTGCCCCCGTAGACCCCTGGTAAACCAGATCACATGGAGTATTTTTCATTTTCTTGCCTCAGTTTGAAACAGGTACAAATGACCTACAACACTAAAAGCAGGCCAGACTAATTTCTTGTCCTGCATCCTACCTTAAATCCAGCTGTTTATTCCTATCACCCTTGTCTTCCCAGGGCACTGAGAAAAGGGTTGGGGATGGCAGAGGGGTCTGGAGCTCCCTGAGAAAGCCAAAACAGAATGGTTTAGACCAGAAGGAAACAAAAGAAGATGCGTAGCCTTTCTCAAGTTTAGAATCACGCTGCAACTCAAAATGTGCCTTTGCTGCAAAAATAAGTGTTGATAATGAGGCACTGGTTTTACTAAAGAATATGTCTCAAATTTGCCTAATCCTCTGCATCTCCACAGACATCCCCCTAGTGCAAGGGTGACGGACTCTGCCATCTCTCACCTGGGCCCAGCACTAGCCTCCACTGGCCTCCAAGCTTCCACTCCTTCTCCAATTCTCTGTACTCAGGAATCAGCATGAGCTTTCCAAAAATGTCATTCAGGTTATGTCATCCCCTTCCTTAAAACTCTACTTCCCATTTTTCTTTGAATAAAAGTTAAACATGGAACTCATCCATGTTTATGTCTGAATGTCTGCTTGGCCTGACACAGTCTATCAATTATTTCCAAGCTCATTTCATGCTATGCACCCATTATCCTGCAAAGCTCCAACCACAATGGACTCTGACATCTCAAATGTTCTTTTCTACTTCAAGGCTTCTGTATATACTGGTCCCTCTGGTCTTCTCCCAAATTTTCAAGGGGACAGCATCTTTTCATCCTTTAAGTCTCAGCTTAAACTTTACCTACTCAGGGAGGCCTTCTCTGAGCACCCTAGCCAGGGCAGCCCCCATCCTCGTATTCCCTCACAGCCACTGTCCCTTACCTCACATCTCTTACTACCTGCTGTTTTCATTGTCTACTGATGTGTTCTTTCAACCTTTATCTCACTCATTAATGCTGTGTGTTCACTACTGTGTCCTTAGTGCCCAGCATAGTGCCTGTCTCACAGTGGAGGGTCCACCAGCACTTCAATGACTAATAAGTGAAGAGATGAGCCACGACAAGGCTGGACCCATCTGTGCATATTTGGTTGTCACTGAGCCTCTACTCAAAGATTAAGACATCAAGATTTCCTTAATTCTCTCACTGCTCTATTTGTATTCTTCAATATTTCTCTCTGAAATACATTTTAAGTTTTCCACGATCAGAGTTTCCCAATTTATCATCGGTTGTGCTAATAATGTCTACCATACAACCTACACAACAATTTGACTTCTGAAAATCTTCCCTCCCCCACCCCCCCCCAAAAAAGAATTACATGATCAAATCAATCTGGAAAACACTTCACATTTTTTTTTGGCCTTGGAAATTCACAATGCACATTAACTTATTAAAGGCTCCAAAAGAATTTCAGTAAAGAAGACTGATTATCCATGTTTAACCCAAGACTTTCCATACTTACTTGACAACAGAACTAGTTTTTCTACCAGTACCAATTAACATCCTTAAGAACTAGTATTTCACAGGATACACTTTGGAAACAATTTTCTAGATGAATATATAGAAGATGCCAAATGTAGTTTTCTTAAGAGACATTTGCTGAGTTCAAGGTAAACATGCTGGTGGTATAAATTTGAAACACTAACAAAGACAGTTAAAAGTCAATGATCTATAGACCAGAGGTTAATTATGTGATTTCAGAATTATCTACACTATTTCCTTCTTCTGTTTGTCTTCTGGACAGTTAAATGATCGCCATAAGTTATGTTAACTAACTCAATCCAAAGCTAAGTCTGGAAGAATTAAGGAGCAAAATTTCACCACAGACACAAACATAATTCATTTACTCTCATTTGCCACAGCGGCGAGGCAAAGAGTCAGGTGTACTGAATCCTAAGCACGGAAAATGGCAAAAAGCTATTCTCTCCCCCTCCCCACCACAAATGATGAATCTTCCTAGGGTCCCCTTCTAGCAAAACCAGGAAAAAAGCACACTGAAAAATACAGAGATGTCACGTTAGTATTAGCAAAAAGTTACAACTTCAGCATCTACTTGGATTATATAGTTAATAATTAAGAACCAAAATAGCTAGAATGACAGATAATGGATTCAATTTCAGACTGATCTTTGAGTGATTATAGACAGAGAGATTGAGAACTCACTATAATTGATGTGTCAGCACCAATGCAAGAATAAGAGAAGGCAATTGGAGAAGGATGTGGCCCACAGTAGGGCACAGCAAAGAACCAGATCACAGCAGGAAAAGAAGGTCTGGGTCAGAACCAGGATGATCACTACCCCAACCCCTCTGGGATCACGTCTGACTGAGACCCTAGAGCCAGAATAAGCTCTTCAACTTGATCTGTGGAAAGAAGATGGCAGAGGTGACTACTGAGAGGGCCCTTTAAGATCTGATGTGTGTCTACGTCTCCAGCTCCATCTTTCACGGTCCCCTACTGTCACCACCTCTGCCTTAACTGTTTTGGATTCTATATTCCAAGCATCTCAACGACGTAGCTTCCCAAGCATGCCACAATCTCTCAGGCTGCTCCCTCTGCTTAGAATACCTTCCTACCACCCACGCCACCCCCTCTTTGCCCAGCTAAATCCTGTTTATTTTTCCAGACTTGGCTCAGATGCCTTCCATGAGCTCCCTTCCGTTTCAGTCTAAGTTAATTGCATCTCCCAGGGCTCACACAACTATATCAGAATATCTATACTATGCTGCCTGGTCTATTTACATGACAATTTATTGTCATGCCTATAACCCCAGTGTCTGTCACACTGAACAGTAAACAGTGATACATATAGGTAGAATGAATAAATACATGAAAAAAATCCATGCAAAAAGAGAGACAAAGGAGTAATAATGTGAAACTGAACTCAGCCACTAATCAGAAATCACGGGTCCTGGTGCTTGCTGACTTACGAATCTATGTACTTTCATTGGACATGCTAATTGCAGCTTAAGCAGCTCTGCCTCTACTGTAACCTTGGTCTGCCTCCCAGGCCCCAATCCCCTCCCAGGACTACTTTTATGCCACCTCTGCTTACCCTGTTGAGCCACTTATTGCCATGTCAGTGAACCCCTCAGCAACTAAAGGGTCACTGTGTATGGGCACAAGGTTCTCTGCACACCGACCTTTAGAAATAATTATCACTTTTCTACTACAGAGAGCAAATGCCATGCCCACTTCCCCAAGCCATCTGAACTATTAATGAAGACAATGAATTACAAATTCGCAAGATTTATCGATTAGGAAAATAGTGTTAATTGTGGTGCTCTGGCCTTAGGATCTACAATTTCGTCATAACCAAATCTGATTTTTTAAAAAAAATATTGATTTGAATTCATTGATGGTAGGGAGAAGCAGAAACAGGGGCCCAGGAGACGAAATGTATTTCTCTAGTGATGTGTTCTAAAATACACCACTAGGGCTTCCCTGGTGGCGCAGTGGTTGAGAGTCCGCCTGCCGATGCAGGGGATACGGGTTCGTGCCCGCTCCGGGAAGATCCCACATGCCGCGGAGCGGCTGGGCCCGTGAGCCATGGCCGCTGAGCCTGCGCATCAGGAGCCTGTGCTCCGCAACAGGAGAGGCCACAACAGTGAGAGGCCCGCGTACTACAAAAAAAAAAACCCCAAAAAACAACAAAAAAACCCCACTAAACTTAGTTCTAGAAATATCATTTTCATGTCAAATTAAAGGTAAACATAATTATGTGTGATACATCAAAAGTGCCTAATTAAAACACTCTTTGAGGCTAAAATATGCAGACAAACATAACTAATTCTAACTTATTTCATGATAACTTCATTATTGAAAAGTGTCAGTCAAAAACATTAAACTGGATTGTGTTTATAAGAAGAGCTTAAAAACTGGCAGCGATTTTCATTGTAATTCATTCCTGGTTTCCTGCTTTGGGAAATCTATAAACATCTGATTCTTTTGATGTAAAAGGGGAAAAAAAGAACACCAGGAAATTTTAAATATGGAGAGGTAGTGAGTAAAGATAAAGCCTGGTGAGTAACATGGAGCTTGCTTCAAATAAAAACGCTGGGATTGTAACCAGATATAAAACTATTCATCACACTAATATAAAGACCTCAGTCTCCCTCAGTCCACTCCATCCCTCTGTGATGAATAATGACCATGGCATTAGTACTACCTCTCAGCACTGGGGAGTGAATTGCCAATCAGCCCCAAAGCATTGTATTCGGAGGTGAGGCTGTCACCAGGCTCTGTAAAGGAGGGAGATAGGTCCCAAAGCTTCCCCAGAGAGCCTCTTCCATGATTCATGGCAGCTCTCTGGGGAAGAGGAAAACCCACAGATAACAGGGAAGGAACTTAAGAGGCCTAAAGCCCTGCGACAAATTGGGAAGAAAAGGCCACACTCCCTAAAGCTGTTCACACTTCTATGCACAGAACGTTGTGTGCTGGGTGCTACAATGTCCCATTTCTTAAAATCAGGCCTCACTACACACCTTAGCCTTCAGTTAAGACCACAGAATGGCTACACTTTGGAAAAGCACCACTCCCTAAAGAAGAGTCATGCCCTAGCACTAAGAACAAAACCTAAAATTGAGCAATCCTAACAGAATAAAACCAAGTCTGACAGGATCAAGAGGATCCACCGATAATTTAACTACAGGCCAGAAGAAAACCCAATCTCCTTCAAAGACGAAAACATAATCCAGACTCCCTACAAGGATTGTCCCAGATGACTTAAAATACAAAAATTATAAGTCATAAAAAGTAGGAAGATGTGACGCATAATAAAGAAAAATAAGCATTCAATGTAAAGACACCAAGAGATGATGCAGATGTAGGAATGAGTAGATGAGATTTTAAAGTAGTTTTTATAAATATGTTCAAGGGTTTAGAGGAAAATACAGACACGTGACTAAACCAAATGCTAAAGAGAACCAGTTCTAGTACTACAAAGTTATAAATTTAAAATAAAAAATTCACCAAATGGGCTTAATAGTCAGTTGGAGACTAAAGAGTAGAGGATATGGGGGTTGAAGATAGATCAATAGAAATTATCTAATTTGAATAACACAGATGAAAGTATTTTTAAAAATAAAAAGAATCTCAGTGAAGACAGTCTTAATGATACCAATGGTCTAACATATGCAATTGTTGGAAGAGAAAAGAGAGAATAGGACAGAAAAATATTTAAAGAAATAATGGCTGAATATTTTCCAATTTGATTTAAAACATCTACCTACATATCCAAGAAGCTCAGTGAACCACGAACAGATAAATACAAAGAAAAATCACAACTAGCCACATGTCAAACTGCTAAAACCCAAGATACAGAGAAAACTGCAAAAGCAGTCAAAGAAAAACAAAGATACTACCTACAGAGGAACAATGATTCAAATTACAGTTGACTTCTCATCAGAAACAAAGACCACCAACCAACAATAAACTATTTATACTGCTGGGTGGTGGGGGAAACCTGTCAAGTTATAATTCTATACTAGTGAATATATCCTTAAAAATTGAGGGTGAAAACAAAATACATCTGCAGAGAGACAAAACCTAAGAAGATTCACTTCCAGCAGACCGGCACTACAAAAAGATAGTTCTGCAGGCTGAAGGAAAAACATAACCAGCTCAATACTCACAGTACAGGAATGGAAGAAGAGCACTACAAATGGTAAGTTAGGTGGGTAAATTTAAAAGATATTAAGTTTTATTTTAACAAAGTTAAGGAAAAAAATTATTTAAAGGCAAAGTAATGTCATTTCCTTGTATGGTTTATAAAGCATACAGAAGTAAAATATATGATACAACACATAAGGACAAAGAGAGTAAATGTAACTATATAATTATAATTCTTACACTGTACAATGTACAGTATAAATTCTGAGAGTACTGATGAATTCAATATGCATAGTGTAATTCTCACAGCAATGATTTAAAAATATAAAGGATTATAGCTAAAATTTTGATCAATCTAACAGTAAATTAATCTAAATACTATATGAAATAAAAATGAAGCAAAGGGAAAAAAAAGGGGGGGGAAGGAAAACAAGATGAAAAGATGGGACAAATAGAAAACAAATTGCAAAAAGTTAGACCTCAACTCAACCAGATCAAAAAAAGTACATTAAATGGAAGAGGACTAAATACTCTATAACTGAAAAGCAGAGACTACCAGACTGGATAAAAAGGCAAAGTCCAACTATATGCTGCCTAAAAGGTATGAGAACAAAAAAATATATACCATGCAAATGATATGCATAAGAAAACTGGTGTGACTATATTAACAACAAAAATATAGACTTTAAAACAAGCAGTAATACTGCAGATAAAGGATAATTCATAATGATTAAAAGGTTGACCTTTCAGGAAGATATAACAGTTATAAATACTTACATGCATAATAACAGCACTTCAAAATGAAGCAAGAAAAAGCTAATAGAACTAAAGGAAGAAAGACAAACCCATAATCACAGTTGAACATTCAAATACACCTCTCTCAATAATAGAACAGTAAACCAAAAATTAGTAAGGATTTAGGAGATCTGAACACTATCAACTAATGAACATTTAGAAACAGCTATATCCAGAAATGTCAGAATTCACATTCTTTTCAATTACAAATGGGTTACTCAAGAAAAAGCAATGTAAGTCGTAATAAATTTCAAATGCTGAATTATTAAAGAGTATGATATATAAAAACAATGGAATCATTATAAATCAGTAAGAATCCTATCTAGAAATACCCAAGTATTTAAAAGTTAAACGCTTGTAAATAACTTTTTTATCTAAAAAAAAAAAAATCACCAGGGAATTTGAAATTGATGAGCAACAAAAACACAATATATCAGAATGTATGGGATGCAGATAAAGCAGTGCTTAGAGGAAAATGCAGAGTTTTAAACCCTTAGAAAAGATAAAAAGCCTTAAGACCAATTATCTAAGTTTCTTTTTTAAGGAGCTAGGGAAAGTGAAAAAAATATTAGGTCCAAAATAATTAGAAGGAAATGATAAAGATAAAAACTAAGAAGTAGACAACACAAACACTAGTAAAAAATTAACAAAGCTAAAGGTAACTCATTTAAAAGATTAGTACAATTGATAAACCCCTAACAATGCTGATTTAAAAAAAAGAAAAATATAAATTGCAAATATCATAAAGGAAAGATGTTATATCGCTATAGATCCTACACATACAGCAGCCACATAACAGAAACTTTAAAAACTTAGATGAAATAGACACATTCCATGAAAAATGCAAATTACCAATATTTATTCAATAAAAACTAGCATAACTCTGATACCAAAAAATGATTTTTAATTACATATCAAAATTCTTCATAAAGATAGACTGAAAAAATAATCTTAAAAAATCTAAAAACAGCAAAATACAAAAAAAAAAAAAAAAAATTTCATGACCAAGTATGGTTTGTTCCAAACACCAATTTGGTTTAACAGTCAAAAAATCAATGTAATTCACTCTAACAGAATAAAGAAAAACCATATCGTAACAAGAGACACACAAAACTTATTTGACAAAACACCCATATTTGATGAAAACTCAGGAAACTGGAATAGAAGGGCACATCATTATAAAGACATCTACAAAAAAGTGACAGAGGTGTGGGAACAACTGGACATGCAAATACAAAAAAGGAAAGTGAGTCTAGACCTTACACACTTCATAAAAATTAACTCAGAATGGTGCACATAGAAGAAAAACTCAATCACATTTTTAAAAAACCAAAAAAAAACCCCAAAACCTGACAGTTAACATTGTGAAACATCAAAGGCTTTCCCTCTAAGATCAAAAAGGAGTCTCTCATCACTTCTATTCAACATATTATTTGAGTTCCTAGCATGGATATTCAGGCAATAAAAATAAATAATATAGATTGGAAAGTGAGATAAAAATGTCTTCATTGGTAGACAACATGATTCTTTCTTTATACAGAAAATCTTAAATATTTTACTAAATACTACTATAAAAAAGAGAACCTAATACTGTCACAGGATACAAGGTTAATATACAAATATCAACTGTATTTCTACATACAAGCAGAAAAAATGGAAAATATTTTAATACCTTTAACAATTCAATAAAAAATAAAACCTTTAGGAATACATTTTTAAAAAGATATGCAAGGCCGCTATTCTGAAAATTACAAAAAAAAAAGGAAAAAAACTGCTAAGAGAAATGGAAGAAGCCTAAATAAATGGGGGATAAATTGAAAGACTCCGTATTATTACGATATATAGATTCAACACAACCCAAATCGAAATCCCATCTGGCATTTTCTTTTGTAGAAACTAAAAAGTTGTTCTGATATATATTTGATCTCAAATGATGGAAATAATCTTAACAACAAGGACTTAGGCTATCTGCTTCCAGGACTTTCGAAAGCTACAGTTATCAAGACAGTGTTGTATTAATATAAGAATAGACAAATATAACAGAATAGATCCACAAAAACATCTACACATATATGGTCAACAGATCTTTAACAAAGGTGCCAGTGTAAGGTGTTCAATGAAGAAAGAATACTCTTTTCAACAAATTGTGCTGGAACCAGGATATTTATATGGGGTAGGAAGGATCTTAAATTCCTTACATGACCAAAAAAGAAAAAAAAAAAAATTATGACTTTAAATGGATATTAGATCTAAAGAGGTAAAACCTAAAATGATAAAAGTTCTAGTTAAAAGGAAGATAACATAGAGGTCAACGTTTACAATACTGGAGTAGGCAAAGTTTTCTTCAAAAGCATACAGCAAGTACAAACCCCAAATTTTAATTGGTACACTGAACTTCAAAGTTAAGAACTCTGTTCATCTAGAAAATGACAAGCGAAAGACTGAAAAACAGCTATCCACTATATATGTATCAAATATGTATATCTGACAAACGACTTGATTGCAAAATATATAAAGAACTCCAACAACTCAATAAAAAGATGAACAATCCAACTTAAAAAACCCAAAATATATGAACACACACTTCATTAAAAAGAAATACAAATAGCCAACACACACAACAGAAAGTGCTCACCATCATTATTCATTAGAACACAAATGAAAACCACAAGGTACCATTATATACTCACCAGAATGGCTGAAATTAAAAAGCCTGAAAATACTGTTTGAGTATGTGGAGCAACTGGAACTCTCATACACTTGATGATGTGAGTGTAAAATCATACAACCACTTTCAGATATTATCTGGCAGTATTTATTTAAAAAAAAAAAATTCAACATACACCTATCCTATGACCTGTAATTCTTCTCCTAGGTATTACCCAGAACAAATGAAAATATATCTATACACACACAACACACACTCATATATAGCTTTATTTAAAATAATCCCGGGACTTCCCTGGTGGGGCAGTGGTTAAGAACCCGCCTGCCAATGCAGGGGACAGGGGTTCAAGCCCTGGTCCAGGAAGATCCCACATACCGCGGACCAACTAAACCCGTGTGCCACAACTACTGAGCCTGTGCTCTAGAGCTCGTGAGCCACAACTACTGAGCCCTTGTGCCACAGCTACCGAAGCCTTCACGCCTAGAGCCCGTGCTCCAGAACAAGAGAAGTCACTGTAATGAGAAGCCCGTGCACCACAACGAAGAGTAGCCCCTACTCACCACAACTAGAGAAAGCCTGCACGCAGCAACAAAGACCCAATGCAGCCAAAAATAAATACCTAAATTAATTAAAAAAATAAATAAATAAAATATTCCCAAACTAGAAGCAACCCAAATGCCCACCAACACCATCATGTATAAACAAATTGTGCCATATTCATACAACCGAACACACATTTTAGAAGATTAACTTGTGATACACGTAACATGGCTTAATCTCAAAAACACTATGTTCCGTGAAAGAATCCAGACACAAGAAGTAATACCATATGATTCTATTTATTTGAAGCTAAGAAAAGGCAAAACTAATCTATGGTGATGTAAATAAGAACAGTAGTTGCCGAAGTGGTTTAGGGGTTGACTGTAAAGGGATACAAGGTTAGTTTCTGGGATGATGGAAATGTCCTACATCTTCATGAAGTATTGGTTACATGGACACAACATCTGTCAAAATTCATTAACCTGTACACTCAAGATACATGCATTTTGCTCTATTTAAAATTTTACCCCCAAGGGCATTGACCCTCATCAGTGATGTCAGCAGTTGTATCAGTTAAGACAAAAATGATCTCGCCCCTTTTCCCCTAAGCCTCCTGCTTGTCCTAACACATACACTAGAGGAAAAAGGAGCCTGGAAGAGGTGAGAATAAAAAAGTAGACACTGCCCCTCCCATGCCAAGCCCCTCCGACTGAATGCTGGGCACTGCTTAGAAGGACAGGAGGAAAAGGTAAGCCTAATTATTCAGTTGGACCAGACTGCACTAGACTGTCTTATGTACCTAGAAGTGACCAGAAACCTCATATTACCATTAAAAGACAGCAAAGAGCCATTCAACATAACATGATTGAAGGCTGTGACTGGAGAAAAACGAGACCATTTCATTCATGAACCCAGTCCTGCTCAGACTCAAAAAAAGAGTTTATGAGGAAATCATTTTCTTGATTTTCTTCCCAAAAAGGGGAAAGAGAAGAGAGTAAATACTCAAGCCATTACAGAGAATCTAGAAACTCTGGCATGGGGGAAAGGCACTACAGACACACAGGTTCTAATGACACATCTACACTGACCACTGCCTGCCCATTCCCCTAGCCAGGACTGATGTCCTGAGCTCCTGACAAAAACAAAACAAAAAAAACAGTTGCCCACTGGACATCTCACTCAGGTGTTTAAGTTCCCCACACTCAGCAAGTTCAAGACTGAAATTGTAATCATCTACCCCCACCTCACTTTCTCCTCCTATATCCTCAGTTGATCCAACCGTGCAGCTCCAGAGTCCTTACTAACCTTCCTGGACTGTTGCTTTCCCCAAATCACGCCCACCCCTGAGCTGCTGCTCTCCTAGAGACCTAGAGTCTCCATGCTACTGTCACCTTGATCCTTCCAAAAAGCAAATATGATTACATATTATTCCCCATCTATGATCCTTCCAAAGTGTCCTGGGGCTTCCTTCAGCATCCAAAGTCCTTGAAGATATGGGTCCTGCCTACTTCCCCAGCTGCACCTCCCATGCCTTCACACACTTCCCTAACCCCAGCCAGGCCAAGCTGTTGGAACCCGTGACCTCTCCTGAGTTACTCTCCTTGCACGTTACTCTGTCAGGTATGTCCTTTCCTAATATCTTTGTCAGAGATACTCCTACTCATCCTTCCTAAACTCAGAGCAAGAGTCACCCCCTCTTAGAAACCCAGCAGAGGTAAGTGCCGCTCTCACTACATTATGGTGTTTCCTAAGAAGAAAACACTAAACGGCAGCTCCTTAGGACAGGGGTCCCCAACCCCCAGGCCACGGACTGGTACCGGTCTGTGGCCTGTTAAGAACTGGGTCGCACAGCAGGAGGTGAGGAGTGGATGAGTGAGTGAAGCTTCTTCTGTATTTATAGCCGCCCCCCATCACTCGCATTACCGCCTGAGCTCCGCCTCCTGTCAGATCAGCGGCGGCATTAGATGCTCATAGGAGCGTGAGCCCTACTGTGAACTGCGCATGCCAGGGATCTAGCTGTGCTCTCCTTATGAGAATCTAATGCCTGATGGTCTGAGGTGCAGCTGAGGCGGTGATGCTAGCGCTGGGGAGCGGCTGCAAATACTGATTATCATTAGCAGAGAGGTTTGACTGCACAGAGACCATAATAAATCAATTGCTTGCAGACTCATACCAAAACCCTATCCGTGAGTGGCAACCGACAATTAAGCTGCATCTCACGGAGTAGACTGGACATAAGCAACACACTTCGGGGGTCACTGTCTCCCATCACCCCCATCTGGTTGCAGGAAAACAAGCTCAGGTCTCCCACCGATTCTGCATTATGGTGAGTTGTATAATTATTTCATTATATATTACAATGTAATAATAATAAAGTGCACAATAAATGTAATGCGCTTGAATCATCCCGAAACCATCCCTCCCCCGGCCCCGCCCAATCCTTGGAAAAACTGTCTTCCACGAAACCTTTCTGGTGCCAAAAAGGTTGGGAACCGCTGCCTTAGGAGACTCTGAGCCCACAGTCTAGAGCCTTATCTTACTCATGTTTGCATTCCCTATGCTGAGCAGAGTGTCTTGTACATAGAAAGGGCTAAAAATTTTTATCTGAGAGAATAAATGAGAGAACCACTGAAGATATGAATTCTGTCAGGGATTTCTTCCAGAGAATGCTAAAATGTAATATAGGAAGCAATCATTACGGAGCAAATCAAACTTTGAGTACTGCCCTATGACTTTAAAGTCAGGTGAATTTTCTTATGCTTCCATGTCTCCAGTGTCAAATGGAGAGATTGGTTACATAATCTCTAAAGAATTCTTCTCAGCTCTAAAAGTCGATGGTGCTATGATTCTGTGTTAACGCAGAATCAGGAAGGAAACGGGCTTAATTGAAAGCAGGAAAGATTCTAGATGGACGTAAGAAAGAACCTCTTAACAAGGAAGAAAATGAGGGACATTTTGGGTTTTCTGTTCCCAGAGTTTTCAGGAGAAAAACAACCAACCATCTGCTTTAAACGGGGGCATCATGCCCTGAACATGAGGGGCCATACAAGATATTTAAATTTTACCTGTTTTCCTACTTCCTAATTATTATAGAATGCAGACATCAAAGGCACAAGTAGAAATTCCCCTTTGGGAAAGACAGGGGAAAGTTAATCAAAGAACTGCCAACTTGGCACCAGGATCCAGCTTCCTTGTTTAAGCTGCTGAGCCACTGTGAAAGAATCAGATAGTCACTGAAGGCACTGTCTGCCATCCAGGGAGAGAGCCCTCACCAGACACCAGACCCTGCTGATACCCTGATCAGGGATTCCAGTCTCCACAAATGGGAGAAATAGATTCCAGGTGTTTAAGCCACTCAGCCTACGGCATTTTGTTATGGTAGCCCAAACAGACTGAGGTACAGGTTATGCTGAACAGATTTTGATGGTTAACTTCATATGTCAACTTGGCTAGGCTCTGGCACCCAGCTGTTCGGTCAAACACTAGTCTAGATGTTTCTATGAAGGTATTTGTGAATGTGATTAATATTTACAATCAGGAGACCAGATTATCCTCCATAATGTGGATCCGATCAGTTGAAGGCCCTAAGAACAAAGAGTGTGGTTTCCCTAAAAAAAAAGCAAGTCTGCCTCAAGACTACAACATAGAAACTCTGCTGGCCTGCCCTACAGATTTTGGACTCAAAATAGCAACATCAACCTTTAACTAAATTTCTGGCCTGCTGGCCAGCCCTACAAACTTCAGACATGCCACCCCTCCCTGACTGTCCCTTAAAATGAATCTCTATTTCTCTCTTTCTGTGTGTGTGTGGGGGGGACATATTTATATGTCTGTGTGTGGGGGGGCATATTTATATATTTATATATGTCTGTGTGTGGGGGGACATATTTATATCTATTTCTCTCTTTCTGTGTGTGTGGGGGGAGGGGACAGCTCTTTGGTTCTGTTTTTCCCTAAAACTCTGCCTAGTACACAAGTTTAGCAAAACAGTATAACACAAACATGAGATATATCAAACAATACACCAAATAATCATAACTAGGAGAGAGGGGGACAACGAGAAAGAAAACAGCACATCCTTCCCAAGTTATCTACAAGGGTTGGGGGTAATTTACAGAGGTACAGGACAGCTATTTTAGACTTAACTAAGTTGGTTGATAAGTCTAAGTAAAGAGTTAAATTAAACCTTTTAGTATTGTCTACTATGATCATGTTTACTTTAACCAATTTTGTGTTTTCCTTAGAGACAAAATGGCCTTAGAGATAAAAAAAAATGGAGTTTTTCTCATTTGCACAGTTTTTAATTCATTCATCTTTAATACTTGCCATCAGATATTCTGTCATATGCCTGACAAAAGATTTTTTCCCCACAATGAACAAACATCAGATATCCTATCAACTCTTTTTTTCTCTGGCGTCCTCTCTTGCAGTTACCTCCCAGTCATCCTACTTCTCACACCCAGCTCTGCTGTACACAGCTGTCCTCCTGGGACTTCACTTCTCCTTTCTTTTGTGTTGCACTGTCTTTTTTCTGGAACGCATGTCCTCCTCTTTCTTGGTTTATTTATTCATTTTGTTGGAGTACATCTTTCAGTAACTTTCCAAGAAAGATTAGATGGAAGGTACATTTTAAAAACACTTTTATCCCTGAAAATACCATTATTTTACTTCACAGATGTTTGATCATTTGAGTATGAAATATTAAGTTGAAGGTAACTCCCCCTCAATTTCAAAGGCATTGTTCCTTTGTTGTCTAGAACCCAGCTAGCGTTGTTATTGTAAAGTCTGACTCCAATTCTTCCCTGTTTCTCGTGGTAGAATCCTACAGTGGTTTTCTTTGGTCTAGGTTTTACCCCATGTACTAAAGCATTCAATGTACCTTTCAGAAATACATGTCTTTCTGAATTTTGATTTGTCCAAAAACACATGTCTTTCATTTTATTTATTTTTAGGGTTTTTTTTTTTTATTGCTTCCTATCCTTTTTTGGTGATCTCCCTAGAACTCATACTGGATGTGAACCTCATAAATTGATCTACTTTTCTTACCTCTCAACTCCTTTTTGCCACGTTTGCTTTTTATTTACTTTCTAGGGGAGTTATTTTCCAAATTGTCCTTTGAATTTATTTTGGCTAAGTAAGTTTTTATTTACAAAACCTCTGTGTATTCCTTAATTGTTCCTTTATCATAGTATACTGTTCTTAATTCATAAATAAAGTACCATCCCAAATCTCTTTAAGAATATTAGATACAGTTATTTTGATATTTTCTTGTTTCTATACTTTTTTTTTCTTTCAATTGGTTCATATCAGTGCTTCTTCCACGTTGCCTCTAATGCTTGTGATCTTTGCTTGCATATTCATATTTACAAGTAGAAGCTTGGAATATATGGGCTGGGCATGTTGCCTAGAGGCTTCACTGAAGAGGAATCAGAGAGAAGACTTTTCTTCTTCTTTGTAGAGAGACTCTCAAATGTAAGGATATGGAAATCTTTCCATCCAGGAGTCATTCTGTTTCTCAAGACACCAGTTTTCTGCTCTCGTGCCTCAGGAGTACCTACTGCATAGATGTACTGAATCTCCTTGTTTTCAACCCTGTGATTTATCTTTGCCCTCTGCTGTATACATGATACCCCTGAGTACAGAGCTTCCCAGTTAACCTCTCAAAAGAAGAACCTCAGTTCTATGAAAGAGAGATGGGAGGCTGGTGAGAAGAGTATCACATGACCATGTTATGTAGAACGGGGCCAAGGATCCCAAACCTACCTCTTCCTTATGAGCCTCTTCCTGCTTTTAAAAATTCAATTTTATTTCTACATATAACAACAAACATGTCAATAAAAATTTAATAAAAATTTTAAATGAAACCATTTACAATAGAATCAAACAAAATCAAATATCTAGGAGGACATCTAACAAAATATGAACAAAACTTCTCTATGGAAAAACACAAAGAGAAAACAAACACTGAGAAAAATTAAGGAAAGCTAAATAATTCGACTGATACACCTTTGATCATGGATTGGAAAGCTCAGTAATAGTAAATATATCACTTTCCCCAAACTGAAGTACAGCTTTATTTCAATTCCCCAAGAAAGAAAGACGCAGCTCCTAAACTAACATCTGGGTGCTTGTCAAGTCCTATCAGCTAGACTGGTGTTGCTACAAGCTGGCTTAGTCCTCACATACAGGCCTTACTGTTCTCCTGATAAACATAAACAATTCCTCGGAACATTAATAGTGGACAAGAACACCCAGTGCCCATGGTAGATCAAAACATCCTACTCTGTAATCAAGTCTGGAAAGAGACAGGACATGAATATTGTCCAAGCCGCCAAGTACCAAAGAGTCCCCTGTCCTGGCAAAGATGAAATTGTTGCTTCTTTACTAATTATAGGTTTAGTCTCAGTCTAGTCTTGCCTCTTAGGTAAGATTTATTAAGATATCCAATAATAGAATTAGCTCCATTTTCTGACAGCGTCTGGATCCAGAGCAAGCACATACTTCCTTAAACGTCCCATAAAATCATGTACTACAACCCTAAATTCTGCCATAAATCTTTTTTAATACCGTCTAACTGAGATATCCTATGGTTCCCCGGGAGGTACATTCTCTCTCGCTACAGTGGGTAATAAATTCGACTTATTCGACTACAAGTATATTCCTGGTTTACTTTGGCTGGAGGACATTGCACTTGGTGATCTTATTCCAAAAGCTGAAACATTACTGTCTAATGTCAAAATTATTTGGGTGTTTTCTAGTTATAAATTTCTTTGAATTTTTAGCATAATTCTACTGCTATTGGAGAATATACTATTAAATAACAAAATTCAAATGAGTAAATTTTAAAGATATTCTTGGCCTTATTCAATGATTCGTGAATTAGGCAGCATCCCATCTAGCAGATAAAAAGGAGCTCTGAGGAGCTGTACCAAATGTAAGGTTTTTATAGGCAGAAGGGAGTGGGACAAGGAACTTATACTAGCAGAAAGGGGACTGGCTGTGGCAAGGTCATTTTCCTTTAGGGGATGACAAGGGTCTGCCAGGCAGACTACCTCAGTAGGGCTGATCAGGCAGCTCCTGACTGATTGGTCCAAAATTCCAGTTCTGGGAAAGGCCAAAAGTGTAATTAAGTCAACTCTCAGTTTGGTAACATGGGGAGTAGCATAAGTGACTCCACTTCGGGCCTGTTGTCTTGTTCTGACAGGCATTTTGGGCCTGTGGATTTCAATGGCTTCAATGTAATAAGAAATCTGTTCTCATTTTGGTAAATGTTCCACGTTCATTTGTATATAACACTATATATGAGGAATATAATAAAGAACACATATTCTTTAGTTGTACATTTTAATATTCTATCTATGTCAATCAGGATAAATTTAACAGTCATTTTGTTCAAATTTTTCATATCAACTGGATTTTTCTAACAGCTACCAGGACACATATTAATGCCGTGCACTTTTTTTTTTGCATTGGTCCTTTTAGTTCAACCTTATGAACCTTCTAAACAACAGTACTTTGGCAGTTTTCAGACCTATCACTCTGCAACCATCTGTAGTTTCTACTACTTCTAAGACCCTTAGGTTCTATAAGATGAATCTACTTGCTTCTGGTCAGTCTACCCCTTTGTAAGATGGGAGGTGGTAGCTTCCTCAGTTTTGCTAAGTTGGTGACCACTCCTCTTTCTGCCTCTGATCTTGCTAAACTTTATTAATGTCTACTATCCACTGATGCCCCCATCCCATTTTCTTTAGCTTTTGCACAGCCAAGGAAGCCATAAACAGGATGAAAAGATAACCCTCAGAATGGGAGAAAATATTCCTTAGCCTTGGGGATTCATATCATTTAATAATTTTACTAGTGTCTGGTAGTAGTTTGGGTGGAGAAGGTGAGAAGAGAAGAAAGCAAGTGGTCAGCTTGTCATATTAAATTGTGTCCAAAGCCCAGGACTGTCTTATTAGCCTCACACACACACAGCCTGGCTAACATATTTAGAAATGAAACCCCACCGCACCCAGTCCTCTTAGCTTCCAACCAGGTTCAGGCAGAAACTGGAAGAAGACCTGAAGGAAGTTCACAAATCTAAATGGTGCATTAACTTGCACCTTTTCCTCCATGTCATCAGTGCCATCATTTGTCAAAGACAGCAGGGACCTGGCCAGGGATGGCCTGCCACTGATAGAAATAGCCCAGGTCTGATATATTTATGCCCCTGAGCACACTGTCGTTATGCTGTATCTGAAGCTTCCTGATCTGAGCCTTCTCACCCTCCCAGATAGACGAAATGCCTGCCCTTGTCTCTGTGCCTCACCTCCCATCAGACACAGAGCTGTTCAGCAACAGAGACCCCCTAACTGGTCCAAACGTTGGGACAGAATGATGGACCAAGAGAATTTTCTTCCAGGAGAAAAAAACTGAAGGACGTACTATCACTTGCTTTTCTCTTTATAAGGCAACCCCCAGCATCTCTGCCCTGAACCTCACCTGCATACCTCTGACACCAGCTGTGTAGGGTCTGTGGACCCAAAGCAAACAGGCTGTATAAAGTAGGGCAGAAAGAAGCTCTGGTTCAAATACAATGCCTCCCACTTCTAGTTAGCACTCTTGCCTTCTTGTTGTCTGAGTCTAGCCAGCCTAGCCAGTGATACCTGTCTGCTCCTCTCCACTACAGCTTCGCTGTCTGGTCCAATCCTGTGCTTGCCTTAGCACACACAGAATCTACCGATTCTCCCACTGTGCTCTGTCCAACAGTCATTCACTACTCAAATTATTCTTATCTTTACTGAAGACCAGTTCCTGATCAAAATGTACAGCTCCTCAAAAGTGACCCACATCTGACCCAAACTTGATTCTAGCCTCACAGCTCCAGTTTAGTAAATCCTACAGAAGAGGTGATGTAGTGTACTAGTAATGGATTACACATTGGAGCCAGAGAGACCTGGATTCAATTCCAGCCCTGCCACTTAATAGCTGTGGGATTTTGAGTGAATTACTGCAACTCCTTAAGCCTATTTCCTCATCTGGAAAATGGAGATAATAAATCCTAATTCAAAGAGTTGTGAGGATTCAAAGAAATAATACAGCAATTATCAATTAGAATACGTAAAACAGAACAAGCACTCCATCACATCAAAGCCGACTTGAACCAGTAATAAATCAGTAGTTTCCCCCGGTGGAATACTTAGACTGTCTGGGAAGCATCATATGGGCCCTGCCTGCCTTGAGTTCCTCAATTAATCACCTTTATCGTCAGTGTTGATTTCTGAATGCTTCTAAATCCCTCAACCTCCATCTAAACACAACGCAAAGCCAATCTCTCGGAGCCGTTACAATACGCAATGCACATTAAAATAGCAAAAAAAAATTAAAACGGGAAGTTGTTAAAATTAATTTGAACTTGTAAAAATACAAAAATAAGTCCTCTCGGTTTAACAGTTCTTGATTTAAGTGGAAAATCAACTACGCTCATGGGTACACAGTAATTGACATAATATTGCAGATATCTACAAAGTATAGGTTACTTTTCATCCCAGGTGTTTAAATGGAAATGGTAGGATACTATTGCATTCAAAGCTTTTCTTGCTCTCTGGTATTTTATGATCACATTTTCTTTGGAAATCTGAGTGGCAGTTAACATTCTACTCAATTACCCAGGACTCTTAAAAATCAGCCTTCAAAGATACCTAGTGAATTAATAGGAGAATAAACTTTTTTTTTTTTTTTTTTGCGGTACGCGGGCCTCTCACTGTTGTGGCCTCTCCCGTTGCGGACCACAGGCTCCGGATGCGCAGGCTCAGCGGCCATAGCTCATGGGCCCAGCCGCTCCGCGGCATGTGGGATCCTCCCGGACCAGGGCACGAACCTGTGTCCCCTGCATCGGCAAGGGGACTCTCAACCACTGCGCCACCAGGGAAGCCCGAGAATAAACTATTTTTAAGGTATTGTTCTTTGCTATCAAATTATGACGTTACATGAATACTACTTATAAAAACAGTGCTAATTCCTCCACAATTCTTGAAATTTTGTCAATTTCCAATCACTAAGAAATCAAACCTTTCTGTATTCTACCACTAATTCATGCAATGGAAAGGGGCCGATTAGCCAGTCCCAACGGACACAAACACATGTATACATTCACCCACCAAGATCTTAATTCCTGCAGTGGAATGAAAACAGGTGGAGTATACTTGACAGACTATTTCTGCACAAAATGAATCTGACACTCACTTAGCCTGACAATGCCATTACTGTGAGAAATCATTTAGCAGACGAGACTCCTAACAGCAGTCCAACTGACAGATATGCATACCCCATGTTGAGAATAAAATAAAAATCACCAGCAAAGCTAATATGGAAGGAAAAATCTATAGTGCTGTTTCTGGTAATGGATCATCTGAGATAACCCAAGGGAATGATGGGTGTTAACTCCATCTTATCCTCACTTAAAAAAAAAAAAATATATATATATATATATATATATATATATATATATATCACCTCACTTAAAAAAGAGGCTTTCTTTCTTGGTACTTTTTTAGTGGGGTGGTGCTAATGGGAGGAGTAAGACAGCATCAATTAAATACTAGGAGATTTTCAATCACACGCTTAAATTATGAGGACTGAATGTGACCCTGGGGGTTGGTGTTGCTGGTGAGGCAACGTGCCATCCTCTTCCTCTGGGGAGCACTCTCGGTGATGGATCTGATGAATCATCAATACATATTAGCAAAGGCAAATTGACTGTGACGATAAGGAAGCTTAAGCTTTAGGGCTCTCACTCACATAGGCCTCTTCCAAGGACTTGGGAGGAGCCCTAGCAATGTGTTCATAACAGACTTAGGTTTTTGTCAGTTCTGCAAAAGCGCAATCTGTTACCACTACCACTGAGATTGCTTCCTTCTACTCCAATTTTTCCTCCTTCACACACCCTGTCAAACACAAACACCCTGACAGGTGGTGTGGTAACATCTATGGGCATGTTGGGATCCAGATAAGCAGAAACTGAGTTGGGAGTACATTTAGCTGGGATTTAGGAGGATCCATTCATGTGCTTCCGTGTGAGGTAAGTTATTACTAGGGGTCCTGGTGGAAAAATGGCTTCCAGGTACGCTCCTGCCATACACGGTCCCAGTTCCCCCTGCGTCATGACCCAAAGGTGCAGCGCCAGGGATTGTAAAGTAAATGTGGCCTACGTTGCCCAGCACCAAAAAGAAACGGGGTGTGGAAGGAGAAAACAAAGCTTAAAATAAGTGTTCAGAGCCAGAAATCAGTCTACGGAAAAGTCTTCCGAATCTTAGAGAAAGAGATCTTCTGTGAAAGAAACCTGAGTTTCCCAAATTTGACAGCTGTGCTAGAAGATATATGACATTGCTAATAAAATCTACAATTTTTCTAAACTAACAATAAAAAGCAAAGTCCAATCAACCCTGATAAAGGGAAGACAATTATCTAAGCTCTCCGTAGAAAATATTACAAAAATCATTATTGTATGAAGTGATCAAAGACCATGCAGCCAAAAATGTTTTTCAAAAATCAGACCATAGGCAATTAAAATATTACATAATTTTTCTGGATATTATATGATAATGGTGGTATTTGTCTTTTTTTTTTTTTTTTGCGGTACGCAGGCCTCTCACTGTTGTGGCCTCTCCCGTTGTGGAGCACAGGCTCTGGACGTGCAGGCTCAGCGGCCATGGCTCATGGGCCCAGCCACTCCACGGCATGTGGGATCTTCCTGGACTGGGGCACGAACCCGTGTCCCCTGCATCGGCAGGCGGACTCTCAACCACTGTGCCACCAGGGAAGCCCTGTCTTTTTTTTTTAATTTGTAATTTGTTGTGATTTCTTTTCTCATTCTAAATAGTTCATCTGTACGCAATCTGTTGTTCTTCCTTTAAGGGGTCCTCCAAAATTGTGTGTTTCAGGTCCCATAAAACCTGAATCTGCCTCAGCATGGTAGATCCTTGCTTTCAACATTCCATAGGACAACTGAATGTCATTCCTGATATATATGTGAAAACCCCCCAAACTTCGAAATTTGACTTAATGTTAACCTGAAGAGCTCATGTAAATCTTCCAAAAAATAATGAATACATGAACCCGACTTGTATGAAAAGCATAATTGGATCTAACATTTCCTTTAATTTGTATATAAAGCTTCAAGGGCACCGTTTAACCATCATACAGAACAGTCAGCGTTTAAAGTCTATGAGATTTATCCTTGAAATTTATTTTTAGGAAAAATCATTGACGTAAGACTTCTGAGGCTACCAAACTTCACACCAAATGGCACTGGCTCTAATACCACTACCATTTAGCCTGTTTCTCTGAAGTATGTTCAAGGAGAAAGTCCAGATATTTCTAAATCCTGATAGTTCGATTTTGGGCTAATTAAGTTTATTGTAAGTGTAATTCGGTGGGGGGGGGAGTTCAAAATAGTCCTTAATTACACTGAATCCCACTCCCTAGTGTTTCCAGTGAAATATGGGTCTAACTTGATCGTCTTGTGAGGTTAGCCGTGTAAGACACAGCCATTTTTATGTTCCATGAGATCTGTGAGCGCTCAGTAAACCTACCCCAAAGGCCCCCAGGCTCTCTCTGGGTGCCAGCACACCCGAGCCATACTGACGTCTCACATCTGTCCCCTCTGGTCCCAGTCAGAGTGATGGTGAGGGTCTGTGCACTGGGATGAATACACCAATTACCTTTTCGAGGAAGAATCAAAAATCACGTGGATCAAAATATCGTTCAAATTATTTAGGTGTGCACCATATGTAAAAAGACCATAAGCATTTGAAACACTATCCTTCCTAAGAGGTTTAATCCATCTTTGCAAAGATCTGCATTTTTTGTTTAAAAAAAAAAAAGAGCAGAAATAGTAGTTGTGGTTGTTAAAGAGATCTGCCCAGGGAGCTGGCTGCTTGAATCCTATTCTGTAGCCTTGGCTGCGGATGGTGCGAACTGGCAGGAAAATGGGTCTGGGGGGTGGTAGAGGAGGAGTTCATTCTATATTTAGGGTTGGTGAAAACTGTTCCATTTTAGAACAGCTTCTCCTTCGCAGTTGGAAATACCACCAACCAAGCCCATGAACATACTTCATTGTCCATAATTACACATTACACTATCTCTACGTTGTATATTTTTAAAAAGAGCTAAGGCTGTCTTCATGTGTGCAAGCACACGGAGAGTCACAAACAGAAAAATCTTCAAAGATTTTGTTCTCAGATACTCACTCTTTATTTATTTAAAGCAAACCATACTCCACCCCATTTAATGTAAATGGTCTTTATCCTATTTTTCATATAACAGTAGAGAAGACTTAACTAACTGCTAATGTATCTTAAACATCCTCATTTGGACAACTTGCTAACAGTCTTTCTTAAAGAAGAGGATGTAACTAAGGGTCGGGGCTATAAGTGGTGACAACAGCAACCACAGTAAGGCAAAGGGACAGAGAAACGTGAACGACAACAGGATTCAGGATTCAGGAAGCTGCTGAGCCCAGGAAGACCCTCAGTGAAATGTTAAGTCATGAACCCTAAATTATAAATTTCAAGACTTTCTTCAATTCATTTCATATACATTATGGTTAATCTTCTTTGGCAGCTGTGTTAGTAGAACTATTCTCACAGAAGGGACTACTCTAGGAAGTTGATTCAAGTATGGGCAACTTTGACACTGCTGGCAAAGTGGCATCACAAGGCCAGCTTTTCTTTCTAGAGCTTGTCCTTTCCTTCCAATACCTCTTCTTTTCTCCCTTTCCCTCTTCCTACTCCTTGAGTAAGACCTGGGAGTGCCAGCAGCACTCATAAGCAATGCCCCCCCACTGCCACTGCCCCAACTGGCATTCTGATCGATTAAGCTCACATAGTGGTATGCACGATGGAGAAAAATAAAGGAAGGTAAGGGACAGAAACAACACCAGGATGAGGAAGCCACTGTGTCATAGGCAAGTCCAGGAAGGCCTCTTTGAAGAGGTGACATTTTACCAGAGATGTAAACAAGGGCCTAAATCATGCAAAACACCTAAAGGTAAAAGGCAGAGGGAATAAATAGTACATGCAAAGGTCCTGAGGCAAAAGCATACTGGGTGTGACTGAAGAGCAAGAATGCAAGGATGGCCTGGAGGGAAGTAAGTGAGGTGAAGTGGGTTGGGAGGTGAGATCAGAGCAAAAGCCGGGCCAGATCACAGAGGGGCTGCCTTTTTAGTTCTTTAAGGACTGCTTTCAGACTGTAAGAAGGGAAGCAATTAGGAGGGTTGCAAACAGAAGAGTGATACAATGGCAGGCTCACTCTGGCTTCTGTGTGAAGAATAGACAGTGGGGAGCAAGGGTACATGCAGGGAGACCAGTTAGGAAGCTACTGCAATACTCCAGGAGAGAAATCATGGTGGCTCAGACCAGGGCGCTGTTAGGGTAGGCAGGGAAAGTGGATGGATTCTGGGTATGTTTTGAAAACAGAGCTGATAAGATTTGCTGGTAGTTTGGATATGAAATTTCAGAGGAAGATAGGATGTGAAAGTCAAAGGTGACTCGTGGGTTCCTGGGGTGAGAAACAGAAAAAATAGTGTCGCTTTCTATGAAGACGGGTCAGGCAACCCAAGGGGCGGGTTCTGGGGAGATGAGGATATCAGAACTTTGGTTCTGGACAAGTTTGAAAACCTACTGTATATTCAAGAAGAAATATCAAATAGTCAGTTAGATACAGGAACCTGGAATTCCGGAAGAGAGGTTCAAGCTGTAGATAAAATTTGAAAGTTGAAAGCATAGAAATGATCTAAAGACTGTATGAGTGACACGAGATGGGATGAAATCATCTACGGAATGAGGGGAAATGCAAAAGGGAAGAGGCTAAAGTATTGAAACTCAGGGCAGTCCAGTGTTTCGTTTGTAAACTGGGGGAGATGAAAAGAAATCAGGAAAAAGAGGCTGAAAAGGCGTCCCTCACAAATCATCCTGTGTGCCCCACTGTGAAAGGAGAATGAACCAGTTCACACTTCCCAAGAGCCATGCTCTCCACGGCAGGAAGAAGGCTGCTAAGGTGTCTACACCGTCCTACTCATCTCTCGCCAACACACATTCTATCCCATACACACAGACATAAACTCTCTCTCTCACACTCGCAAGAACACACACTCACACACCTTCACATCCAGGGTGCTCATCCGTGGGACCACCCAATATACAGCTCGAGTGCAAACTTCGGAACGCGCTTGGGATTTTCCCAGCCAGGGCTCCACGGAGACAGGAACTACCTTGGACCATCACTCTACTCACCTGAGAAGGCAGGCGTAGAGGGAGAAGGGATCGGGAACTCTCAATTTCAAGGTTGTGTCCTGATTCAATTACATAGAGTATTCTCCCAAAGGAAACAAAACCCCAAGAGTAAATTATTCTGCTCGTCTCCAAACATTCATTCAAGCATGAAAGAAGAATTTCTTACTAAAACTTACAGAGACTAACACTATCTAGAAGCTCTCTGAGTGTGCAAGGCAGTGAAGACAAAGAGCCCTGGGTCATCAACTCCCCTCATGCGCCAGGACGAAGCAATCCCAAGGCTGCTGGGCTCTCTATGGAAACTCTGTGCCTCTGGATTATGCTGCATTTCTACAACATGTCATAGTGCCCAGCAAAGGTCAAGTTTTACACACTCTAATTAAGTACTTTCACTTGCTTTGTGCTGCTTGTAGTATCTCTAGGGCTATTCTGAACTAAGTATTCATTTGGTCTCTGCTGGTCTCTTTGTTAATCAATGCTTCAAGTGGTCTTGAAAAAAAAATGTTCTCTGAGGCATCTCTTATTTTCCAAGCATTATAATTGAAGCTCTAGTTATACTTTGCCAAAGTAATGGAATGATCTAGTCAGGGGAGAAGTGGGCAAACCAAACGCCCCATTTAGAGACATGTGGCCGAGTCCTTCAATTTTCTATTTGTAAGTAGTTGTGCTGGCATCATATGGACATTCTCTGTGCCATGGATCTTGCCTGTGATGACTCTACTGGAAAGCAGAATACTAAGAAGCAAGAGACGGCAATGCCCTGCCTTAATCCTACTTTGAACACAAGGTCTGAATCTGCTGCAGTCTCTCGCAAATCTCACACGTCTCTCTGCCACTGGGTACCAGATACCACAGAGAATTTAATGAACCCTTAACAATGTGTGGATTGTTTATTGATGGCCACTATTGGGGATGAGCATCTCCTAGGGAGGTGAAGACAACCCTTGATTACCTGGGGGTATTTGAGTTACACCAGTTTATCCAACAGCACCTAATTGCCCAATCCTGGGCTTTGCACGCAGAAAAACCCTTAGAAACTAAGGAAATCAGGGTGAAAGCCAATTTTGTATTGGACTGAGAGAGGCATTTCTAGCAATTAGTTACAGAAAAAAGTGAAGCAAGTCTTTATGAGCAAAGCCTGTCTTTCGACTTGAAATAAATCCTCAGAATATCCGATGCACTCCTGTTCATACCAAATTCTTTGAAAAATCCAAAACCAATATATTAAGTTAGTCCTGAATAACCCACCCTTCAGTTATCCGAACCACAATCAAGACTTAAGTAAAAAAGACTGAAATCTTGCCATTTGTGACAACATGGATGGACCTTGAGGGTATTATGCTAAGTGACGTAAGACAGAGAAAGACAAAATACTGTATGATCTAACTTATATGTGAAATATTAAAAAACAAACAAACCCCAAGTTCCTAGATACAGACAACAGATCAGTGGTTGCCAGAGGCTGGAGTTGGGGAGCAGGTGAAATGGGTAAAGGGGATCCAAAGATACAAACTTCTGCCTACAAAATAAGTCACGGGGATGTAATGTAGAGCATGGCACTATAGTTAATAACACTTTGTTCCACATTTGAAAGTTGCTAAGAGAGTAGATCTTGAAATTTCTCATCACAAGAAACAAATTTTGTTAACTACATATAGCGACACTAGACTAGACTCGTGCTGATCACTTAGCAATATATACAAATACTAAATCATCATGCTGTACACCTGAAACTAAGTAATGTTGTATATTAATTATACCTCAGTGGCAAAAAATTAAAAGTGGAAAAATGATTTTTTCAAAAATCTTAAACAGAAATATTAAAACTAAAGTTATGCTGACTTTAGGCATATGTCATAACAGTAAATTCGCTACAAATCAGTGAAGTTAAACAACAACGAAAAGAAGACTAAAAGAGTTCAGTTTAACGTGTAAGAGGGGTGGGTAATTGAACAGCTATAGGAGACTAGCCCATACCTTCGCTGACCCTCTCAAATTTCCTCTACAATCCTATTCCTGGCATGGAAATTTCACCATTAGAGTAAAACTGGGTTCATGCAGTTGTCTCTTCTTAGCTTCAAAATACTCCAAAATCCTATAACACAGTATATGGTAGATGTTCATTGAGTATATCCTGAGTGAGTGTACGGTTAATTACTTTCATTAGCTCTTTCCTAGTTGCCAGGAAAGTAGATGCCAGAGTAGCTAGGACAGTAGATGCTAAGAAGGGGTTAAGGGTGAAGGGCCAGCATGTGACTTGGGTTGAATCTCTGGGCAACTGAAAGCTACAGTACATGAGTCAAGGGCACCGTCAAAGGGACTACTCGGTTAACGGTTAACTGCACCGTTAACGAAGACTGCTCCAAAAATTCATTTCACCTACAACACAAATTTGCCCCAAGTCATTAGCACTGTTTCTACTTTTCAAACAGCAAATTTATAGCTAGCTTATCCTCATTTCACCAGATGGGAAGTCCTTGGGTACTGGGGCCAGGTCATACACCATACCTTATATATATTTGATGCTCACTCAGTAAACGTTGGCTAAAAGGGACTAAAATGAGGCACAGACTGTGTGAATACAACCGAAGTGATCCCACTGGGCTGTAATGAATGCATGTAGAATTTCAGACTGGCTTAAATGTGATCAATCTTAGCATATGAATTTGGCTAAGTGATATATGAAGGTTCAGAATGGCAGCAGGGCTTTGCCTGAGTCACTTTGGATGCAGGAGGATGTGCACACAACATCCATAAAGGAAGGAAAGAGGATGGAATACCTGAGCTTATAAACTACCAATCTTGCTGCCCTACTTCCCTCTGCAAGGCTCAGGGTTTCAGTTCTAGCCCAAGAATAGCACCGTATGTTTATACAGCCCTGTGGTTTTCAAAGTGCTACTGCAGGTTTCTTCACAATCTCCCTGATGGAGGAGGTTTCATTATCCTCATTTAAGAGATGAGAAAACTGCATTTCCAAGAGGCTTTGCAAATTTCTCTAGATCACTCAAGGACAGGACTGATCTCAGATGCAAGCCCAGGGTACTGATTCGTGACTATTCAGGGCTGTGTCAACTTCATCCCTAAAGCAGATTTTTTTTTTTTCTTAAGAGATGAAAACAAAAAACTAAATTGTATAAGATGGTTTTGTAACACCAAGGTGCATTTTAAAATTTTTGTTACTTTTTTTTTTTGCAAAGCTCTATGAGAAACAGATCTAATAATCAAAGGCTGAATGCCCTGGAACAGTACAGAGACTATTCAGGCTAAATAAGATATTCAGCCAACGAATTCAATCACTAGGAATGTGTTTTTAAAATGACACTGTTTTATACATCAGATCGACCTTTTCCTTATACTACAGTAATTACCTGCCAGGTACAGTAAATATACTTACTTCCAGAGCCAGTAGACTTTATGCTAACTCCAGGCAACCTAACCCCCAAAAGACGCTTCCTGACAGCAGCACCTAGTGAAGAGATTACCCAGGTCATGAATGCAACACGATTACTAACACAGCTGTGTCCTGCTCATTATGCTAAACTTCAGAACCACGGCACATTGCTACTCCTGCTGGCAGGTAAGTAGCCAAGACATGAGAGCAGCTCAAGAAAAATTGGACAAATGTATCAAGTTCATGTAAGCCCAGGTTTGAATAAACACGTTCCAGTAAAGTTTTATTTCAAGCATGACTTCTCCCATTATGGGCAGTGGCAAACATCTTCTTGAAAGCACTGATGAAAGGAAAGATTCTTGTGATTTTTTGTCAGAATCTACCTTTATTTATTTTTTTTAACCACTTCCCCTAGCCTGATTCAAGCTGAAATCACTAGGAAAGCCAAGCTCCAGAAAATCTCTTCTCCAGCAGAAGGCCAAATGGCGTTTTGGGAAGAGCAAGTGTTACTGATTATCTTGTCTGTTGCCCTGTCCATTTTCTTCATTTTTATTTGTTTTTGGTTCCATACTATCTTTCTCGACTTCAAGATGCATGCCGATTTTCACATTGGTATTTCTCTGCTAATCATCAGTCTTCCTGTTCTCTGAGCCTCTGGTTCCCTTTACATCCTACTTTTCTTGTCTTAAATGCTAGTTTGGTTGCTAACCCACCACCTTAAATTTCCCAACTCAATATGGACATTTGAGCAGGTTTGGCCAAGGGAGTACTGAGGTCTCCGTAGCATAGATTTGTGAGGAAGCAGGTCTACTGGGGTTGGTGGAGATGATCCAGCTATCAGACTGTCCCCCAAGATGAGTCATGGGACTTCAGCATTCAGTGTCCAAAGAGACAAGGAGAAATCAGATCTGACCTGGGCCATCAGCAGTATACCTGAAGAAGCCCCATATGGCAAAAAGGATAAAGGAGCTTCGTGGTTTTCAGTCCATTAAAGGCAGAACTTCAGCCAACAGCTAAGTCTCTAGTACCTGGAGAATAGGCTCCAGGAAGACGTAGGAAGGTGACAGAGGGCCAGCCATGCAGGTAGAGTTCCGGGCGATCCAAAACTCAAGAGAGGAACACTAGGCAGAAATAGAGGCAGATGCCCAGACTGCAAATGCCAAGGGGATCAAGGGAAGGCTACAAGTCCGTGGATACCCAAAGGCCAGGATCTACCACATCCGTATCAGACATGGGAGTACAGAAGCAGAACTAAATCCACCTCCACCCACCAGCAGACCGGAAGCTCCCAGTATGCACATACCCTGTCCTGCTCAAGGTGGTCAGGGATTGGATGGGCCTGAACTAGAAGTGGGAGGCCTGGGAGGCAAGCGCCAGAAAGTGGTGCTGGGGACAACAGGGCCCACTGGCTCTATAGCCATAGCTTTCTCTCACGTCGCCTTTGTTCTCTACCATCTCATGACATTAATTCCGATATGCCAGCCTCTAGGAGTAGGGAGGAAAAAAGCAATCAGTGCCTATGATCCTGTCTATAAAAAATGAGCCACAGCGAAAAACAGCATCAGTGTACCCCAATGCTCACTGCAGCTCTATTTACAATAGCTAAGACATAGAAGCAACCTAAATGTCCATCGACAGAAAAACGGATGAAGACAACGTGGGGTGTGTGTATGTACACACACACACACACACACACACAATGGAATGTTACTCAGCCATAAAAAGGAATGAAATAATGCTATTTGCAGCAACGTGGATGCACCTAGAGGTTAAATTACTAAGTGAAGTAAGCCAGAGAAAGACAAATATCATATGATACTGCTTACATGTGGTATCTAAAAGAAAAAAAAAAACAGATACAAATGAACTTACTTACAAAACAGAAACAGACCCACAGACACAGAAAACAAACTTGTGGTTATCAAAGGGGAAAGGTAGGGGACAGACAAATTAGGAGTTTGGGATGAACATATACATACTGCTATGTATAACAGATAATCAGCAAGGACCTACTGTATAGCACCGGGAACTATACTCAGCATTTTGTAATAACCTATAAGGGAAAAGAATCTGAAAAATAATATATTTCAGGTTCTGCTTCTTTGTTATCAATGCATGAATCATTATACTTGTAAATAATTATAAATTTCTTTAAAAAAAAAAAAGTAAAACTAATACAATGTCAATAATGTATCCCTACCACTTCCGGCTCCCAGGTCCCTATTCACCAACTTCCCTGCTCTGTTCATCCTCAGTACTAGGTAACCTCACTGGTAAGCCCAGCACTGCCCTCAGTTGAAGGAAAAAGCTATAATCTAGGTCACTATAACTATATGGCATTCCACCACACTTGGCCCTCAAGGTTGCCTAATCCTTATTTTATTCATCTCACATTGACCCTGAATCACCCAACCTTCAGCAATTATTCTGAACTTTCTCAAAGGCCTCAGCTCTACATCTTACCCACCCATTTACTCTCACAGAGGACTTTATTTCACGTTTTACTGAGAGGACTAAAGAAATCCAACTTAAAGTGCTCCGAATTTCCTTCCAAATGTTTCAAAATCACTCTATTTACCTTCTCCCTCATATCTCAGGAAGAAATGTCCCCTCTTCTCGCCAAGCCAAACCCAGACCCAATCTCTTCCCCTCTTGACTTTGCAAAGACGCAACTTAATCAGTTCTTTTCTCTCATAATTCAACCTCATTTTTCTACTGACTCCATCCTTGTCACAATCATATTCAGGTCTCTCCTGTCCTAGATCTCATCTTCCCTTTTAAACTACAACCTTATTCTACCAAAACTCTAGATGGAAGAGTCTATACCAGGGTGCCAAACAGTATCATCCCACGGCTACCTTTGTTTGGCACAATTCTCTGTGGAGAAGGACTCAAGCCAAGGCCAGGCCATGGCTGATGGTGGAGTAGGATGGGGAAGGGAAGCAGTGCTCAACACACTGGCTGTATCTTCCTAACACCCACTCGGCCCTGAATTTCTTGCATCCTGGCTTTCAGTGAGATCCTAATGGATAAATCCACAGACATTTTTTCATTCTTCATTTTTCTTGGTACCCTCCTTCTGCAAACTTTCTTCCACTGGATTCATCCTTCTTCTCCCTCCCTGGCGGTTCCTCCCCATCTCCTCCCACAGCCACGCTTGCCCCCTCACTTCTCAACTGCAGAGGTGCTCCCAGACCCCGCTCTCTACCTTCTTCTACATCCTCACACTCCCTCCTCAGAAGCTGATTTACTCCTTCAATGCCATGTCCATGGCTCCCAAGTTGACATCTCAAGGAAGAACATCTCTGATAAATTCTAACATGTCTATGATTTAAGTAGAAATCCAAACTTGTCACATTAGCTGATCCCAAATAAAAAATAGCCCTTCCTCCTGTCTTACCTACTTCTGTTGATGAAAAGGATGTCAACATCTTATCACCATCTTCAATCCCTGTTTCTTTCCCACCATCACTAGCTAATGCACAAAAATTTGACATCGGTAGCATTTTTGTTTCTTCTCCTCATGTCAATTCAAAGAGCAACTATCCTTTAGATCTTTGTGATTTCTCATTTAGACCATCAAAATAACTTCCAAACTTCTCCCTGCCTCTAACCCGTCTTATACATACCTGAATACACACCTGGTTAAAATTCTTAAATATGTTTTATCCCACTCCTCAACTCAAAAAACTTAACTCCTCGTTCTGGCATCTAAGAGCCTCCAAATTAGGCCCAAACCTACTGCCTCCCAGATGTTTTTTTTATGTGACTTCCCTACCCCTACCCCTTGCTTTTGCCGGACAGAGTGACTGCATACCCCTCACCTCTTCCCACCTCATGCTTCACTCCCATTGCCAGCTGCCGTTCACTGTAACTTCACCCCATCTCCCCCTTTCACTAACCCACCATAATTTGTGTTCACCTTGTAACTTAGTGTTTACTTTAAATACTATCTCCTTCATAAAAACTTTCCTGATCCCCTGATTGAAGACATTACCTTCCCTTTTTGAACTTCTAAGTACTCTGGGCCTCATTTGTGTCACCCATTACACTCTGGGTTGCATTAAGATTATTTATGCCTTGTCACTATCTCCAATACACATATGTGAGAATATGACACTATAAAGTTCTCTGAAGTCAAGAATTGAGTCTTAAATTTAAGTTTGTGCTTCCAGAATGTACATACCACAAGACTTTGCTCATGGAGGGTACTTGTTAAATGTTTTACAAAATTGATTGAAAGTAAACTGAAGGGGCTTCCCAGGTGGCACAGTGGTTGAGAGTCGGCCTGCTGATGCAGGGGACACGGGTTTGTGCCCCAGTCCGGGAGGATCCCACATGCCGCGGAGCGGCTGGGCCCGTGAGCCATGGCCGCTGAGCCTGCGCGTCCGGAGCCTGTGCTCCGCAACGGGAGAGGCCACAGCAGTGAGAGGCCCATGTACCGCAAAGAAAAAAAAAAAAAAAAAGAAAAAGAAAAGGTAAACTGAGGTCTATAATATGGTAACTTATAAGGTCATGGGTCATTTGAGTTATTTTACATTCATGGTATTGGAAGGGTGGACTTAGGTCAATGCTCCCCATGTGAGTGAACCCTCTCCTTTTCCTTCTCAAATATTTTGACAAGCTGAATCTGTTACTACCAGTTATTTTTAAAACTCTCAAGCACAAAATGAAAAATAAATGGCATTCATCCAGCAACACTTTACAACTGGTGCCTGGTTTTTTGTTTTTGTTTCATTTTAAATAGCTTCTCAGAGTCCTGAGTCTGCAGGACTGAGTCTGCAGGACTGTTCACTCTTTTCCCAACTTCTCAAGTCACAGGGAGCTTACCAAATGCACGTGGCAGTCATTCACACAGCTTGGGCACTGGGCCAGGAGGTCTATATTTATCTGGCTGGGCAAGAAAGTCTAATCCAGACAATACCTGAGTCACCTGTGTGGCTCTTAAATTAGGATAAAAATGGCTTGCCCTACTTTGAAATTTTAAAGTGAACACTGAAGACCTAATCCTCTAAAAAAAAAATATCTGACTTAATACTGCAAATGAATTCTGATGGGTGTAATTCATTCCCTCCTCATGCATGAGTTATTTTAGTCAACCACTTTACAATCAAATTTTCTTTAGGCAATTCACAGCTAGGCTGACTGACAGGTTTTAAAGTGGTAACACTGATCAATAGGCCACCAAGGACATGTTGTGCCCACTTAATAAATAGTGATAATAAGGTGCCTGACACCTGAAAGACAGTCTCATTAATTAATTCTCATACACAGTCCTACAAGGTACCTAGACTCTGCTTAAAAAGATCTGTAGTCCATTACGGCCAGAAGATTGGTTTTATGTTCCCAGAAAAAAACAAACAAACCAAAAAAACAACACAATAATCAATGTACAATTATTCAAAATGCAACACTTACTATTATTTTTAATTTCCCAATAATACCCCTTTCATAGAGTCCTCAGTATTTCAGCCTGTAATCAAGATATTTTGGAATTCTGATCTTTGTGAGCTAACTTGCATATTCACCATGCAATTCACTGTAGTTTTCAGGATCATGAACAGGAAACCTCTAAGGACCTTGAATTCTACACAGGCTGTGGTGTACCTCTTCTCATCTCTCCTATCAACCCTTTCATCGCCTCACATGTTTCTCGTATTTTCAAACTCTCCTCCCTTTGACTTTCTTATCTCTAAGCAAGAAATGCCCCTCCTTATTACTGAGGCTAACTGTACTGTCTGCTCTGGTCTCCTGTAAATCCTATTCTTCCTGTGTTTTCATTTTCTCTTTCTCTACGTAATCTCTATGCTATGCCTATCATAATGTTCAGAATTTACTCCCTCCCAGCAAAAAATCCTTGACCCATGACTTTAATAACGGCCCATGGTTCCAACATTTCTTCCTCCTTCCAAGCAGATCAACAACCTTCTCAACTCCCTGGACCCGATGACTGGTCTCGTTTTCCCTGTTCTTTAATGTCTACAGCATTTGACAGTGCTGGTTGCTCCTTCCTTCTGAAAGTTCCCTTACTGGCTACCATAACTCCGTGTGCTATTCTCCTGGTACCAGCTGCAGGGAAATGCTCTCCAGGACAGTTCTTACCACCTTCATTCTCTGCTTTAGTTTCACCGATCGCTCCCTATTTGTACTTCTCTCAAAATGCCCTCTCCACCCTCTCCCACCCCCACTGCACTCCTGCAAGGTCTAGCCCTGCACTCCCAACTGCCTGTGGGCAGCTTCTCCTACCTAATACGCCAGACTAAACATGACCTCAGCCAGGCTTCCCCCTTCCCCCCAGAAGCCTCTATCACTGCCTTAACCTTACGAATTATACTTTAACTCTACATTCATCCAGGAGCTAAAGGTCACTCCTCCTCCCTGACTCCTTCCCCTCCTTTACCACCCACATTTTTTTTTTTTTTTTTTTGCGGTACAGGGGCCTCTCACCGTTGTGGCCTCTCCCGTTGCGGAGCACAGGCTCCGGACGCACAGGCTCAGCGGCCATGGCTCACGGGCCCAGCCGGTCCGCGGCATGTGGGATCTTCCAAGACCAGGGCATGAACCCGTGTCCCCTGCATCGGCAGGCGGACTCTCAACCACTGCGCTACCAGGGAAGCCCTACCACCCACGTTTTATTAGCCACCGAATCACTGAGACATCGTTTTCATGGTCATTGATAAGCTTTCCTCCTCTGACGTATGCATAATCATTCCTTCAGTAAATGTCATCTGTATCTCCCAGTCCCTAGCAGCTAGTTGGGGTCAAGCGATCAGTCTGGTTAATGGGCGGTGAGCAGAAGTAGGATACTTCTGGATGGGAATAAAGAAAAGCAAGGCATGGGAACTCCGTGTGTTCTCTTCTCATTCCTCAGCAACCAGCAATGCTCTAGAAGAGGAAGCCTCCAACAGCTGGGGTCCCCCAGTACCTAGGAAGGACAGAGTCTCCTCACCAAGGTACATCATTCAGGTAGGGAAAGGAAGAAACAAGCCTCTTTAATGCTAAGCCCCTAGAATCTGGGGGTTGTGTTCTTCATACATAACCTAGCCTGCTTTCTCTCTCGCCTCTTCAAACTGCCCTATTAGACGGAATGCTTTTCTCACCACCCTCTCCTGTCCAGATTGATTACTATCCTTCTTGCAACTTAATCATCAACTTCCCCAGAGAAGCCTTTGCCGAGATCCCTAGCTAGATCCAATTCCTATTTGTAAGCTCTCATAATACCATGTACTTCTCCCTTATGGGCTACATCACTAGCCTACAAGTGCCATGCGAACAGAGATGCCGTGCTTGTTTTAGGTCACCATGGAAACCCAATGTCCAACACAGCATAAAGATTTTAATAAGCACTTGTGAATTGAGTCCGTGTTGCTCATCTTTCCATCTACAGTGTCTAACACAGCGTTTGGTACAATACTTGGTTTTTTATATGAATTAATTGATAAGGCACTATCATACACAACAGACATTGAGTAAATGACTTAATCACCTCTATTCAATTGTTTCAGGGCAGGATCCATATTTTTATCCTTGATATCACTGCTACCACCACCACCACAAGTACTGGGACATAGCATCAATAAATATGATGTGCGGTGTCACCAAAGGGACTGCTGGGCCCCTCTGTGAGCCTGCTGAGACGGCTTTATGAGCTGCGAACAGGAGGTGGGTATTCCTCCCTTCATATTCATCAAATTCAACAGACCTCATCACCCCTCTAAACACCTGCTCTAACTCCTGGCTGCTAAAAGGAAAAATATTTACAAACTTCACGTGAACATACATACATTCATCTATCCACACACGTATATTTGTGTATATGTATACGCATGTATAGATGTGTGTGGGTATGCAGGTATGCGTCTTTGTGTATCTCTTCCTCAAGAGTAGAGGGGAATAAGTTAGGAGATATATGAGGAAATGTGACACATTCTTTTACATTTTAATACCCAAATGTACCAATCTATGACTTAAAGCCACCACTGCCGACAACAGCTTGGATGAGCACAACACTAATCACACCTGTCCTTGGTTTTGCCCACTACGTCCCAAATCTGCATCCTGCAGAGCCATTGTAGTCGAGCTGGCAGATAACCTCAGGGACTGACATCACCCTTCCTCCACTTTTCCAACCAGAAACCTCGACGTCATCCTTGACACCTTCCTCTTCCAGCCCCTGTAGCGGATCCATCAATAAGTGGGGTCAATCTTTGCTCTGCAGCATCTCCCAAATACACCTACTTCTCTGCATTGCTAGCACTACCCTTGAGCAAGCCACCTCCTCTCCAGCTTAGAATATTGAAAGAAGCTCCTAACTGGGCTCCCCTTATTCTCTCTGACTCTTCTCCAATCCAATCTTCAGGCTCTTCATAAAAAGAAATCTGATACCCTCCTCTCTCCTACTCCACTGCTTTTAGGATGAGACACAACCGCACAAAGGTCCACAAGACCCAGCACAGTCCAGCCTTAACCTTCCTCCTCTCCAGCCTCAGTCTGCACCAGCCTCTCTCTGCCCATCCCATGCCAGTCTTCTCTCAGTTCCTCAGATGCTTCCTGCTCTCTCTTTCCACAGGTCCCCCCACCTGGAAAGTCTTCCCTCAATCTTCACCTGGACTCCTGTCCACCTCACCCTTCAGCTCTCAGCTCAAACACACTTCCTCAAGGAGGCCTTCCCTGGCTTCCTATTTGATCCATTATCCAAACCAACCCACACTTTTACAAGTTGCCAGCGTAGTTCACCCTCCAACAAGGAACAGGAACTGGAAGAGGATGTGAGGGGAGCACTTCTGGGTGCTGGTAAAGCTCTGTGTTCTTGATCTGGTGCAACACAGGAATGTTGCGGTTCTGAGAATCCATCAAGCCATACACGTATAGTATGTGCCCTCTTCTATACGTATATCATACCTCAACAAAAAGCTTTTAAAAATACCCAGGGCAGGGCTTCCCTGGTGGTGCAGTGGTTGAGAGTCCGCCTGCCGATGCAGGGGACACGGGTTCGTGCCCCGGTCCAAAAAAAAAAAAAACGCAGGGCACCCTGATCCTACGGTATTTCATTTGCATATCGTGCCTTTGGACAGCTGCAATTTTACATCATTAGATTACCGTCTAGCACTCTCCCATTAGACTGTCACCTCCGCAGAAGCAGGCTGGGTGTGCTCACCAGTAACCCCACAGGGCCCGGCCTGGGTAAGTACTCAAGAAATACTGGGTGCTTTGGCCAGTGAGACTCTGGGGAAATGAATCTCACAGAAGAATATAAGAACAGGTTGAACTGAATGGCACAGACTATGTGACAGGAGAAGTGACGGTCGCTTTCCCTCCAGCTGGACATTCTACTCTTTCAGGGTCCCTTCCCACATCCAGTGCTCATCTGGTGTGATGAAGCCCAAGCTCCTCATCCTAGAGACACCAAGACCCCTGTCGTTCAGGAAGGCAGAATGAAGAATCCATAAAGGCACTAAAGCAGGGAGGGAAGCGGAGGCATCTCAATGACGAGGACAGGAACAGCCGGACGAGGCCGTGCAGGCAAAGAGGAAGCAGGGAGCTGGTGCCAAGCCAGCCATGGAAGGAGGCTAAGCTAAGAGGAAGGTGCAGCTTGGTATAAAAAAAAAAAAAAAAAAAAATTAAGAATAGAGGAGGGAAAAGAAACAGCAGAACCCACCGAAAATAAGCCACTGTGAAAGAGAGTCCAAGACTAAACAGCAGCCCAAATGGCAAATGGCAAAGCCACCATTCACAGAGGCAAATCCAAAGGAAACCCACCAACATTTTTCCAAAGAGCAACCCTTATCTTCCGCCCTCACTGGCCCACCTTTTTCAGAGACTACAGCCGCTTGTTCAGACATTCACGAAGCCCCTAATATGTGCCTGGCAATGGGCCAACGTGGCCTCACTAAGCATTTGCTTCCTACCAGGAGGAGGCAGAGCCATGCCGAGGCAGAACTGCCTCAGGACCACCCGAAAAGACAAAACAAGACAACAACAACAACACAAAAGACGGAAGAGAATTAAAGTGGAAAGAGAATAAACAGGAATCAGAGTGAAAAACCAAACAGGGGAGAAGGGCGGTCAGGTAGGCGTAATGGAAATCTGGTAAGAAAAGAAAGGAGAAAAGATGACATTACAGTGAGAGGACTCTGCCCCTAAAATCCTTCACATATTCCTCTGTTCCAGACTATCTCTGGAAACAACTGGTCAATGAACAAAGAACTGACCACTAAAATTAACCAAATGCTTCAGTTTTTCCAGAGATTTCGGTATCTCTAAAAGAAGCATACATTAGCAATTTGAAACACATTATAATCTTTCCTCTGACGTATTCACTTCTCAAAACCCAAGAAAGAAATCCCTCCTCACTGCTTCTCAGGAGACCTGAGAATTCTCTGTCCTCAGCCTGAATGCCCTGGCCCTTGACTCCCTCTGCTTCCCTCCTGGTTTCTTCCTCATTCATCCACCCTGCCAGGGGCCCAAGGAGAGCTTTTCCTCACTTTCATCCAGGCCAGGTCTGAATCATCTGATTCTCAATACACAGTGCAATAGGCCTCTCAACAATGTACCCTACAGAAAGTGTGCGTGCTTTCTAACTTCAATCTAAGAACACTTTTCAAAGTGCTCATGCGTAAGCCTGGGCGCAGAGGAATAATTGCAGAACTCCACTGCAGTCTCTACACCAATTTCAGAATAGGATCTAGGGGACATTTCTATTGCTGATGCTTAGAAGAGCAACCTAACTTAAAATCTTACTGTATTTTGAGCAGTCTTCCCCCAAACGAAACAAGTACCAAGCCCTTAAGTGAATTAATACTTGCTTCCAGATGCTTCCTGCTGTCCCACAAGGCCCTGGCCATCCACTGCACTCTCCAATAACCCCATAGTCCTTGCCTGTGTAGGATAGGGAAGGGAAACCTGTGAACACACAGATTTCATGGACAAGGCCCCATCTGCCCTTCACGGCTGCCAGCCGAAGGCATTTACTGCCTCAAATCTTCAGAAGCAGAGGCAATGCAAAGAATGAGGCAACGAAGCCATTTAAACAAAGCTATGGCTGGGCTTGGCAGTGTTATAGCAAATTAAATTTTAATGAGACGCGGAAAACGCTGAACCTTTGGAAAGTTTATCAGATGAAGGGGCATCTGAAGGACACAAATGCCCCAGGGCCCAGGCATAGACACAGAGGGATAACTACAAGCCAACGCCACTCAAGGTCAAGAATTTGCAAACTACACAGACATCCAGAAGGGGGGAGACCAGCCCTCTGCAAATATGCTGGCTTTTACTCAGAAGGCAAAGCAAGTTGATGCGAGCTTCCTCTTAAAGGCTCAGAGAAAACTGATGTGTAACAAGGTCAAGAGAAAGATGCTGTACGTACAAAGGCAACTGCCCTAAATACAGCTGCTGACCAATGACCCAGTGACCTCCTCATCTGAGGTTGCACTTCAGGGACGGGCTCACAGATAGGCTATGAGCGAAGACTTTTTCAGCGTCCCCATCCAGATTCACTCTCCCCTCCTCCACCCTGCTCTGTGCCCCAGAAAGCTGCAACACCCCAGCTTCCCTGCCTTTTAGCGCTGGGCTCAGCCAGTAAGAAGCCCTAGCAAGAGAAGGGAGTAAAGAAAGAGAAAAGCAGGGGTTCTCTCCCAGCCAGGCCGTGGTCTGGCAGTGGCTACATCCCTCTACCTAAGGCAGCGCTCGTATCTGGCGACCCCTCTCCCACGGTGACAGCCAACTCTTCCCCTTGCCCCCTTGTCCTTGAGGGTCTGATCTATATGGATCGCAGCCGTGGGTTCTCCAGGCCTCTGGCTTCCTCCTGGGCTGTCACTGAGCAACGTCTGCAGGACACTGGACAGAAGGCAGAGAGTGAGGCCCTGACAATTCATTCTCCCGACAACTCCGTCCAGGGGCACCGTGAGCTGCGGCATCTAACTCTTCACTGAAGGTTACAACACTTGCCTTTACCTTTACCGAGGAGTCCTACTTGTTCTTACGAGAGCCCTGACACAGCCAGCCACCTGATTCGATCTTCAGGACAACTAAGATAGCTATGAGTGTGGGCTTTGGGGTTCAACCCGCTGATAACACTTTTGAATTTTGCCAGTTAATATCTATGCGACCTTGGACCAGTGACCTGCCCTCTCCAAGCTTCCTCACCTTGAGGATCCTAATGGAACCCAGATCAGAGTGTTGTCATGACCATTACATCAGGCATGTGGCATGGAGCTTACCCTCACCATGTAAAAGTGCTTGTAAATGTTAGTCGTTATTATCATTATTATTTACAATGATTCCTCCCCATCTCTTCCCTCGCTGACTGGTACCTGCCTGAAACCCTCACTTTTGAGATGAGCCTCTGCATTGCTAGAAGGCACTTGTTAAAACAGAAACACCTTGAGAGTACAGGGGAAATCTCTGTACTTTCTGCTCAACTTTGGTACCCAAAACTGCTCTAAAAGATGAAGTCTATTAAAGAAAATAAGTAACAACACCTCAGGGAGACATGACACATTCGGCAGCTATAACCACCTATCACTTTAAGTAGTTATGCACCCAGAAAGGACCAGCACGTTAGGCAGGGCTGAGCGGACTGCCACAAGAACCCTGGGATGCCAGGGCCTTCGAGCAGACACTGAGGTCTCGAGAGACAGGCCGCCCACAAGGCAGATCAGCCGGCACCGGAAGGGAGGTGGACAGCCACCAAGGGCCTGTGTCCCCTGCTTCCCTGTTTTCCCAAGGGCAAGCCAGCCTGGACCAAGCAGCATGGGACTCTCCTGTGAGTACCACCCTATCCTAGCACCTGCTCAGGAGACCAGGGCTGTCCCCAACCAGAAGCCCCCAAGGCTGGAGACCCGAGCAACGGAACCACTTCCAGAGCCAGCAGGCCCAGAATAGACCCTTCACCCTAAATCCATCATCCTCCCTGCCAGCTGGCAGGACATTTTCCCTCTAGAGCCGATGTTTCTGTGAAATATTTAGAGAGCAAAAGCATTTATCACAGTGATATATCCTGCATTCCAGAAATGGAGATATCTAGAAACAGCCATCTGGGTAATATCACTTACATCCCCTGTCACTTTCTGAAATGATCCAGGAGAGAGAAAGATAAAGTTGCTGTAACTTTCCGCCAAGCAGATAAAGCATGAGTGCACCTGACGTGTCTCCCTGCTCCCCGGCGTGGAGCATTTCCAAAGCACTCTCCTTTCCCTCTCTAAATAGCTTCTGGTACCAGCAAAACATTGCTCCCAATTCCAGTATCCCCAGATTTCCCACTTGTTTATTGAATCAATGCATTCCTTCCTTTCTTTTATGATCTAAAGGAGAGAATTAAACAGGGCCATATTCCACAGAACTGTATTAGAAGGGAAAATACATCTTCTATCTTCTGTGTCCTTCAAATCCTTTATGATGTCTTTTGTTTATATTTTTAACGGTCTAGTCTTTTCCATTTCACATTTTTATCGAAGTATAAAAGGAGACACTTAGCAGTCCCCATCAAGACAAGACAGTTTGGAAATACCCAAACAAAACACTTCACATTTAAACAAAGTGACTTCAAGGACCCTATTTCTTTTTGTGGCCTCCTACTGCATGAAAAGCCTCAACACTCTCAATGAGAAAAAGCAGGAGAACACTCCAACTACTTTAAGGTTGTAGAGGAACACACCAGGTGTGTGATCTATGCAAGGCAGAATTGCAGGAAAAAAAATGTATCTTCCAAGTTTCTTTCCTCTTCCTCCCAGGGACAAAAAATTTTACCTGTCACATTCCATGTCTATAATTCCCAGGTAAGTATTAAAATAACGTTTAAATTTCTCAGTACCCACTATCACTAGATACCAGAGGGTTACTGTTACCCTCCCAAGCAACTTATTTTCATGGCAACCCAATGTCAGAGAGCCTCAGTGCCAACCCAAATAAGGGATCGTGACAAAACAGGACAAGTTCTGGAAATCCACTACGTTCTGGTCACCTTCAAATTCCCTCATATTAGGCGGTCACACACCCTAGGCAGTCTTGGTTCCTAGGCAGAACCTGTTCCCGTGGCATAATCATGTTTTGAAAGGACATCATTTAGCATGCATCTTATCTGAATCCTCATAATAAAAATATTATAGAGTGGAGCTTCATTGAATTTTTATAGGAAAAAATAGTTGAAGATTATTCTAATCACAACTCCTTCAAATCCTTCACACATACTTCAGTTGCAAGGATGACTGGGATGAATTGTTCTTTCTCAAAAATAAATACTTTCAAACCATGAAGTCAGAAGTAAAAGGTCCTGAAACCATCAACCTTCAAAAATAAAACAGGGCAGAAACAAATACAAGTAAATTTTTAGCTTTTAAAAAAAAAAAAAACTCAAAGAAATCTATGCATTAAAAACTATAATGTTCAAATCTAAGCTAACTATCCTCTCATGTTCTGAATCTCCTCTTCCTCTTATGTGTTCTCCTTCATTACTTTACAGACTCTTCCAAGAAGTTGTTTTAAAACAAGTTGTCCTTTTTCCAAAGGTCACCATTTAAAGATGTCAAAGGTGGCTGCAGATTGGGAAAGAAGAACACACAGACATACTAGGGAAATGTCTCTTGGCAAGAGCACAGTTCCCCTCTACTCTCAGGACAGTCTGGCCCTCCAGTGACTCACATTGAACGTCTAAAACCAAATGAAGCAATGATCCTCTAATGGATACCCAATGTTGATGCCATGATCTGCCTTCAAATGCCAAATCAGATCATACTCCTCCATCATCTCTCCTTGGGACAAAAATTTCACTAAATTATGTTAAAAATTATAGAAGGCATTCCAGCATAAAACCTCTTCCTCTCAAGACAGTAGCCTGAACATCAAGTTAAATTTAAATTATACACCATGACCAAGTGAGATTTATCTCAGGAATGCACGGCTAGTAATACCCCATGTTAATAAAGAACAAGAAACACATGTGATAAAATCCAATACCTTTTCATAATAAAAACACACAACAAGCTAGCAATAAAAGGAAATTTTCTCAAGCTGATGGACAGCATCTACATACCCACAGCTATCATCACATTTAATAGTTAAAAGACTAAAATTTTCCTCCTAAGATCAAGAACAAAATAAGGATGTCCCCTTCTCACTACTTCTATTCAACACTGTACTGGAGGTTTTAGGTATGGAAATTGGGCAAGAAAGTAAAATAAAAAAACATCCAAATTGGAAAAAAAGTGAAACTCTCTTTCTGAAGATGACATGATCTTGTACATAGAATCCACAAATAAACTACTGAGCTAATTAATGAATTCAGGAAGGTTTTAGGATACAAAAATCAATTGTATTTCTACACACTAGCAATGAACAATCCAAAATGAAATTAAGAAAACAATTTACAAAGGCATCAAAAGAATACAATACTTGGGAATAAATTTTACAAAAGAAGTGCAAAATATGTACACTGAAAACTACAAAACACTGTTGAAAGAAATTAAAGAAGACCTAAACAAATGGAAAGATATCCCAATTCACTCATTGGGATTGCTAAGATTGTTAAGATGAACACAAGATTGTTAAGATGTTCAGATGATCCCCATACAAAAATACTCCCCCAATACAATCCCTACCAAAATCCCAGCTTGCTTCTTTGCAGAAATTGCCAAACTCATACTAAAATACACATAGAAATTCAAGGGACCCAGACCAACCAAAATAATCTTGAAAGAAAAAAGTTGCAAGACTCATACTTCCCAACCTCAAGTCTTACTACAAGCTGCAGTCATTAAGACAGTGTGGTACTGGCATAAGAACATATAGATCAGTGGAATAAAACAGAGTCCAGAAATAAACTCTCACATTTACAGTCAACTGATTTTCAACAAGGGTGCCAAGACAATTCAATGGAGAAAGAACAGTCTTTTCAACAAATGGTTCTGGGACAAGTGTATATCCACATTCAAAAGAATGACGTTAGAATTCTACCCCATATCATATACAAAAACTAACTCAAAATGGATCAAAGACCTAAAAGTAAGAGGCAAAACTACAAATCCCTTAGAAGGAAGCATAGGCATAAATCTTCATGACTATGTATTAGACAGTGGTTTCTTAGCTATGACACCAAAAGCCCAAGCAATCAAAGAACAGGTAAACATGACTTCATCAAAATTAAATTTTGTTGTGCTTCAAATGACACTACCAAAAAGTGAAAAACAGACCCTAGAAAGAGGAAAAGTATTTGCAAATCATATCTGATAAGCAACTTGTATCCAGATTATATAAAAAACTCATAATCCAAATAAAAAGACAACCCAATTTAAAAAAATGGGCAAAGTATTTATCCAAACAATATATGCGAAAGGCCAATAAGACATGAAAAGATGTTTATTAGTCATTAGGGAAATACAAATCGAAACTTTAAAAGATAGCATTTATACCTACTAGGATGGCAATGATCCAAGGGACAGACCATAACAAGTGTTGGCAAAGATGTGGAAGAAACTGGAACCCTCATGTATTGCCAGTGGGAATGTAAAATAGTACAGCCACTTTGGAGAACAGTTTCGCAGTTGTTCAAGAAGTTACACAGAGTCACCATATGGTGCAGCCATTTCCACTCCCAAGAGAATTCAAACATATGTCCACACAAACACCTGTGCACAAATATTCATAGGAGCATTATTCATAATAGTCAAAAAACTGAAATAATCCAAATACCCATCAATTGACGAACAGATAAATGTGGTACAAACCCACACAATAGGCTTAATAAGGACTAAAGTACTGATACATGCTACAATGTGAATGAACCCTGAAAACATTTCGCTAAGTAAAAGATGCAGACACAAAAGATCACATATCGTATGACTCCATTTGCATGAAATGTCCAGAACAGGCAAATTCACAGATACAGAAAGTATGTTAAGTGCCTCCTCAAGACTGAAGAAGGAAGGAATGGGAAGCAACTGCTGATGAGTATGATGTTTCTTTCTGGAGCGATGAGAAGGATTAGACCTGGGATTAGATAGCGTTAGTGGGTCCACAAGTCTGTGAATTTACTTAAAATCACTGAATTGTACACTTTGACCATTGTACACTTCAAAGGGGCATATTTTATGATACATGAATTATACCTCAAAATTCTGAACTTTAGTGGCATGTAGACTCTAAGAGTATGCAAATCTTGGTTAAAAAAAAAAATCAAGCAATTCCATTAAAAACTTACCGTGAAACATATAAATATATAAAATGACAAACTAATAAAAATATCTAAAGTTAGGACAGTCCTTAAAAGTATGATTCCAGAGAACTCCCAAGGGAATTCTCCAACAAATTATCACATCATATTACCATTAGCTGTCACTGAAGGGTGAGGACAATGTGCTCGCTGAATGGGGCCAGACCAGGCCCTTTCCAAAATCAAAACCTGGAAAGAGTCTTTAACTTGGTCTGAAGAATCAAGCTCAGTAATTGTTGAAGAAAACCCTTAGCAAAACAAAGTTCACCACCCCCCCCCCGCAATTTTTTCTTTTTAACAAATCTTCATCATAAAAATGAATACTGCCCATTTATTTCTCAAAAAAGTAACGTGCCTCAGTGAGTTTTACAAGGCTCCAGACCCTAACCTAGTTGGTGATTCCAACTGAAATGTGCTTGGCTATCTCCTATCATGTAGCTTCCTACAAAGTTACTTTGAAGAGGGAACAGTCACACACCAGATAAAACCTACACAGAGTAATCTGTCAGCCAATACAAGGCATTAGTCAACCTGGCTTCATAAGTCTATCACTTCATGCCATTTCTCTTTTGGGCTTCACCATCAGGAAGTTTCTTGGGCTTCCCTGGTGGCGCAGTGGTTGAGAGTCCGCCTGCCGATGCAGGGGACACGAGTTCGTGCCCCGGTCCGGGAAGATCCCACATGCCGCGGAGCGGCTGGGCCCGTGAGCCATGGCCGCTGAGTCTGCGCATCCGGAGCCTGTGCTCCACAACGGGAGAGGCCACAACAGTGAGAGGCCCACGTACCGCAAAAAATAAATTAAAAAGTCTCTCTTTTAAACAAAGAATAGTATGGCACATACCTTGAGTACAAGGACATTTAATTATCTCTTTTTCTAACGCAAAAAGGCTGTCTGTGCATACTCCACAGTCTCATACTGACCTTGACAACTGGCTCAATAAAAAGACAGTGAAATGTCTACTTGGGGAACCTCAAAAAGCACATTCTTCTCTCTTCAGGATTTTAAATTTTAGCACACTTTATACAGGAAATCTGTCTCTCTTTTAAAGCTGCTTTGCATTTTTTTTTCAGCCACCAAGGGAATTCTTAAGTATAAGGATCCATTTTTTGTCTCTTAGAGAAGTACCAAGTATATGAATGTGATGCTCCATCGCACGGGGAAAAATATAACATAAAAAGATAAAAAGCAGTTCAGTAACTTTTAGCTAACATCCATTTCACGTGTAAGGTTACACGTGGACATGATGCTTATCAAATGAATCAATCCTCTGTGGAAAGGACTGGTTTTTTGTAGACTGAACCCATGATTCAAAACAGTACAAATTAATCCCTCTTGCACAGAACTTAATACATGCTCGTGTGTTAAGAAAATGATCAATTCTTTGAAGGGAAAACAAATCTCTGATTATATGAACAAACTGCACGATTTGGTCAATCCAGTTAACCAAGTATCCCTATAGAAACAAAGCCTCCAAATAATTTTCAAAGGTTTTTCATGTTCTCAAGGTACGTGTACATTGTTCAACAAGCAAGAATATGGGCTACAGGACTTCCCTGGTGGCGCAGTGGTTAAGAATCCGCCTGCCAATGCAGCGGACACGGGTTCGAGCCCTGGTCCGGGGAGATCCCACATGCCGCGGAGCAACTAAGCCCGTGCACAACTACTGAGCTGGCGCTCTAGAGCCTGCGAACCACAACTATTGAGCCCACGTGCCACAACTACTGAAGTCCGCGCGCCTAGAGCCCATGCTCCGCAACAAGAGAAGCCACCGCAATGAGAAGCCCGCGCACCGCAACGCAGAGTAGCCCCCACTCACCGCAACCAGAGAAAGCACGCGTGCAGCAGCAACGAAGACCCAACACAGCCCAAAAAAAAAAAAAAAAAACTGTAAAATATATGGGCTAAACAGACTGTACCAGAAATGAGTCGTAAATAATAAGCCCTATTTTTAACAAAAGGATGTGTTAAAAATAAAGGGTATGTTTGTAATTTTACAAAGAAGAAGTTGAATGCTGAGTACTGTTTTTATATGAACCTGATACCTCGTGGCAGCACACCACAGCAGAAAGAGCAGAGATAAACAGGACAGTCAGGCAGACCTGGGTTCAAAGCCCAGCTCTGCCACAAATCGGCTGTGGGTGTACTTGAGGAAGTCGCTTTACCTTCTCAAACCTCAGCTTTTAACTCCGTAAAATGGAGATAATAATATCTACCTTTTGTGGTTGCCATGAGGATGGAACGATCAGTATCTCACATAACACAGCATGTGGCACTACAGCCCTCATCCATCTCTATTAGGTCACCTATAATAGGCACCCAACCAATATTCTTTTTTTCATTTACAAAAGAAATGACACTTTAGTAAGCATTTATTACAGCAAACTTGTTTTATTATTATTATTCAATGGTTAGAGTTAGTATAGCATCACAGTTAAGAGTTCCAGACAAACAATGATGAGGCTTAACTTTGAATCTTAGTTCCACTGCACACTGGTAAGTAGACTTGTACCAAATTTCTTAACCTCCCAAATGCAGTCCCTTTGTCTCTAAAATAGGGATGAGACATTCACGTAAATTGCTTAACAAAGTGCTTGATACACATTAGGGATTACTGTTACTACTTATCAAGATTCTTACATGAATTTTTTTTCTACTAAATTACTTTAGGTATCAATCTGCTGAATCTCCATCACGGCAGCAAAAGCAACATCACCACAGAAACACCTGCAGACACCTGCTTTCTACCTCCTGCACCCAAGCTTCCCAGACAAATGAGCTAAGCCTGCCTGTTATTTGGATTATCATGATAATTGCAACAAAACTAAGCCTGAGGAACTAATGGTAGATTATGCGTGCTAAGTCATGCCAGGAATCTAGAGAGGACATCCGGCTTTGGCAAAGTGCACAAGCCGTATCTGAGCGTGCGCCTCTCCATACTGGCAAGGTCTGGGTTAGCCCGCTTGGTGAGGCTAGAGATTCCAGGTCTCTCCCCAGTGAGAATCCTCACAGAACAGAAATGCTGAATTAAGCACCACGTAGAAATGCCCCGTTGCATCAAAGCAGCATTTTGCATGGATTAGCAGCCAGCTAAAATACATTTTGATGAGCCATGTAAGTAAGTTCCAGGAAAGCTGCACAAGACAGAATATGACAGAATCCATATTCTTGCAGGGGAGGGGCCTCGCTTTATTACTTCCCTGAAAGACTTTGCATCATTCACACATTTGGGCACGAGAATGAGAATGAGACTGATGCGGACATAAGAAGCCTGACAAATCTGCACAAATGTGAGGCTGAAATGCTGAAGCAGCCATTTACAGAGAGAAAAGAACATACTCAGGACACCTGGGTTCTCTTCACTCTTCCTCCGGGTAGACATGATGCTTGTTTTATCTCATCTGCCCTAAGTCATCACCCCTTGTCCTGACACTAGGCAGAATATTTTTAGATTCTGAAATGGAATGTGTAAAGTGTGGGAGCAGAGTTAAAGATACAAAAATGAATTTCTCGGGCTTCCCTGGTGGCGCAGCGGTTGAGAGTCCGCCTGCCGATGCAGGGGACACGGGTTCGTGCCCTGGTCCGGGAAGATCCCACATGCCGCGGAGCGGCTGGGCCCGTGAGCCATGGCCGCTGAGCCTGCGCATCCGGAGCCTGTGCTCCGCAACGGGAGAGGCCACGACAGTTAGAGGCCCGCGTACCGCAAAAAAAAAAGAATTTCTCATAAAGTGTGAGGGCTCACACCTCCTCTGTCCTTCCATTCATTGCTCTTCCTCTTCCCTCCACAGAGAATCTTCTTTTCCCCTGCTCTCTCCTTATCATCTGTACCTAACCCCAACTCCAGAGAGAGGCCAAGTCTGGAAATGGATTACAGAAGTCCACACAGGCCACACCTGGTTCTCTTGCCTGGTCTCCCAGCTACAGGTCCCTCCCCACCCCATCAGACACACAATTGTGTCACTTCTCTGCTCAAACACAGGAAACAGCTTCCGACTGCCCTCCTAACACCAGCCATAGGAACTCAGTGCACTCGAGGTACCAGGACTGTACGAGGCTTTCCTTCATTATTCTTGGCACTCACAATGATCTTGGAAGAAAGTTATTATTCTGTTATTATTATTACCCCCAACATTATTCCAACTCTGTATCTGGTCACATCTGTACTTTCAGCATCATTCCCTGAACCCCCAACCACCTGAACTTCTCACCGCTTCTTATTCAATCCTTTGGTTCTTCTCCTTTGGTTCTTGCTTGTGGCTTTCCCTCTAACAGAAATGTTCTCCTATTTACCAGGCACCCCTCTTCAAAGGGGATCCAGACACACCTCCTCCACATGGACTTCTCATACCTCTGAGCCAAAAATAATGTTGTCTCTTCGTTATCAGAGATACTTTTGTACCACCTTTATGGAACTTCCATTTGATTTTGTGCATCTCTCTTCCCTCTGCTAGACTGTACATTTTTCAAGAGACTGAGCATCATGACATCGACTCCTGTGCTCAGCACTGGGTGCACAAAACACATTTGCTCAAGGAATGTCTTAAGGAAAAATACAAACTTTGAGAATAAAACCTAATCTCTCTTTAGTGTCATATATTCTGCTTCTCTCATTGACAAGTTTTATCTTTTCTCTGATGTACCTTTTTAATTTATTTGTAAAAACCAGTAACAAAATAAGCCTCCTAAAGTATTATATTATTTTCCCAAGTATATCTATTAATAATGTTTAATCAAGGCTCCGGTTGGCTCTACAGTAAGTGGACCTGAAGAAATTAAGGGAGGAGGCTGTGCAGAAAACCTCCTGGGCCTACTCTATCAACTAGTCCAAGGGATGAGATTATCCACATTCACATTTGGACAAGCTTGCAGATTAGGAGTGGAATAAGTTAATATTTAGCTTCATACCTTTCCTCTATCACATTGCACACCATGGGAGATTATATTTCAAGTAATTCACTGAAGGTATTTTTAGCTTATTCAGAGGTGTCCATGGAACTTTAGTGGAAATTAATGACCCCAAAATCTTACAACTGTTTTGATTTGTTTCTGATTTTAGTAAACTGTTTTTCACAACCTGAGATCAACTCATTTATGCCCAGGCTTATAGGTATTTGGGAACATCTACTAAGCTATTTCTCTCAGTAGAGATGATAGAACTGTTCAACTTCTCATAATGCGGTCATTATTATTCAACAAATAGTTAGGACATAGTGTCTTCCCTAAGTCAGCAAACAGGCAGGACAAGAAAAGAATGTGTAAACACTCAGGTGAAGGAAAATGAATACATAATCAAGGGGTTAGAAAGATTAGATCAATTCTGAATATCTTTAAGAAAGGTCTAAGCTGGCTCTGGGAAAACATGCATATTTGAAAGGGAAATGAAACCCAGAGAGGAGAAAAAGTAGATGATAAATAATGAGTGACTGACGTGAAACAGACAAATTTGAGAAAAAGACTGAGGAGTTACAAAATGAACCAAGATGGGAATAAGCATGAAACACAAGGGAAAACAAAAATGCACGGAGGTCTAATCAAAAAGAAAAAGAAAAATCAGAAAAACAATTGGAGCCAAGACAATCTGAAATGGTTAGAGCAGCAGTTCGAAATGAAAGCTAAGCAAGCTCAGAAGGGGGCCAGTTCAATTCAGCAGCTATTGATTGAGGTCCTACTACGGATAAGATGCCACGCTAAGAGCTGTGGAGCCCACACAGGCAAAAAAAAGAAAGACCCTGCCCTCCAGAAGTGTAGCAAAAACAGAGCTAGCACCATACCTAAAAACCGCGATACAGGGGCTTCCCTGGTGGCGCAGTGGTTGAGAGTCCCCCTGCCGATGCAGGGGACACGGGTTCGTGCCCCGGTCTGGGAGGATCCCACATGCCGCGGAGCGGCTGGGCCCGTGAGTCATGGCCGCTGAGCCTGCGCGTCCGGAGCCTGTGCTCCGCAACGGGAGAGGCCACAACAGTGAGAGGCCTGCGTTCCGCAAAAAAAACAAACAAAAAAACCCCGCGATACATGGCCGATGGAGACGACTGCCAGGAGAGAAGCACCCAGAGATGAGGAGGAAAAGGAGTATGCTCCCTAGTGAAGGAAGTGACCATCAGCACCAACACACTTGACCATGAGAGCTAGTCTCATGCATGGAGAACAGAGAGTTCAGTAAACACACAAAAAAACCTTGTATTAATAAGCGAGACATAGACTTTCTCATTTTAATGGGGTTAGGATGGGAAGAAAGAATTCAGAAATAAAAGGAGGACCAGAACAAACACTATTTATCTATATAGTGTTAACACTGTATAAATCGATAAGCCTCCGTTTCAAATGCTGATGAACACCAGCAGATGAAGGATGTTCTAGCTAGCCTCCTAGTGGACAGAGCATTTTTCTGGTGTTCTGCCACTGAACCATTAAAGTTTACACTACCCCTGGGCTTCCCTGGTGGCGCAGTGGTTAGGAATCCGCCTGCCAATGCAGGGGACACGGGTTTGAGCCCTGGTCCAGGAAGATCCAACATGCCACAGAGCAACTAAACCCGTGCGCCACAACTACTGAGCCTGCGCTCTACAGCCTGGGAACCACAACTGCTGAGCCTGCAAGCCACAACTACTGAGCCTGTGAGCCACAACTACTGAGCCTGCGCACCTAGAGCCCGTGCTCCGCAACAAGAGAAGCCACCACGAAGCCTGCAAACCGCAATGAAGAGTAGCTCCTGCTCGCCACAACTAGAGAAAGCCCGTGCATAGCAACTAAGACCCAACATAGCCAAAAGTAAATAAATAAAATAAATAAATTAAAAAAAAATTTACACTATCCCTCAAGATCTTAGCTCAGAAGTTAGAAAATAATACTCGAAAAACAATTCAGCCCTTGGTGCATTTCCAATTTGAGTATGCCATCAGATGACTGTTCACCCTTTTTTTTTGACCTAAAATGTAAGGAGGGTCTTTTTTCCATGCAGACTGCCAAACAGGACTCAGCAAAATGGGATCAACTCAAGCAAGCATCAGTAAAGAGAAATACATCACAAGGGCCTTCCCTGAAGGAGCTTAGAGTAGCTGCAATTCAGTTCAGGGGTTAGTCATGAGGCCATTCTCAGACTCACAAATATAGTATATGAGAACTCTGATAACATCCCTTAGAGCAGGGGTCAGCAAACTGTGGCCCCTACGCTAAATCCAGGCCACTGCCTGTTTTTACGTGGCCCACAAGTTACGAATGAGTTTTATATTTTTAAATGGTAAAAAAGAAAGTTTTTAAAACATATTTTGTGATGTGTGAGAATTATATAAAATTCAAATTTCAGTGTCCATAAATAAAGTTTTATTGGAACATAGCCACTTCCATTTGTTTACAGATTGTCTATGGTTTCATTGGCATTATAAAACCAGTTGAGTAGTTATGACAGAGACCTTTTGGCCCAGAAACCCAGCCTAAATATTTACCATCTAGTTGACAGAAAAAGTTGGCTGACTCCTGCTTTAGAGCGTGCCAGGACTCCTCAACACAAATGTTGAGCATGAATTCTCTCTGCTATTTTTCAAAGGATGAGACAAGAAAGCTGTGTAGTTTTGCCGTTACACAACAGGCTCTGTCACCACAAAAACAGGGCTCTAGTCCTGGTCCCTCAGTCACCAGCCATGTAAACCTGCCAAGTGCTTTAACTTCTCCGAGCCTCTGTTCCCTCTCCTGCCCAGAAGAGCACTGTCAATCCACACCAACCAACCAGCAGCCTAGGTCGACCAGGAGCTGGACAGGCTGTGAGTTCTGGGCCTTCCCCTCTTAGCTCACCTACAAGTCCTTCTTCTTTCACATGCACATCTGAGACGTTTATACGTACACAACACAAAGGCATTAGCAATACAGTGGTACAAAAGACAAATCCTGAACCACAAATCTATTGTTTTGATGAGATCTCTGTCCATTTTAATGCCTTTTCAAATCACAATCCCTTTGAGTATAATCATGCATTCACTCATCCAACAAATAACTGAGCTCTGTGACTGCCAACTGATATTCTGTTGGGGAAACAGACAATACACACAAATCTGTACCCTTGTATACATTCATATATACATATATTATATATATTATTATATATACATATATGTACACAATCTTATTATATACAGATATACGGAGACAGAGTCAACAGACTGGATGTGGAGGGTGAGGAAATGCAAGAAATCAAAACAAGGAGTAGATTTGTGGTGGGAGCAACTGGGGCCATTTTCTAAAATCAGCAATTCCATGGGAGGAGCAGCTATAGGGAAGAAATCCAGAGTCTGCTTTGGGGCAAGATTCAGATACCAATTAAACATCCTAGTTATAATGCTGAACAGGGATTTAGAGAGTAGAATCTGATGTCCTTCAGCAAAGTCATGGCTACAGACAGATTTGGGAGTCATCTGTATTAGGTTCCCATTTAAAGCCCTGGGACCAGATGAAATGACCTAAATATGCAGGTAGAAAAGGGAGGTACACAGGAGAGCACCCTGGGGCCCTCCAACACTGAGAGGTCAAGCAGAGGAGTGAGGAAGGTCTAAGAGAAAGAAGAGGCAGAGAAGTAGGCAAGGGGAACACAATGTCATAAACGCCAAGAGATGCAGTATTACAAGGAGGAATGGCCCTCCTTATCCACTGCTGCTGAGTGGCCAGCAGCACAGCATCCCCTGGGATCACCAGTATGGAGGTGACTGGTGACTCCCGTGGAGGCATCTCGTTGAAGTGGTGGGAAGTGAAGAGCTACTGGAGTGGGATCAGAAAAGAATATGAATTGAGGAAGTGAAAAAAGTGACTAAACATCTCTGATGAAACCAAGAACCTTTTTCCCAGACCAAAAACAAAAAGCACACTAGCACATGAAGCTTCAAATATCAGGGGGGATTACATGGCAGACCTCTCTCTAGAGCCACGAACCCCCTAAGGTTCTGGGCACCCCATTAAAAACCCTTGCTCTACAACAGAAACACACTGCCAAGGTGAACTCCCTTCCCCCAACAGAAACCTAGAATCATGAAGCCACGGACAATTCCAGGTATGTGGAGGTCTCCTGTCTTTCCCTTTACAATGTGTCTCTTTTTCATAAAATGGAGTCACTGGGATTCAGAAAGAATTCACAGGCTAAGTTACGGCCAGTTGAGTCAGATTTACTCTAGCTCTTTCACTGACTTGTCTAAGAGACACTTTTAGACTGAGGGGTGGGCCATGCAGAAGCCAAGGCCCCCAAGAGACTGTCTACTTCAGGGCTCAGCTACCTTATCCTGTTACCTAACTTGCTTTTCCTCCCATCTCAGGTTGGGGAGACTATGGCTAGCAAGAGTGATTTCACCAAGAAGGCAGCTGAAATATTCTTATTTTTCCAGAAGAGACTCTAGCGCCATGTTAATTGAATGAGCAGCCAGCACATCACACCATCAGACTCTACAGAGTGAGAATTTTTAAAAGATAAAGTAGCATTCATGGAACGAATTTTCTTTAACACCCTCTCATTTGCTCCTAAATCTCAGCTTTGGCTGGCATGTTACCCTTTTGTACGAGGGAAAGATACCACACTGTGTATGACAGGTTTACAGAATTTCTTAACAGCCATGCCGAGATGTAAGAAACAGATAAGCAGGGCGTGTCTGGATCATGCTTTGCAACTCACTTAAGCACTGAAGCAGACTTTCAGTAGTGAAAGAACCTGAACCAGAAACAGTTCATTCTTGTTCTTTCATTTCCTTCAGCAATCCTCTACACCAAGCACTTCCTATGCCCTTTCAGAAGGCTAGCACCAGGGCTGGGACCAAACACCAAGAGCTGAGTGACAGCCAAGGTCCTTCCACTCATGGAGCTCACATTTTAGTGATGGAAGAAAACAGTAACAAGTTATTTAAAAATATATATTATATACACAAAATTTTCAAATGAGGATATATATACACACACACACACATATATACATATATATACAAAAATTTTCAAATTGGATTATTGCTTTGAAAAAAGTAAGTCAGAACAGGGTGGTCAGGAAGGACTATCTCAGAAGAGACCTCTTCTTCTGAGACCTGCATGACAAGGAGGTGTCAGCCGTGGAAAGCTGAAGACGAGTGTCCTGCTTATGCTTTTAAAATCTTGTTTCCAATATCAAACTTAAAACCACTGGAAAATTATCTAGACTTTGCCATTTAGCAGCGGTATTTCTAACAGCAGAAAAATAAATACGAACTCCTGGGATCGCCTATCAAAAGGAGTGAGTCATTACTACTTTTATGAGGTTTTCAATGACTAATTAAGAGAACAGGGAGCCCAGAAAAATTACAACTGCTTGTACTTTTACTGCCTGTATCCAGGAATTACATCATCTGCCTGAGGTATCTATCCCCAGAGTAAGTCTATGTTCCTCAATTATCAGTCATGAGTTACGAGTATCATAAGCAGGGAAGGGTTCAGTTCAATTAGTCTAAGTAATTGTACAAATTTTATCCAGACTCAAGAAAAGGTTTGAAACACAGAAAATGAAACATGAGATACAGAAAGTAGAATGTTGAATATGCTGGGCTCATATCCTGTGAGCTCTTTCGCAGATACTGAAACCCCCACCAGGTGGAAGAAGGTAACCAAATTAACCATATGTTACCCACAGCACGTAGACCACAGACTGGTTGGAACAAAAAGGTTGATGATGTTGACTCCCGCTTACCTTACCACCAACCAACCAGAAGAACATCCACGAGCTTATCACATACCCCACCAATCTCCCTCCCTCACTCTGGTCTTTTAAAACCTTTCCCTGAAAGCCATCACAGAGTTCAGGTCTTTTAAGCACTAGCTACCTGGATTCCTTGCTTGGCTCTATGCAATAAACACTGCACTTTGCTTCACCACGACCCAGTGTCAGTAGATGGGCCTTACTGCGCACGGACGAGCAGACCCAAGTTAAAAAAAAAAAATTCTGGGCTCAATGTTGCCCAATACCTTGATAACTTTCACTGGCTGACTCTGATAATGACAGGGTTCAGTATTAAAAAAATTTTTTGGCCCAGCAATACTTACTCAAGCATAATTTTACTGACAACATCAATATCTATATCAACCCCACCAACATTCTCTGACAATAAAGAAACAAATTGTCAGAGTCAAAATTCAGATACATCTTGCTGCTAAAGTAAAGTTAGCTCAAGGTGAAAGTCATTGATTCCCCGGTGAAAACCCATTTGCTGGGACTGATTAATTTTTGCCTCAGATAAAACACAAAGATAGTGTAGGCTATTTAAGCCTGATTTGTACCACATACTGCTTTGAAACATTGATCACTCTCATGTTTCACTTAGGCAAAAAAAAAAAATCAAGACTTACAGATTTAGCTCTTTGTAACTGTGCTTCAACATGGCTCTTCTATCTTTAAGACTAAACAAGTTTATGATGACCTAGAGCACAAATCAGAGGTCTATGACACCAGCAATATGCTGCTCCTTTTTCTTTCTCCTATTCTCCTCGCCTTTTCCTCTCTCTTACTTTTTCCTCTCCTCTCCTCTATAGTCCAGGCTTGCCACCAATACCCAAGGTCTTAGCAAATATTGCAGAACCAAGGTCTAAAATGACTGGCAATCACTCACTGGTAGCTTTTACCACAATTACTAGCTACAATGTTAACAATCTTACCTAAATAATGCTTCTTTAAGGTCCTCTATTAAAAACTAGAGAAACATTACACATGTCCAAAACAGCCAATCAAAAGCAGGAAATAAAATGGATGAGCAATAGAATATTCAGAGATATAAGTCTGTCTTGATCATGTAGGATTAAGCTCCTTATAAGCTAATACTAGGAGATTAAAAAAAAACCCACTGGGTATGAAACGACAAGTGAAGCTTTAGCTACATCCATCCAAAGAAAACAAAATTTCCAAACAGAGGGGATATAGGTCATAATTCTGCTGATAAAAGTAATCGTGTCACAGCAATCCTGGACTATGTAGGAAAATCCTGTCATTGGCTGGGTTTTTGTCATTGGTTCTTGCACCAAAAAGAGACTCCTAAACAGGAAGAGGTTCAGGGTCTTCAGAACCATCACTAGCATCCAGGTCTCTCTTTATTTCAGTTGTGCAATGGGAGAGCCTTAATGTGAAACCTCATTATTTAAACATATTATTGTCCAATGAATATAAAGTTTAGAAGTTAGATAAAAACATATCTTCTCTCAACTTGATTCTGAATCTTAACATGGTCATGTAGAGTGGAATTAAAGAAGCAGAAGGAGGGGGGACAGAAAATGTGGAGACTTCTATATTGTTGCCTTTTGACACTTATATCAAATAATAAAGGCAAACATATACTGTACACTTAGTATGTGCCAGGTAGTGTGTTGTCTCACTTAATTTGAGAAGCACTTTATAAAAGGTGGGTACTATTATTATCCTCAGTTTACAGATAAGGAAACTAGGGCACAAATAAGTTAAGAAACCGTATCACAGAGCTTGTAAGTGGCAGAGCCAGAAAGTAATATCAGACTGGCTGGCTTCACAAAGGAAGTTCATAGTTTCATAGTTATTCCTTGATGCTCAGTGGGAGAACTTTAGTCCTCAGCTCTGCTCTGTGCCATGTCCTTGGAAAAAGCTTCTATTAATCTCTCCAAAACTCAGTCATTTCTGTGATTCTGAAATAGAACAGATCTACCCTATAAGTCACAGAGAAAGCTCACAACAGAGTGAAAAATTCTATGGGGAGAGCACTGGTGTCCAAATTACTGAGTCTGTCATACCTCTTGAAACCTAGGTAAGCATATTTTGAAAAGGGCACTCAGACCATCAACAAACCTCATACACAAGCCCACAGAGAGTTCTGAAAAAGACCTTCAGGGACCTTGAACTCTGACAGGGGAGACAGGTTAAACCAATATATAGTTATCATAAATACACAATCATTACAATACACCAAGAAGATGGGGCAGGTCCCAACGAGTTAGGCAATGGGTAGGGTTAGTTTCAGGAAGGCTTCCTGGAGAGAGAGGGCCTGTGGGCTGTAATTTTTTGGAAGGAAACAATGAAAAGAAAAAACAAAAAATGAATATTCCTCCATACATAATAGGTAGACTGGGCAAATCTTCAGATCATGAGCCTGAGTCCCAGCCAGAGTATCTATACAGCTCAAATGGACAAAAATTGATTCCTACTTAAAACATTTCTCAGAAGACAAATGCAAGAAAGATATTGCTGCTATGCTATGTTTTCTTCTCCCTCCAGGCTATTTTCCCCCAAATAATGAAATCATTTTAATAAAAAAATGAATAATAAAACCCTGAACTATTTTTAAAATCTGAGAACATTATATCTTTCCTTCTGTTGCCAAGCAACACACTTTTGCTATGGTACAATCTGAGACCTTGATTAACATTCTCAGCTGTATAGAAAGGATACAGGAACAGGATATCTTGATTACAGAATGAATTTTTTTAAATAAAGAAATAAAAGAGAAGAGAAAGAAATGAAATAGGACTCATATCAAAATATTGCATTTTTGGGCTTCCCTGGTGGCGCAGTGGTTGAGAGTCCGCCTGCCAATGCAGGGGACACAGGTTCGTGCCCCGGTCCGGGAAGATCCCACATGCCGCGGAGCGGCTGGGCCCGTGAGCCATGGCCGCTGAGCCTGCGTGCCCGGAGCCTGTGTGCCCGGAGCCTGTGCTCCGCAACGGGAGAGGCCACAACAGTGAGAGGCCCGCGTACCGCAAAAAAAAAAAAAAATTGCATTTTTACACTGGAAACAGCAAGCCATGAATTCTTCAATTTGAGAAAACTCAATGTACAGAGCTAATAATACAGAGGGATTCTCTGCAGATACTCAAATTGCTGCAGCCATGTGAAAACGCAGCAATGTCACTGCTACTACATTAGCTGTGATTATGCGTCTTCAGTGACTCAATGGTTATTTGTTAACTTTTGCACCTTTCAGTGCTAGAACTTGCCTAGCTGATGGTAACTTAACTGGGTAACTGATGTTAAGCAGAGCAAAATGAATACAGTTCCTGCCCTCATGAAATCCACAGCCTAGAGAAGCTTCCGGTGCTTATCATCCTCGTTTTACGGATGAGGAAATTAAGCAACTTCCCCACAGAGCTAGTGAGTGGTAGGCCTGGAAGTATAACTCAAGTCTGTTTGACTCCAAAGACTACGGTCTTCTCCCTCTTGCGAGAGCACTGGAATCACAACTAACTGCTGAACAATCACCGACAGGAAGACACTGGAACTCACCAAAACAGATAACCCACATCCAAAGACAAAGGAGAGGCCACAATGAGATGGTAGGAGGGGCGCAATCACAATACAATCAAATCCCATAACCACTGGGTGGGTGACTCACAAACTGGGCAGCACTTATACCACAGAAGTCCACCCACTGGAGTGAAGGTTCTGAGCCCCATGTCAGGCTTCCAGGCCGGGGAGTTCCGGCAACAGGAGGAGGCATTCCCAGAGAATCGGACTTTGAAGGCTAGTGGGATTTGACTGCAGGACTTTGACAGGACTGGAGGAAACAGACTCCACTCTTGGAGGGCACACACAAAGTAGTGTGTGCATCAGGACACAGGAGGAAGGAGCAATGACCCCATAGGAGACTGAACCAGACCTACCTGCTACTGTTGGCGGGTCTACTGCAGAGGCGGGGGGCAGCTGTGGCTCACCACAGGGACAAGGACACTGGCAGCAGAAGTACTGGGAAGTACTCCTTGGTGTGAGCCCTCCCAGAGTCTGCCATTAGCACTACCAAAGAGACTGCAGGCTCCAGGGCTGGGTCGCCTCAGGCCAAACAACCAACAGAGAGGGGACTCACCCCCTCCCATCAGCAGACAAGCGGATTAAAGTTTTACTGAGTTCTGGCCACCAGGGCAACACCCAGCTCTACCCACCACCAGTCCCTCCTACCAGGAAGCTTGCATAAGCCTCTTAGATAGCCTCATCCACCAGAGGGCAGACAGCAGAAGCAAGAAGAACTACAATCCTGCAGCCTGTGGAACGAAAACGACATTCACAGAAAGACAGACAAAATGAAAAGGCAGAGGACTATGTACCAGATGAAGGAACAAGATAAACCCCCAGAAAAACAACTAAATGAAGTGGAGATAGGCAACCTTTCAGAAAAAGAATTCAGAATAATGATAGTGAAAATGATCTGGAACCTCTGAAAAAATGGAGGCAAAGATCAAGCAGATTCAAGAAACGTTTAACAAAGACCTAGAAGAATTAAAGAACAAACAGAAATGAACAATAACTGAAATGAAGAATACACTAGAACGAATCAATAGCAGAATAACTGAGGCAGAAGAATGGATAAGTGACCTGGAAGACAGAATGGTGGAATTCACTGCTGCAGAACAGAATAACGAAAAAAGAATGAAATGAAGACAGCCTAAGAGACCTCAGGAACAACATTAAATCCACCAACATTCACGTTATAAGGGTCCCAGCAGGAGAAGAGAGAGAGAAAGGATCTGAGAAAATATTTGAAGAGATTATAGTCGAAAACTTCCCTGATATGGGAAAGGAAATAGCCACCCAAGTCCAGGGAGCACAGAGTGTCCCGGGCAGGATAAACCCAAGGAGAAACACACTGAGACACATAGTAATCAAACTGATGAAGATTAAAGACAAAGAAAAATTATTAAAAGCAGCAAGGAAAAAATGACAAATAACATACAAGGGAACTCCCATAAGATTAGCAGATGATTTCTCAACAGAAACTCTACAGGTCAGAAGGGAGTAGCACAATATATTTAAAGTGATGAAAGAGAAGAACCTACAACCAAGATTACTCTGCCTGGCAAGGATCTCATTCAGATTCAACAGAGAAATCAAAAGCTTTACAGACAAGCAAAAGCCAAGAGACTTCAGCACCACCAAACCAGCTTTACAACAAATGCTAAAGGAACTTCTCTAAGTGGGAAACACAAGAGAAGAAAAGGACCTACAAAAACAAACCCAAAACATTTTAAAAAATGGTAATAGGAACATACATATCAATAATTACCTTAAACGTGAATGGATTAAATGCTCCAACCAAAAGACACAGGCTCGCTAAATGGATACAAAAACAAGAGCCATATATATGCTGTCTAAAACAGACCCACTTCAGACCTTGGGGCACATACATTCTGAAAGTGAAGGAATGGAAAAAGATATTCCATGCAAATGGAAATGAAAAGAAAGCTCGAGTAGTAATATGCATATCAGATAAAATAGACTTTAAAATAAAGAATGTTACAAGAGACAAGAAAGGACACTTCATAATAATCAAGGGATCAATCCAAGAAGAAGATATAACAATTATAAATATATATGCACCCAACATAGGAGCACCTCAATACATAAGGCAAATGCTAACATGTAATAGAGGAAATTGACAGTAACACAATTAACAGTGGGGGACTCTTCAACACCTCACTTACACCGATGGACAGATCATCCATACAGATAATTAATAAGGAAACACAAGCTTTAAATGACACAACAGACCAGATAGATTTAATTGATATTTATAGGACATTCCATTCAAAAAGAGCAGATTACACTTTCTTCTCAAGTGCACAGGGAACATTCTCCAGGATAGATCACATCTTGGGTCACAAATCAAGCCTCGGTAAACTTAAGAAAACTGAAATCATACCAAGCATCTGTTCCGACCACAAGGCTATGAGATTAGAAATCAATTACAGGGAAAAAAAATGTAAAAAACACAAACACATGGAGGCTAAACAATACGTTACTAAATAACCAAGAGATCACTGAAGAAATCAAAGCGGAAATCAAAAAATACCTAGAGACAAATGACAATGAAAACACGATGATCCAAAACCTTTGGGATGCAGCAAAAGCAGCTCTAAGAGGGAAGTTGACAGCAATACAATCCTACCTCAAGAAACAAGAAATAAACAATCTAACCTTACACCTAAAGGAACTAGAGAAAGAAGAACAAACAAAACCCAAAGGTAGTAGAAGGAAAGAAATCATAAAGAGCAGAAATAAATGAAATGGAAACAAAGGAAACAATAGCAAAGAGCAATAAAACTAAAAGCTGGTTCTTTGAGAAGATAAACAAAACTGATAAACCTTTAGCCAGACTCATCAAGAAAGAGAGAGAGAGGCCTCAAAGCAATAAAATTAGAAATGAAAAGGGAGAAGTTACAACAGGCACCACAGAAATACAAAGCATCATTAAGAGACTACTACAAGCAACTCTATGCCAATAAAATGGACAACCTGAAAGAAATGCACAAGTTCTTAGAAAGTATAACCTTCAAAGACTGAACCAGGAAGAAATAGAAAATATGAACACACTAATCACAAGTAATGAAATTGAAACTGTGATTAAAAATCTTCCAACAAACAAAAGTCCAGGACCAGATGGCTTCACAGGTGACATCTATCAAACATTTAGAGAAGAGCTAACACGCATCCTTCTCAAACTCTTCCAAAAAACTGCAGAGGAAGGAACACTCCCAAACTCATTCTATGAGGCCACCATCACCCTGATACCAAAACCAGACAAGATACTACAGAAAAAGAAAATTACAGACCAATATCACTGAGGAACACAGATGCAAAAATCCTCAACGAAACACTAGCAAACAGAATCCAGCAACACATTAAAAGGATCATACACCATGATCAATGGGATTTTCCCCAGGGATGCAAGGATGCTTCAATATACACAAATCAATGTGATACACCATATTAACAAATTGAAGAATAAAAACCATATGATAAAAAAAACCATATGATCATCTCAATAGATGCAGAAAAAGCTTTCAACAAAATTCAACACCACTGTGATAAAAACTCTCCAGAAAGTGGGCATACAGGGAACCTACCTCAACATAATAAAGGCCATATACGACAAACCCACAGCAAATATCATTCTCAATGGTGAAAAACTGAAAGCATTTCTTCTAAGATCAGGAACAAGACAAGGATGCCGTTCTCGCCACTATTATTCAACATAGTTTTGAAAGTCCTAGCCACGGCAATCAGAAAAGAAAAAGAAATAAAAGGAATTACACATTGGAAAAGAAGAAGTAGAACTGTCACTGTTTGGAGATGACATGATACTATACATAGGTCATCATAATGATGCCACCAGAAAACTACTAGAGCTAATCAATGAATTTGTTAAAGCTGCAGGGTACAAAATTAATGCACAGAAATCTCTTGCATTCCTATACACTAACAGCGAAAGATCAGAAAGAGAAATTAAGGAAACAATCCCATTCACCACTGCAACAAAAAGAATAAAATACCTAGGAATAAACCTACCTAAGGAGGTAAACTACCTGTACTCAGAAAACTGTAAGACACTGATGAAAGAAATCAAAGATGACACAAACAGATGGAGAGATATAGCATGTTCTTGGATTGGAAGTATCAATATTGTGAAAATGACTATACTACCCAAAGCAATCTACAGATTCAATGCAATCCCTATCAAATTACCAATAGAATTTTTTTTTTTTTTTAACAGAACTATAACAAAATATCTTAAAATTTGTATGGAGACACAAAAGACCCCTAGAAGCCAAAGCAATATTCAGGGGAAAAAATGGAGCCCGAGGAATCAGACTCCCTGACTTCAGACTATACTAAAAAGCTATAGTAATCAACACAATAGGGTACTGGCAAAATAATAGAAATATAGATCAATGGAACAGGATAGAAAGCCCAGAGATAAATCCATGCACCTTTGGTCAACTAATCTATGACAAAGGAGGCAAGGATATACAGTGGAGAAAAGACAGTCTCTTCAATAAGTGGTGCTGGGAAAATTGGACAGCTACATATAAAAGAATGAAATTAGAACACTCCCTAATACTATACACAAAAATAAACTCAAAATGGATTAAAGACGTAAATGTAAGTCCAGACACTATAAAACTCTTAGAGGAAAACATAAGAAGAACACTCTGACATAAATCACAGCAATATCTTTTTTGACCCACCTTCTAGAGTAATGAAAATAAAAACAAAAACAAACAAATGGGACCTAATGAAACTTAAAAGCTTTTGCACAGCAAAGGAAACTATAAAGAAGATGAAAAGACAACCCTCAGAATTGGAGAAAATATTTGCAAACAAATCAACAAAGGATTAATCTCCAAAATACATAAACAGCTCATGCAGGTCAATATTAAAACAAAAACAAACACCCAATGAAAAAATGGGCAGAAGACCTAAATAGACATTTCTCCAAAGAAGATATACAGATGGCCAAGAGGCATATGAAAAGCTGCTCAACATTACTAATTATTAGAGAAATACAAATCAAAAGAACAATAAGATACCACTTCTCACCAGTTAGAATGGGCATCAACAGGAAATCTAGAAACAACAAATACTGGAGAGGGTGTGGAGAAAAGGGAACCCTCTTGCACTACCGGTGAGAATGTAAATTGATACAGCCACTATGGAGAACAGTATGGAGGTTCCTTAAAAAACTAAAAATAGAATTACCATATGATCCAGCAATCCCACTACTGGGCATATACCCAGAGAAAAACATAATTCAAAAAGACACATGCACCCCAATATTCATTGCAGCACTATTTACAATAGCCAGGTCATGGAAGCAACCTAAATGCCCACTGATGGATGAACGGATAAAGATGTGGTACATATATACAATGGAATATTACTCAGCCATAAAAAGGAATGAAATTGTGTCATTTGTAGAGACATGGATGGATCTAGAGACTGTCATATAGAGTGAAGTAAGTCAGAAAGAGAAAAACAAATATTGTATAGTAATGCATATATGTGGAATCTAGAAAAATGGTACCGATGAACCAGTTTGCAAGGCAGAAATAGAGATAGAGATGTAGAGAAGAAACATATGGACCCCAAGGGGGGAAAGCAGGGGGTGGGGGTGGGATGAATTGGGAGACTGGGATTGACATATATACACTGATGTGTATAATATAGATAACTAATACGAAACTGCTGTTTAAAAAAATAAGTAAATAAATAAAATTCAAAGGCTACGTCTTTACCACAGTTTCTTGCATGTGCCCTGACTTGAGAGGTGACAATTCTATTGTACCTTGCAATGATATCATACCTGGAAAACAGTAGTTTTCTGTTCTATGTGACTCATTTTAAGAGGAGTTTTGAGTTCCTCTAGATACATTCTAGTTTGTCCATCAGGATAATGGAATATCTGGAAAATATATTAGGAATACCCTCCAGGTTGTTTGACCAGGAGAGAAGATTTAGGTGAAGATGTGATAAACATCTACATAATGGAAAATTCTTAAATAGAAAAAGTATGAGATTTACTCTATAAAGCCTTGAAACAAGAGTAGAGTAAAAGAGAAAATAATGGGTAGAGGATAACGAGGGACAGATTTCAGTTCAACAAAAGGAAGAGCTTTTTTGACACAGAATCTGTCCAAAATGGATTATAGGTGGTTTTAAAACAAAATGAAGTCCCAGGAACTAAAATTCCTCAAGTGGAGAATGACCAATAAACCATGGATGGTGACAGGGATGATGTATGTGAACTGGAGATTGAATCAAATAGTTTCTAAAAATCCATCCACTTTAATATACTGTCATTCTAGAAGAAAGTCATATACTTTACTTTTTGACACATACATACATACAAAATTCAGGTAACTAGATAGATTTCTATATACAGAAGAAAAAACTCTTCGTTTTAATTTTCTTTTAAAATTATGTTGACTACATCAGGAGAAAAGGTTCAATTAGGTGCCTATTTATCTTTAACGGTTCCCTTTAATGCTTGCTGAGAAAACCAAAACAACAACAACAGTCAAAATATAGCAGGAGTGGGCTGAAGCCAACCCAAGAAGTAGGAATCAAAGATGGGTTAACAAAGATAAATGAATATTCAAAACTGTGAATTCTCTACCAGCAAATCTAAAAGGTTTCCAATTCTGACAATATATGTAATCCTATCACAGGACCACTGAGCGTAATTGTGCACTTTATAGTCTCTGTGAATTGCACTCCGTGGAGTTGTTCAATGCATAATTTGCCAGCCCATATGCCCCAACGCTGCATATCTTTCATCAGCCAAGAGAACATAACTGACTCTCTTCTAGTTAAAGGAAACATGTTGAGTTCCATGTCCACTGGTGCCCGGGGCCTTGTAAGTTCGATTTACCTTTTCACCAGCCCCTCATGACGGAGGATGGTACGTATTTATGAGACTTGCTAACACAGTGGTCAAATTAATGATCCTGATCTCACTGGCCCACTGCTCCAAGTAAATAACCCAAGCAAGCACCAAAAACAAAAACCAAAACCAGCTCACCATTAATAAAAACAATAATGATTTCTTTTAAAAAGCTCACTACTATTCTGACCTTGGAAGATTTTTCTGGAGTTTTTTTTTTTACAAATCAGTTACAAAAGATAGAATTTTTATTTTTCAGCCTGTCCTTGACTTGCAGTTAAGGTCTGATAATACAAAATTTCTTGAGGTTCCCCCCATATAATATACAGTATTATTTAGCTCTCTGCCTTTTTGTCATCCTAAGAGATCTCCTTCTGAGAGCAGAGGGTACAGCTACTGGAAAGGAGACTTAACTATGGCGTTAAAGGACTGAAACAGTTACAGAGGGGAACAAAAAAAGATGTTAACTGAGTCCAATATATTTTTTTTAATGCCTAACTTGCAGATATGATGTTATACACAGAAAGTTCTAAGGAATTCACTGGACTATCAAAACTAATAAATGAATTCAGCAAGACTGCAGGATAAAGAAATCAATTCTAATTCTATACAGAAGCAATAACCGATCAAAAATAAAATTAAGAAAAACCAATTCTATTGACATGGGCATCAAAAAGAATAAAGCACATATAAATAAATTTAGTAACAGAAGTGTAAGACCTATGCACCGAAAACTCCAAAACATTACTGAAAGACATTCAAGAAGATCTAAATAAATGGAAAGACATCCAATGTTAATGAATCAGAAGACTTGATATTGTTAAGCTGACAGTATTCCCCAAATTGGTCTACTGATTCACTGTAATCCCTATCAAAATCTCAGCTGCTTTTTTTTTGAAGAAATTAACAAACTGATACTAAAATGCATACAGAAATTCAAGGGACCCAGGAAAGCCAAAATAATGAAAAAGAAAGAAGTTGGATGATTCACATTTCCTGATTTCAAACTTACTACACAGCTGCGGTAATCAAGACAGTGTGGTACTGGCATAAGGACAGACATATAGATCAGTGAAAGAGAGCTTTCATAAACCTAAGGGTTTGTTTTTGACACAGGTCCCAAATCCATTCAATGGGGAATAGTCTTCAACAAATGGTGCTAGAAAAACTGAATATCCACATGCAAAGCAATGACTTTGTACTCCCAACCTCACCCCATGCACAAAGATAAACACAAAATGGATCCTAGACCTAAATATAAGAGTTAAACTATAAGACTCCTAGAAAAAAAAAAAAAAAACAGGTGTAAAACCTTCATGAGCTTGGGCTAAGCAGTGGTTTCTTAGACATGACCCTAAAAGCACAAGCAACAAAAGAATAAATTGGACTTCAACAAAATTAACACCTTTTATGCTTCAAAGGACACTATCAAGGAAAAGAAAACCAACAGAATGGGGGAAAATATTTGTAAATCTGATAAATATATGTATACTTGATAAAGGACTTGCATACAGAACTTTTATCTAGAACATATAAAGAAGATACACAACTAATAAAAAGACAAACCAATTTAAAAATGGGCAAAAGACTTGAACAGAAATATCTCCAAAGGTGACATACAAATGGTCAATAAGCACATGGAAAGATGCTCAACATCATTAGAAATCAAGGAAATAAAAATGAAAACTGAGATACTACTTCATATCAAGTAGGATTATAATAAAAAAAGACAGACAATAACAAATGTTCACAAGAATGGAGAGAACTGGAACCCTCATACATTGTTAGTGGGAATATAAAATGGTGCAACCCCTTTGCAAAACAGCTGTAAGTTCCTCAGAGTGTTCAACATATATCATACGGATGCCATGTAACCTAGAATCCCACTCTTAGGTATTTATTCAACGAATAGGAAAGCATGTCCACACACAACCTTTTATACGAACGTCCATAGCAGGTTTATATTAGCCAAGATAAGGAAACCTAATGTCCATTCAATGGATGAAGGGATCAAAAAATGTGGAATATGCACACAGTGATGTATTCTCTGGCAATAAAGGCAATAAAAAGGAATGATGTACTGATATGTGCTAAAAGATCGACAAACCTTGAAAACCTTTTTTTAACTGAATGAAGCCAGTCACAAAAGAATGATTATATGATTCTATTTATATCAAACCCATTATAGGCAAATCTATAGAAACAAAGTATACTAGTGATTTCTTTGGGGTTGTGAGGGAAGATAGGGATGGACTACTAATGGGCATGGGGTTAAATACTAATTCTTTTAGGGAAAATTAAAATGTTCTAAAGTCTGTGGTGATGGTTGTACAACTGAATATACTAAAAGCCATTGAACTGTACACTTTAAATTGGTGAATTTTATGATATAGGTTAAATATGTTTAAAGATATGAAAGGAGAAGAGGTAAGGCGGATAGGAGGGGAGAAGGGGAGAAGAAACAAAAAGCCCCACTAGACAGTTGAAGAGGATTCTAAAGGATTATTTAGGGATATGGAAACACCCATCTCATCACATCTTTGGTGAATCCCTGATGTAGCCATTCCAGATATTTGTATGGCCAGACTTTGGGGCAGCAACAACGACAGCCAGAATAACACAGTGGTAGTGAGTACGTTTAGCTGATGAGATACAGAGGTAACTTCCCCTTTAGACTTCTGCTAAGGCTACTGGCTAAGAATATCAGATTTTAATTTATGGTCAATTTTGTTTCATCTTTGATGTAACTTACTGTCCTTTAAAGTGATAGTTATTGTATCAAAGATGGGAGCAATCATTTCAATGTATATTTTTGGTGGATGAGACACCAAGAAAGAACTATTGAGGGTCATTCATTTTTCGGGACGCTGTGAGAGCAAAGGTTGACAAACTATGGCTCAGGGGCCAAATTCAACCTGTTGCCTGTGTTTGTAAACAAAGTTTTAATGGAAGAGAGCCATGCCCATTCATTTACGTATTGTGTATGACTGCTTCTGTACATAGTTGAGTAGCTGTGACAGAGACCTATGATCTGCGAAGTCTAAATTATTTACACTCTGGTCCTTTACAGAAAAAGTTTGCTGATTCCTGCTCTAGAGCAATACAACTATTTTGACTTTTTAGCAAATCATTTATACATCCAAATTAACGGCCTCCTCTTGAAAATATTCACCTCATTAAACGGTTTATATTTATTTCAGTGATGCCACCATTGCTCAAAGCTTTTCTGAAACTCCCCTTTGGGGCTGTCTTTCAAGACCTGAAATGCATGCTTTTTAATATCCTAGCAATGGGAAACCGAGGTAAGTAGCTCTTTGGAAACAAGATGGCAAATCAAGACAGGTAAAACTATCACTGGTTTAAAAATCAGGTATGACTCTATTGAAATAATTCAGCTGGCATTCCATGAAGCATGTAAATTGTCTCCAAAAGCAATTTCAAATGAGTTCCAAAGATGATTTGAGTAGCGACAGCATCTTTTGAATAATTGTTGAACCTCCTGTCACTATTTTGAAGAAAGCTCATTTGAATGGATAAATCCTGGTACATTGGTTAAATCTGTCTCTTTACTTCCCAGTCACATCTCATATTGGGGTCTTCGGATACATTTATTATCAACGGGTGGGAAAAGGTGTCTGATATGCCCCTGAATATTATGTGCCAAGAAAACAGATTTACAAGTCATTAACTCTCCATGGTTCAATTATCCTTGACGGGCTCTTTGATAGGCTGCACATCTCCTTCCCTGCTTAGGTCCAGAAATTCATTCTTCTATAAAAGGGAAGTGTTCCAGCCCAGTGGTTTTAACAGAGGATACTCCTCTTTGCATGACTGTACATAAAAGGGGGGGGGGTCCCTGCATTTCAAATACTTCCCAAGTTTTTTGCCTAAGATATGGCCTAATAGGGGTCATTCCATTAATTTCAAAAGTTGGGAGTCATTTTTAAAAGGATAAATATAGGCAAGGACCTGTTCTCAGACTCTATACTGCTCACAAAAGCCAATGCAAAATGCATCACCTAGATTTTCTAGTTTTGCTTTCTTCTTTCAAGTGGAGTGAGAAATTCACACTTAAACATTTAAAAGTGGAGTGAGAAATATGTTACCTAGCAAAATCTTTCTAAATTTTTATGATTCTGTTTCCAAATATTTTACCACTTTCTTGCCCAATTTCTAATTTGACATCAATTTTCATTAAACAAGTTACCTTCACTGAATCTTTCCATAGCATCTGATTTACTTTTCATAGAAAAATAACTCATTTTACAGTTAGAGTTCAATCTATGCAATATTTTAACCAAACTTCAAGATTACAATAACAAATGCAACTGACAATAAGAAGGTTTGGGAATGCCCACAACTAACTCCTGGGTAAGCAAACAGTTCGACTAGAGCGAGTATCCTTCTAACTGCAAATGCTGTGGGCACCAGTCAGTATGTTTTACAGGATAAATGAAAGTTAAGTGCACATCTCCTACATTGGAGGTGTATATCAGGTTCACAACTTCATGAGGTTGACAGCTTAAAAAGCCTTGCACACAGGCTGATTCTATCTGAGTAGCTGTCTATGGGCCCAAACCTATCAAAGACATTTCTATGAAACGATCTGTGGTTCATCTCTTATTCATAAGCTAGCGCTTGTTATTTGTGTACCAGGAAAGCAAAAAACCCCAAAGAAAACATGAAGAGAGTTAGGACCTTAAATGGGGATGTTTTCACAAAATGGGAATTAATTTTAAAAAGAGAGGGAGATGTAGTCCGATCCAATGGGCCAGGTGTCAGAGGGTGGGGAAGGTAGGGGTGTGGAGAAGGCTTTGGTGGGAATGGAGAAGCCATACTAGAGCCAATCAAGAGACCCTACATCCTTGGCCACCTGTATATTTCTTTCCTTCTAGATTCATGGAAAAATTTATTATATGCTATTTTTGGTAGCCAGGAGACAAAAGAGAAGAGGTTATCAATGGAGACCAACTTTTACTGCTATTTTGTTAGGTAAAGCCAGTCTTACTTAGCTTTTAGACAATCCATTTTTCGTTGGTCCTATCATTAAGCACAGACATTGCTGAACAGTGATCTTCCGGAACGCCACTTAGCTACTGAGAAGAAATGACGAAGTGCAAGCTGCCTTCTCAGAAATGTCTGACCTGCTAAACTGTCTGCAATAAAAGGAATACTAAGTGAGAGAGTTTCTGGAAAACAAAGCACCACTCCCTCTATGTGGTTCTTTGGTCCTAGTTTATTCTTTGAAACTAATGTGTCTTTCTTCAGAATCATTATTATAAAACGTAAGCTGTTTTCAAAAGCTTAGTGATAGCTTCCTGACTTACTATAAATAATCACATCTTATTCTCTGATATGTCAATAGTATTTTGTCTTTATAGCCTACAAAGCTTGGTTTCATAAAAACAAAATCCCTAAAATATTTATTCAGCATGTGGAAGGTATCTGATTTAGCAGCCTTTTAAGGAAAAAAGTATAATGGTGGAGTGGTGGAGCTCTAGATTAAATAGAAAATGAAATCAAAAGGGATTACAGAGGGAGTATTTGTACAGAGGGAGAAAAGCTCTTCCAAGAACACTAGCGTCTCAGGATTCCCCGACTGTGTCTTGACTTCAGAACACCATGCTTTTATACATACTGTTGCCTATATTACACTGGCCCTCCTCTTCTCTATGTAGCAAATCTCAGAATCTTTAAATCTTCAGAATTAACCTCAGTGAAGCTCTCCCCCTTCCCCACATGGTTGATCACCCCCTACTCCTTGCTCCCATAGATCGCCACACTCGTGTCTATTACATTTATCACACTGTGATAACAGTCACATTGTGACCGTTTCTGGCCACTCCTACTACATTTCAGTCCCACGAAGAAAGGGACAAAGTCTTACTCTCAGTTTTATCTACCCCACGGTCTAGCATTAAGCCTGATACATAATGAACACTAGAAACATATTTACAAAATGGATGAAACTGAAAATGGAAAATGTTTGCTAGTAGGGGGCAAAACGAAGATATTGTTTGAGTGGAACAAAAGAATATTAAGCTGACACTTTCTTTAGTAAATGGTGTTATACACAAGGGTTTCTGAGAGCACAGAGCAGGGTGAACAGCCAGGTGAGAGGCTAAAGCTGAGGTGTAAAACTTGCAAAGGGAGGGAGGTGGAGGGCATTCCAGACAAAGGAAAGAAGCAAAGGCACAAAAATACTGAACAGTGGGAAGGGCAGGAAGAGGGTGGGATCTGCGGTAGACTTCACGGGCAGTTGTTAATGAGCAGGATGAAGCACGGGGTGGTCAAAAAAAGAAGCTACTTAACATGGGCACATTTTATTGTACGTAAATGACGCCTCAAGAGAGGATTTTAAAACGTGAGATCATGGAGTATTTTATTTAACTATAGTTGATTTACAGAATTGTGTTCGTTTCGGGTATACAGGATCATAGAGTATTTTTAACGCCATCTTGTTTATTGTTGAGGGTATCCTCTAACACTGCATTTAGTTATTTCTTTATATAATGGTAGATCTTTTCTCCACAATTATTCTAGAGATTCCCTAGGGAAGAGACTGCGTAGCTTATCTTAAGGTTACCCATTTTCAGCTCCTTAACATCTAACACAAGGCATAACACACTGTAAGTGTGCTAGACTACTGTTTCTGGCAGGGGACCTAAGGGCCCAGAAAAAATATCTGTGTGTGTGTGTGTGTATACAGGTGCACACACACACACACACACATATAAAGTCAGTGTGAAGGCAAACTACAGGCTAAACAAAATTCAACAAAGGCGCCCCTGTATCACTACCAACCTCTTTAGTATACTGATGATCATGACTGTCCTAGCTAATATAGTAAAACATGGAGAAGTCAGAGCTTCACAGTTTGGGAGACATCTCATAAACCAGGTATGTAAATAATAAGTAATTAGCACACCCGTGCAAATGAAAGCATTTTCTCAGTTCAGTAATACATTTATATCTACCTTCCCTCCACTCCTACCTCTGGTCCTACTTAAACCTCCTAAGAGTGAATTTTTTTTTTTGCGGTACGCGGGCCTCTCACTGTTGTGGTCTCTCCCGTTGCGGAGCACAGGCTCCGGACGCGCAGGCTCAGCGGCCATGGCTCACGGGCCTAGCCGCTCCGCGGCATGTGGGATCTTCCCGGACCGGGGCACGAACCCGTGTCCCCTGCATGGGCAGGCGGACTCTCAACCACTGCACCACCAGGGAAGCCCAAGAGTGAATTTTTAAAGATTCAAGATGTTAAATGCTATCTCCCAAAATTTTAATATTAATAATCTATGAGAACATGACAGTTTCTTCTGGTCCAGGCTCTTCAGCAAGCCAGCACCACAGGAAAAAGGTGACGACTATGCTAGATGAAAGAAGCATAAAGGGACATAACAACCAGATGCAAACAGTGAACTGGGATAGAATCTAGGCTGGACTAACAAGTTCTAAAGGATATTTTGGGGAAATTTTTTCAATTTTGAATACGGAGCAGGTTAATATATAATATGTAAATTTATTGACAGGAAAAGCTGGTGATCACTAACTGGAAAAAAAAGCAGTTTAAAAAACAGCATGTAGAGTACAATCTTTTCGTTATAAAAAAACATGTGCACAGAAATGGATCTGAAAGAACTGTACAGAGTATTAACAGTGGTAATCTCTGGTAGAAGAAGGTGTTTATTTTCTTATATTTTCTATTTTTCTACAATGTACATCTATTGCTATTGTAATAATGTTTTGTTTTGTTTTTTTTTTTTGCGGTACAGGGGCCTCTCACTGTTGTGGCCTCTCCCGTTGTGGAGCACAGCCTCCGGACGCGCAGGCTCAGCGGCCATGGCTCACGGGCCCAGCCGCTCCGCGGCATGTGGGATCTTCCCGGACCGGGGCACGAACCCGTGTCCCCTGCATCGGCAGGTGGACTCTCAACCACTGCACCACCAGGGAAGTCCCCTAATAATGTTATTTTTAATTTTAAAAAAGTAGGTGACTGACCTAGCTTCTTTAACAAGCATAGTTTTGCTTTAAAATAACTTCAACTACTATATTAGGACTCTAGTTTCCTTTTTTGTTTGTTTTTAAACACTTCTTTCTCACAAAGATATTTAGCACTGTATCCACAGTCACAATGTACAATATATTTGCTGAAATTACTTAAAGAGCATTTCGACTGGGGAAAAATTTTACGCTGAGGTTTATTATTCTTTTTTGCTGCTTTTGTTTTGGTTTCTAAGCAAGATTTTTCACACAAGATGCTGTATCAGACAAGATGCCATATGTCCTCAAAACTCAGCAGGAACAACTCAAGAGTCTGTAAAACAGATTTAATGATGCTTTTCCATAAACTGACTTCCCTATGATCCTTAAAATATGCACATATTTTAAGAAACCAATAATCAGGCAAATCTAATTAAGATAGATAATTATGACTCACCAAAAAGGTTGGCGAATCACGTTCAGAGATGTATATTCAGATGTTTGCCGTGATTTTCATGTTCAATAAATATAATCCTCGGATAATTAAGATACATTACATTAAGCTTTTAGAAAGAACATCATTATTTTGAGCATTTTGCTTTCATTCCATAGAAATATTTTTCCCTTCCATTCTAGATGTTTATGCCTTTGGGAAGAAAACACCTTACAAATGCTGGCTCTGTTTACATGGCATTAGTCCATCAGGATAAAAAAAGTGAAAATTATCCACTTATTTTGTCTAACACCACACTTTATATTTTAAAGCACCAAAAAGATATTTCATGACTTCCAGTAAAAAAAAAAAAAAAAAAAAAAAAAAAAAGGCTAAGTAAAGGAATTCTCCTCCTTCAAAACCATCCAAAAAATTAAATATAGAGGAAACTTCTTTGGAACAAGGACATAGTGACAACTCACAATGAAAACTATGAAGCACACCTCGACCACAGAGGGTAATGTTACTACCAATACCCTCCTCATACATCAGTGGAAGCAGGTTTTCCTGAAAGCTCAAGTCAGACTAGGCCTACAGGTACAGGAGGCCTATCCAATGACTAGGGCAACCAGGTGAAGAGGTTGGTGTCTGGGGAAAGGGGGAGTTGGGGAATTGGGAGGGTTATAGGGAATATATCTGGAGGCAGTAAAGATACAGAACAAGCCACAGAATGTCATGGGAGATAAAGCTAACACAGAAACCTCGGGGTTTTTTGTTTTTGTTTTTTAATCTGCATTTCTGTTACCTCTGACCTCAACTTAGAGGAGGGAGACTTCCAGGGGAAAAGCATCCAGGCCAGGAGATCACGCAGTCTCTTACTTTGGTGGTATTGCCATGAGTCACATCACCTGTTAAAGGCTAAAATCTCAGACAAGACAAACCCAAAGGGCAAAAAAATAGCCCATTTGATGAGAGGACTTTTGAAACAAAAACCAAAACTGAAACTAAAGCTTTTCCCAGTTCACATCCCCCTTGCCCCATAAGCAAAGATGAAGGACAAAAAAAAAAAACAATGAAACAGAGAAAAATTGCAAGCAAACAGTTCCCCGTATCTGCAGAGATATTTTAGATAAAAGAGCTCATAAAAAAGAAACAAGTTTCAAAGAAATAAGATGGCAAAGTCCACATTAAAAAAGGAAAGAGAGAAATGAAAATATTACTGAAATGAAAAACATTAGGAGGAAAAATAGATGGAATGAATACAACTAAAATCACAGTCAAAAACAAGGTGGACAGGATGGAGTAAGTCACCTTAAAAGGGAGGTGGGGGAAAAACGCAACACACGTATAACTGTTGTTCTGGAAGAAGAGAAAGGAATTAATTCAGAAAAATACCCCCAAACATAATGGGCCTCATTGGTGGTCAGGAAGGAACAAATAAACACCGAAATGAAAGACTAGGTTTCACCTATCAGACTGATAAATTTTAAATAATACAAATAGCCATTATTGGTGAGCCTATGGAGCAATGACTTTCATTTTCTGCTGGTCAAACTCAAATTAGAAATATCCACTCTGGAGCAAGTGGCATTATCTAGTAAAGCTAAAGACAGACACACTCCATGACTCCACACTGCCACTCCAAAGTATATACCCAGCAACGGTACACATGCTTACATGCACCAGTATACAATTATAGAGATGTTCATGATGACTTTTTTCATAACTGCCAAAAACCAGTAACATCCTTAAGCCCATCAGTAGGAGAATGGATCCACATTTTGTGGACTATGTATGCAGTAGACTACTACACAGCAGGGGTCAGCAAACTTCCTCCTGTAAAGTGCTAGATAGTAAACGTTTTCTACTTTGCGAGCCTATGATCTCTGCTGCAGCTACTCAACTCTGCCACGGAAGCACAAAAGAAGCCATAGACACTACATAAACAAATCAACTGCCGTGTTCCAATTAAACTTCATTTATGGACAGTAAAATCTGCATATCACAACTGTCACGTCACAAAATATTATTTTTTTAGATCTTTTTCAATCATCAAAAAATTTTAAAACCATTCTCAGCTTGCAGGTCATAAAAACAGGCAGCTGGCTAGACATGGCCTGCAGGTCAGAGCTCAGCAACCCCCGCTACACAGCAAGAAAAATGTAGAAAGCACAACCACCTGCACAAGACTGATGAATCGTCAAACATAAGACTGAGTTTTTTAAAAGTGAGCAAATTCCACATGTAAGTGAGATTGTTAAAAAGTTTTTTTAATTTAAAAAGTGAGCAAGTTCAAAAAGAATATATACTAAGGAAAAAGAATCATGATTATATCAATATAGAAAAAAAAGCATTTAACAAATTCCAACACCCATTCTTGACAAAAACTCTGAACCGGGAACAGAGGGGAACTTCCTTAACTCGATAAAGAACATCTACAAAAAGCCTACAGCCAACTTCATACTGGATCATTTGCCTCTAACATCCAGGACAAGGCAAGAATGTCCTGTCTCACTATTCCTGTTCAACATCATACTGGAAGTCCTAGCTAGTACAATAAGGAAATAAGTAATATACAAATTGGAAAGGAAGAAATAACACTATCTTTGCTCACAGATGACATGAACTGTCTATGTAGAAAATGCCAAGGGTTGGGGAGAGTGTGGAGGGGAATACCTCCTGGAACTAACTAATAAGCCAGTATGGCAAGGTTGCATGATACAAGGTTAATACATAAAAGTCTATTGCCTTCCTATATACCAGGAATGGATAAATGGAATTTAAAACATAAAAGAAAATGCAATTTACAATAAATGGAGAGATATTCTGTGTTCATAGATTAGAAGACAATATTGTCATCAATTTTCCCAATCTGATCTAATGGAATCCCAATCAAAATCTCAGAAAACATTTTGTGAATAACAACAAACTGATACTTAAGTTTACGTGAACAGATAAAGTCCCAGAATAGTCACCACAATGCTGAAGAACAAAGTTTGAGGACTCACACAACCCAATTTGTATAATTACAAAGCTACAGAAATCAACACAGTGCAGAATTAGCAAAAGGACACATACATCAATGAAACAGAACAGAGCTCAGAAATAGACCCACATACATAGAGGCAACTGATCTTTGACAAAGAAGCAAAGGTAATCCAATAAAAAATAGTGCTTTTAACAAATGGTGCTGTCCATACACAAAAACTGACACTGACCTTACATCCTTCACAAAAATTAGCTCAAAGTGGATCACAGACCTAAATGTAAAACATAAAAGTAAACAACTCCTAGAAGATAACATAAATACTGTACGATTTACTTTCATTCCAGTTTCTCTGTTATGTTACAACGAGAATGTTAAATATTTTAAAGATATAATAGAAGAATATTCTGAAATTAAAAAATAACCGCATCAATGGGCCTCCTCCATCCCAGGAAAAACAATTCTGAAGCATCAACATCAAGACATATTCAGGGAAGGCTTACTGAAAACCTTAGGCAGGAAAAGTCACATTCGTGGGAAGGAAAAAGTTAACTTGGCCTTAGATTTCTCTACAGCAACCTTCAAAAAGAGGGGTGGGGGAATAGACTTATCTCAGTTTGTAAAACAGTTTCTCTCTGTCTACCCTTCATCCATATTCTGCACGGGAAGCTGTGCAGCAGGTTCACAAATGCGGATGATGTTTATATCTGGATGATACAAGTTCTGCTTTTTTCTAATTTTTCTGGGTTGCTTAAATTTTTTTATTATAATTATAGGCCATTTTTACAAAAACAATAAAGTCATTATTCTTGGGGATGGGGAGGAGGTACATCACTTATTGTTTGCAAGTCCAGACTCTAGGCTCAAACTGCTCAAGTTTGAAATCAGATCTGCTACTAAATAAAGTTAACTGTTAACCATGATTAACACATGCCCTTCATTCCTATTTTTTTTTTTATTGTACTCTCTTTAGCTCATCTTAGATACTAGCATTTATTCAGGAGAAGAATATAGGAATTTGGCTAACAAGATGAAAGAAAATTCACCCACTGGGTAATTAGCCTCCAGGTAAAGGTTTTCACCCACGTTGCCACTGATCCTGACAGTCTCTAAGTAGCATGGCAGTCAGTGGAAAATCCTAACCCACCTTAGACATTTATGCAGCCCCTACTATGTGCATATATCGATCTAAACGCTTTACATCCGTTGATTCTCCTACTATTCACAACATCCCTGTAAGGTAGAAATTTTTACCATCTTCCTCCTTTCTCATTCCTATAAATGAGAAAACTAGGCCCAAAGAGGTCATGTAACTTATCAGAGGTCATACAAGTAGCAAGTGGGTAAGACTCAAAAATCCCGTGTGGCCTCGGAGTCCAGCCACATGTTAACATGTTATATATACACTAACAATGACCTCTTCCCTAGGAAACCGTGCTTATCTGCGTAGCCTCGTCTCAGGAGAATGTTCAACATCACCACGGACCATCAGTCAAGCTGAGTCCCTGACGCCTGTCCAGCCTTACTGGACACCTCTGGTACCACATCCTGCGGCTGACTGTGCAGCCTCTCCACCAAAACTTCAGTTCACTAGTGAGGCTTGCCCTTCCCAAACCAGGCCACATAAATGTGATCAGGCTGCATTTATGAAAAGAGACTATTTTGGGTGGTTCTATTTTCAGTTATTAGACTTTGCTCCCTTCTATGCCTGAGTTAAGGCAAGGGAGAAAAGAAAATCACTTCAACGGCAACTTTTTCACACTTTAAATAAATACTCCTTAATATCCAGTCATTAAAAGTGCATTAGTCTCTTTCCAAGGGGTTCCTAGAGCGCATAATAATAAAATTTTAAGAGGCAGCTCAATCCTGTTTGGTCTAGATCCTAAAGTCTCGGTATTCAGTCAAAAGTCATCTATCTCCCCTCTTCCTCCAACCTCCTAGAAAAGGGCAGTTCCTAGAAGAACTCCTTTTGTTTGCAACCCAGGTAATTTTAGCCTCCGCTCTTGGCAACACAAAGAACCTGCTGCCAATTACAGCCAAGTCTTAACTCTTGGTAAAACAAGATTGTGGATCTCAGTTGCTCCCCTACTGCCTTGCTAGCCAAGCCATTCTGAGCTTCGGTCTACAAGAGGTGGGAATGAAATACAGGTCCATGTGAAATATTGACCTAATACCCTAGGAGCAGGCAACAGAGGCCCAGGACTAAGCAGTGAGCTTGAAACTGCAAAATTTTGGACACACTCAGAGCACATCTAAGTGCTTCTTTCTTACATAAAGTAAGAGTGACCACAGTGAATCATTTGAAAGCTGTCAGCTGATGCAGAAGCGTAGAGCCCGGGAGTGTAGGGTCAGTTGAGAGCTCTTCACCTTTCATTCTCTTTATTCTGTGATGTCATATCCCCTTACACATCATTAGTGACAATTCGCTTGCAATATGAAGTTTACTCGCTTCTAAGTTGCTGCGATTAAAGTGACAAAATAAGGCGCTAAGAGGTGAAGGAAACGGCTCTCCGACTGTCAAGCAAATACGAAAAATAGGTGCACTATTATTTTCCCTCTGGAGGAAGGAAGGGACCTAACATTTATCAACTCCCACTATTATCTGCTGTTTACATTTTATAAATAAGGTGAGACTCTGAGAAATGACATAAGCTGTCCCCTAGGATGCGTAGTTTAAGAAGGACTAGACCCAGAATTTGCAGAGACTGCGTGTGGCTCCAAGTCCACGTCCTGCCCACTATACCAGGATGCTTCCGAGAGAATTTTTGTGAAAATTCGAGCTGTTCACTGAGGGAACTAAGAAATGGATCACAAGTGTAGGTACACACAAAGGAAGGTTCTTCTTGACATTTACCAGGAAGGACTAGATTTCATACTTTCTTTTGTAATGTACACAAACATATTATCAGAATATACAGATTTTAGAAAAAGATCTTTCATCCTTCAGTGTGAAGAGCACAGAGAATGATGCCTTCCCCCTGCCAAACAGGAACTTGGAAGAGGATCCTCTCTCCCATCATAAGTACTCTCTACCGCAAGGGTAATTTTGGAATGGAATCACTGGTGGGCTTCAACCAGTCAGCCATTCCGTGAACATTTACCAACAGCCCTACTTATGCCAGGCATTGATATACAGAGAAAAAAGATGGTTTCTGCCTTCAAGAAATCTAAATTAGAATTGGGAAGGCAGATGGTAAACAAATTATTATACTGGATAAACACTCTGGGATGTTACCGAAATCCAAAGATGAGGCGTTTGGCACAGAATGGGAAAGACAGAACACCAGCAAAGGCTTCCAGTGTAGCACATGGCCAGGTGTACCTGGCAAGTACTTGGGAGCAAGTGGCCAGTTATGACCAGAGTAACTTAGGGTGTGAAGGTCCTGGAGGGGGTAAGAGCAATTCGGATATGAGGTCTAAGAGCTAAGCTGGGTTCAGATTCTGTTAGGATCTCCTATACCATTTACAAAAGGAGACTGAGTTTTATCCAGAGGCATAGAGACGCCACTGTCAGCTTGGTAGCAGAGAATTAACATGGTCTGATAGAGATTTTTGGAAGATCACTCTGAAACAGAGGACAGTTTGGAATGGGAGATATTAGAGATGAGAACATCCAGGGAGGTGGTCTACTACCAGAAGTCCCAGTGATTAGAGGCTGAGCTAAGGGAGTGACAGTGGGGACAGGGGACACAGAGAAGGAATATTGAGAAGAATAAATAAATTTGACAGTCTAGGATGGTGGGCAAGGAAGAGACTGGATAACACCCAATATTCCAACTAGGACAACTGCGATACCTTCACTGGAAGAAGAGAGGTTGGTGAAAATGAGAAGGAAGACAATAATACTGGTTTTAGATGCTTTTCTTTAATTTTTTAAACCTGCGGTTGCTTTATTTCTAACATTCCTACCACTGTAGCACCAATAAACAAGACTTCACTATTTACAATGAAAGTGATAACATCCACAGGATATTTTTAAAAGAATAAACAAATAAATGGCTTGGCCCATTTTCCCCAGAATAAGGAAATGCACCAGCCAAGAATAAGAAATAAGGAAATGAATACATGAGTAAGATAACACATTTCTACAAGTGTAAATAAAGAACACGGCCAACAAAAGCATGAATCCCAGCTCCGCGGATTATTTCCCCCAGCCAAACATCATACACTCCTTCCCCAAAGGAGTTTGCAATCTGAGTACATGTTGCCTTCCACTCCCTTCCCCAACGGGCACACTTCGATTTATCATTATGAATGTTGACAAAAGAAACTCTACCTAGAATTTGTGGTTCCTCAAAAATTTGGAAGTACCAAGGAAGAGCAGTAATCGCTTACTCAAGTGCCCTCAGGGGCAGTCGGATGATAGAAATGGGTAAAGCAGCCTGGATGTCATGTAACAAGGGGTGGTGAGGACTACAACGAATGGAAACATGTCTTCCCCCTTGGGTGGTTTTAAAACAAAGTTGAAAATTCCTTGACACTTAGCCCATGGAGAGGAGGGGTCTATGACTTTTCTCTCTACATCTTGGTGGGCTGGAGACTCAACCAATAGAGTACAAGGAAAGCGGCACATTATGACCTCTGAGGATAGGTCCTAAAAGGCCAGGTGGCTCTTGCCTTGTTCTGCTGGAACACCTGCTCTTGGATCACTGTGCCGCCACGTAGCAAGCCCGACTATCCTGAGGCTGCCAAGTCACAGAAGACACACAGGAAGACCACATGGAAAGAATGGGAGATGCATACAGACTTGGGGATACCCAAGGAGCCCCAAGTCATCCCAGCCCAAGTACAAGATATGTGAATAAGGACACCTCCAGATGACTTCGGCTCCCCGAAGTCTCCCCAGCTGAAGACCCAGACACAGTGGAATAAAAGCAAACCATCCCCACTATGTATGCCTTGTCCAAATGTCTGACTCACAGAATCCATGAGCATGATGAAAGGGCTACGTGCAGTTTTAGAACACTAGGTGCTGAGAGGGTTTGCAATAGAAAACTAGAAATAGAAAACTAGAAATAGAAAACTAGAATAGAATACTAGAGCAATAGAAAACTAGAGCAATAGAAATACTAGAACACCTCCACTAAAGAGGCAGCCACTACTTTGTCCCGCTGACACAGCACCAGTGTCAGAAGACCCTCTCTGAAGTCAGAAACCTAGATTTGTACATGACTTTTCCAATTGGTAGAAGAATGTGTGGGCCAAATAAAACATGATTGTCACTGGATTTGGTCCTAAGACCATTAGTTTGCAACGCCTCATGTAGTATGTAGATTCTATGGAGGCAAAGGGATGTGCGCTTGGTGATGGCCACTTTCAAAGAGCACAGTCAGTGGTTCAGACCACCTTACTATCGCCACCCCGCACCACACTAGCTTTTGTTGCTGCTTTTCCTTAGATGACATTAGGCAAGAGTCAGCTCTAGATAAGTCTGAGAAACTCCCCCCAAAATTCCTGAAGAACACTCTAGGATTTGCTTTAGTTTTAAATCTCCAATGGATTTTAAGGTCCACATTCTAACACCAAAAGCCATGGTGATAACATTCAAAGTCAAGGGCCAGTAAGTATGGAAGTCACAAATATGAGTTCAAGCACCAGGCCTGGAATCCATGGTCTATAAAGCAGAGCAGGAACTCAGTTGGGGAATAAAAGGTGAGCACATAGTCTAGTACATAATAGTAGCTCAATAAAAGATAAGTGTATAAATGAATGGATGGATAAACAACCATTTCAATAGATGATTTGTCTAATCTTCCTTTAAACTGTATTTTGGCATCTCCACAAAGACAAAACCACAACCTAAATTTGCTTAGGTCTTAAAACTAATGTAAATTGTTAAGTCTCTAAAACAGAAATGACAAATTCTCCCAAGTTTCTATCTCTCCTGGAGACTGACCAGTACAGCTAGTTCATTGTAATCCACTATAGAATAAAACCTTTGCCAAAAATGAAAGTATTAAACAGACGAACAAAAAAGGCCACTCTCATTTAAACTACGAAGTAGGAAGTTTTGCATACAAGTCAACATTTACTTCTGGAAGAAAAAAAAACAGACTCCTATTTGCACCTCTAATTTTTACCAAATAGCACCCATGCCTAAATTAATCTTTTTGTAAGTGACTAGGGTTTTGTTTGTCTGTTGTTTTCATTCTCTTTATAAGGAGCAGAGAAAAGAAGGCACATGAGACTCCACAAGAATGTTTACTTTCAAATAGGTTGCCTTCAACAAATTAGCATTCTATTTACCTTCTGTGAAATCACTGCACCACAGCCATCTGTAGAGGAAGCTATGATATAAATGATCATATCAAGACTGAGTATATGAAAGACGACTTGAATATGAACTCCGAGAGCAAATTCAAATCTGCCACCATTCTGTGATCTGCTCAGAGAAGGATGGCTCAGAATGGGCAGACATTGACACCACGGCCAAAGGATTCCTTCCATTCCTTTCCTTTCTGCCTGAGTTTGGCCCCAGGCCTGCACACACAGGAAGCCCTTGAGACAGGTGAAGAATGCCTGCTGTCTCCTGTCCACACTACAAACGGGCATTTCTGAGATTCCATACAGGGTACAGCAGGAAATTCTGGTTTCTTTGGTATTTATGAGAAAATGCTGAAGACCACGACGTGCCAAGAGTTTACAAGGAGATGGGAGGACACATCCTTACCACCAGCTCTCCTGATAATATCCCCTCCTCCCCCACCTCCGTTTTATCACATGTACTGGGTGAGCCTGGAGGAGGAGAATGAGGTGGAAGCTTGAAATTATTATCCTGAAGCGTATAAAGTCACTCTGAAAGCTTCTCTGAGTCAAGCTGGGTTCAAGACATTGCTTGACCCCATGGCAAGTGGCTCATGACGGGCCCAATAAATTCTGAGTTTCCAGTCATCACACCGGGCTCTTCTTGATTTATATGAACCCAGGATTCCACAAGTCATGACTACAGGGAAGCAAAGGATCCTGTGTTGCTGTAACATGTACCGCTGTTTCAAAATGCTCCGCTGCAGTGAAGCTGCATCTTCAGTGAGTTAATGATATTGGTGTTGGTACAGGTAAGGTCTATGTTTGGGAGAAAGCATGCGCGTGTAAGAGAGGGCAGAGACCTAGAACAAAGCTTCATTTTATAGATAAAATGAGCCATTTATCTTTTCTTTCTGAGCTAATATCATGTAGTATCCTGAATACCACTAAAAGCTGGCTTTTAAATAAATAAATCTTCCGATCAGAACTCAGAATTGAGGCAGACGGGCAACTAAACGACCCCAAAACTCAAATTCAACCCACTGATGTAACAATAAAGATCATATTTATCTAATTAAGCTAATAAAACGTAAATTCTGCCCACATAGTTCCATAGTAAAGAAAGGAAAAAGGGGAGATTCACACTAAAGAAAGCTGTGTGTTGATGGATTCAAGGATAACCATTAAGCTAAATTTCTCTAGAAAAGTTTGTCACTTCTATGAAAACCATTCAAAATGATCAGTACCTCAGCAGCTCTAAGCAGAGGTTAACAAAAGCTTGGTTTCCTTTAAAGAATTTATCTTTTGTTTGCTCTCCAGTCCCAGACGGCATCACAAAATAAAGAACAGATGGTGGAGACTAAACGAGGAGACCCTGAAGGTGAAAGTTTTCAAAGATGCACGAATTTAAACATCTACCTCTGAAAAAGACAATCCCCACGCCTATGAATTAAGCTGATCGTGTGTTTTCACAACATGCCTATCATCACAGCTGAGGCCAAGTACACATCCTTGGTGACAAGAAGAATCACGAAATGGTGTTATCTGGGACCATCTATTCACTGGTCCAGAAACCCAGCTCATGTATCCAAATGTTTGCTTCTTCTGGCGTCTCTGGGTTAGACCAGGGGTTTTCAAACTTTGTAAAAAGTCACCTTTGTGGCAGTAGAAGCTTAAACAGAAGTGTGAACAAACCAGTTAAATGCAGAGCTGCCCCAGCTGAAGGGTGCCTGTGGTGGTCTGAAGGGTGCCTGTGGTGGTCTGAAGGGTGCCTGTGGTGGTCTGAAGGGGGTGGCAGAGCCTGGCCTGTGCCCCGCACCCACCCTCCTCTAGGGCTCAGTGGAGCACAGTTTGAAAAACCATCTGAGACTTAATCTACAGCATCATGGGCTAAAATGAGACCAAAACACTAAAGCAGGAAAACATCAGAATGAATGAAATGTAAAGGACAAACTAGGTTACTTTTTCTACATTAGACCAACCCAAAGGTCAACAGGTTCCAACATTATTTTTCTCACTTTAGTGTTTTAACAGAATTAATTTACTGATTTCCACTTGGCAGTATATGCCCGCCTTCTGGGCAACTAAGCCATGTTTTCCCCAAAACCTTATAACATCTTTATTACTGACCCAAAAGATATTAGTCAGAAGAGGGGTTTTCTTAACTGATGACCCTCGTTGTAAAACTCTCCCACTAAAGAACAGTAATTCACCATAGTCTTTGCTAGAAAAATAAAATAATTGGAGAATTAAATGATAGTATAAATCTGGGCACATAAAGCCCTGAAACCCAGATCACTGTAAAAATTCTTAGTTCAGGAACCCTTAAGAAAAGGAACAAACCATTAAAATTAAACTGAGTTATAAAATCCTAACAAGGGATTTTTTCTTTTTAAATGCTAAGGAACTACCTTCCCTAGCCCACTTAGTTTAACCACAAGGCTAAACAATTGAAAACATTTTACCTTCCTCCCCATATGAGAAATTAATGTCGCTATCAGGAAACACTCTTGGAAAGCATTTAGTATCCTATGTAATCTAGCCTCTACCCACTTTGCAAAATCATCTGCCACGACCTAACAAAGATATGCAGCACAGACCTACTCACATCCTCATGGCTCCTCAATACTGTCTGCTCATTTCCATCTCATGCCATCTCTCCCAGACATCCTCACCCCTCCTGCCAACGAATCCAAATCCAACTCTTCCCCAGACTCAACCTGACAACAGGGCTCCCTTGAACGGCCATCTCCCAGGCCCACAAAGGCCCAGAGCACCAATAGCTCATTCCGTCCCTTTGGCTGTTAACTGTACACTTTCTCTGTTACCCACCTCCTCCCACGGATACAGGGGACCGTGAACTAGTATGAAGGGCCTGTGGCTCACTTTTCTGCTCTACCTTATAGAGGGTATCCCCAGGCTGCACCCCCACGGGACGCATAAACACTTGTCGAATAAATACGTATGTTTATACATTATTCTCAATAGTCACTCATCTACATGAGACAGTACAGACATTTATACGAAGCGAGTGAAACACAAGCAGAATTTTGTTTTCTACTACCACCTACACCCTTGAGTCTTTTACCAGCTGATGCTTCTCCCAACTATCATTTATGTTTGTTTTACTATGCTGTTTATCTCAGGACACACTCTGATTAGCCTTTGTCGTAATAAATCTCCAATATCCCCGACGTTGTTTAGAATGCGTGGCTGCCTGATGAGTCAAGGCAAAGATTTACAAGGAAATGGTGCCTTCCCTTCGGTTAATGGTGCTGTACCCTCCCAGTTTCACTGAAGAGCCTCACCCCAAAGTAGTTCAAGCTCAAGCTATAAAGTTATAGGATTAAAGGGCCAAAGAATGGAGAGAACGGCTCTTCTTCTGTCCCAAGGTTCCTGGAAAAGATGACCAAAATTTGGTGGGATGGGACAGAACAAAAGTGCACGAACAGCCTGGTGACACTGCCTTAATCTCTACCAAACTTGAGTTGATAAGCTACACTCTCCCATTCGGTACAAAGGTGGCAAAGAGACTTGAGAAAATCTAGTCTGCAATGGAGTCGAAAGCAAAATCCTTCGCTCTGATTTTCCAGAGCACTGTCCCACTGAGACAGGGGAAAATAAGAAACTAGATGCAGGATGCACGTTTCACACGTGGCCAGCCCATCTGAGCCTGCCATCTGAGACCTGCCCAAACAGAAGAAATCACACTTCAGGACTCCACGAATCCCAAGTCACCTCTGCTATAGCCTCTTTAGCTCCCCTGTCACCCATGAGGTGTTCAATCATCACTGTGGCTACGTCAAAGGGGACTGGGTCTACTTGGACATCGCTAGGTGAACTGCTGCAACCCCGACAAGTTCCCAAGAAAGCACAGTGGTGCAGGGAAGCATTTAGCGCCAAGGTTCTCAGGTCGTGCCATGCACAGTGAACCCTCCACCTGAGCCCAGAATCCCTCCCGGATAACATCCTCACTGCTCTCTTAGGAGCTCAGGCCCAGCTGCACAAACTCTGGAGGAAGGCAGGTGGGGTGGCAAGCAGGGAGAGGAGCCCCCAGTCCAAGCTGATCAGACCTCCAGGCTGTCCTTGTGAGAGGAGGGGCAAGAAGCTGGAAGTGGTACGTGGGTTGTGGTTCCTGGTTTCCATCGGTTCGTCCAGACCCTGCCTAAGTGTAATGAACACTGCGGGTTCTATGTTTATCAACACGCCAAGCTGTGTGGAACTAGATTTTCTCTGATGTCTGGGATAAAAATTAAGTCCCAGGGCTTCCCTGGTGGCGCAGTGGTTGGGAGTCTGCCTGCCGATGCAGGGGACGCGGGTTCGTGCCCCAGTCCGGGAGGATCCCACATGCCGCAGAGTGGCTGGGCCCGTGAGCCATGGCCGCTGAGCCTGCGCGTCGGAGCCTGTGCTCCGCAACGGGAGAGGCCACAGCAGTGAGAGGCCCGCGTACCGCAAAAAAAAAAAAAAAAAAAAAAAAATTAAGTCCCAAAACATGCTGGACACACAGAAACGCACTTTGCATTGCGTTGTGGAATCTGAACCCTGGGCTGTATGTTATTATTCAAAAAAAGTTTATTAGAGATATAGAGCTGTATCAGCACAACGTGAGGGAGAAAAACTACCCTTTAGTAAATACATATTTTTTTGTTTCTAAATATTCAAACGATGTTTTAGGAAATGATGGTTTTAATAGATGATTATTTAACAGTCCATACCTAACAAAAATAAAAAGTTGGCAATTCCACATTTATTCTCAGGTTTTATATACCTGTGAAATCCAAATTCTGAGACTACTGACTTAGAAAAACTCTATTCCAAGCCCCTTACTTGAGGGATAAATTATTTTGCCTGCAGAAGTGGGTGGTGTGCTAAAGGTCACACAGCAAAGTATGACCTCGAAAGTGGCAGAGCCAATTCTGTACCCGAATCTTCAGCTGGGCAAGTGTGCCATGATGCCCTTTATGAAGTTAGGGCAACACATTGTAACTCCATGAAACAAATGTGATTACTTTTTAACTGTTTTGAAATACGTGTTAAATAAATACCACTTTTACTCACAATTAAAACAGAATTTGGCTAAAGGATGTTTATAAAATTGTTTTAAAGCTATAAATGAAGCTTAGATGCCATATGCCGACTCAAGGATGGGTATCTACATATTACTTTAACATACGGGTGAAATTCCACAGATACCTACAAATGTAAAAATAACTAGCTATGCCTTGTGAATAGGTGTAATAGTACTAGCCTAGCTTTCTTTTTTCAATGAATGCCTGTTGTACACATGGCTGTATAGAACTCTGGCAAGAACAACATTTCCATCAAGGACAGATTCAAGTGCTAGGCCAATAAAATCCGAAGTGGGCAATTCTGAGATTGCAACAGGAAAAAGCCAAATAAACTAAGGGTGAAAACCATGTGGCATATAGTTTGAGAGTTATGAAGGACTAAGTATTGGTCTTCATTTAAGAGCTAAAGGGATACTGTAAAAATAAGCAATTTTCAAGCCTGTTCTTCCACAGATTTTGAAAAGCTTGGTTCCTAACTGTTTCTCATGAAAGTCACTATACTGAGGGGCTATTCATGGCAAACCACCTGGATAATGTCTATTTCTAGACCCCTAACTGATCATAACTGTAAAGGTACTCTCTTCCGAAGTACTCTCACATGTACAGTAAGCAGCTAAACTCAGCCAGTTCTCCCCCGACGGCTCCATAACCAGGGCGATTCTGGTTGGGCCCTGTAACAATGAGGCAGCTGGCCCTGCCAGTCGACATAAGACAGGTGCCCATTGGCAACAAGGGGCACTACCAAATAGACCCTTTGAAATTCTTTATGGCATCCCCCTCACACAGCCTCTGTCTGCTATTTTCACTCTCTCCCCTCCTTCCCGTAAGCTGACTCTCACCTCACTTTCCTTTGAGTCACATGGAATCCATCATCGGCAGATATGACTAAATGACTTGTCTTTCAGGGTCTGATTACTCTGTTTAGGTGAACGGGTGAACTGGCGCTTGCTGTCCAGGAAAATCGAAAAGATGCTGAATTCATGAGCACGGTTAATTTGAATTCTCAAGAGTGGTTCAAACAGAGCAGGCTGCTTGGAACAGAAATTTGCAACTCAGATATTCTGACCTTTTAAATGCCATCAAAAGTGTAACGTAAGTGTACTTTACTTCTGCCTATAGTAGCATAAATCAGAATAACAGGCTTAATTAGTTTTGTTTGCAGTAAGCTGAGTTATTAAAAAAACACAACTCCTTGAGAGCAGTTGGTGTTGCCATCTGGCACATCCCCTTGCTCCTGGTCTTTCCTTCTGTTTCTTGTGCTCCAGAAGCTGACACTTCTCCAGACAGAACCTTTTGGCTATGAAGACAAGCGGATGGTTGAGAATGCGACTAAGGTCAACCCATCGTCACAAGGCTGTTTATCTGGAGGAGTGTGGTCTTGGGGTGGGGAGAGTCCGTGTGGGAGGAAGAAGGGCAGGAAGGCTGTTGGCCTCTCAGGCCAAGAGCAGGAATACTCCTTCCACCAAGAGTGCATCTCAAGACTTGATCATCCAGCTGTGAACAAGTGGACCCCGTCTAACCGAATGAGAGACTCCCAGGCAACAGATCCCAGCTCCCCTCCTGCACCTCCAGCTCTTCTCTGGAACCTCTCTAAGCCCGAGTCTACTGACATGCACCTTGTCTCACTCATCATTGCAGGTCGCTGGTTTTCTGGAATTTCCAACAGGAATGGGGCAAGACCGGGTCCCTATTCCATTTAGGGTCTTTACTGTTAACATTACCCCTACATCAAGTGCCTTGAAAGTCTGGAAGATTAAATGTCTTCTGTATAAAAATGACACCTTTCCTTGGGAGTCAGCGGGACTCTAGTCCTCTACTAACTGGCAATTGGCCTTGGGTAATTCACTGAACATCTCTGGAAGTCAATGTTCTCAATCAGAAAATGGGAAGGTTGAAGTGCATAAAATGTAGAGGACTTTACAGCTCCAAGTGTTATGATTGAAAGTGCCCATGGGCTTCCCTGGTGGCGCAGTGGTTGAGAGTCCGCCTGCCGATGCAGGGGACATGGGTTCGTGCCCCGGTCCGGGAAGATCCCACATGCCGCGGAGCGGCTGGGCCCGTGAGCCATGGCCGCTGAACCTGCGCTCCACAACGGGAGAGGCCACAACAGTGAGAGGCCCGTGTACCACAAAAAAAAAAAAAAAAAGAAAAAAAAAAGAAAGTGCCCTGATTTCTTAGCGTTAAAATAGACATTCTCGGGCTTCCCTGGTGGCGCAGTGGTTGAGAGTCCGCCTGCTGATGCAGGGGACACGGGTTCGTGCCCCGGTCTGGGAAGATCCCACATGTCGCGGAGCGGCTGGGCCCGTGAGCCATGGCCGCTGAGCCTGCGCGCCCGGAGCCTGTGCTCCGCAACGGGAGAGGCTACAGCAGTGAGAGGCCCGGGTACCACAAAAAAAAAATAAAAAATAATAAAATAAAATAAAAAAATAGACATTCTCAATTAACCAAATAAATATATACATACTCATGTATCTATGCCCCCCAATGCACCCCAATGCAATTCATGCTTTTTAACCTTTTTGAAACAACTAGCAATTATGGACGCTCAGGAAGCTGTAGCTGCACACCATCCAGATCAGGGGTTGCCCCTGACAGCCAAAAGACCCCTCAGTAATTGGAAGAAAGATGAGAAGCCCTTTCAGAAGACCTTTCTTTATCATCAAGAAGGAATGTACCTGACTAGAAAAACCAACTCACTCAGGAAGCATCAGAGACTGCCTTTGAAGTTCTGATCATCAAAAGGTAACCAGAACATTCTATCCCTCAACCATAGCAGTAGGCAAAAATGGGGCTATAAATATTTTGTCTGCAAGATTTTTAAATGTAAGGATCCACTTTGCTTTATATAGCTGAAATTGAAATGAAGGCATTCAATGTCTTCAATGCATTTAATAATTGATGAAATATGCATACAAGAACACTCAGTACGTGAGAGAGAAGCAAGTAACTGAAATACAGATTCAGAGCAATCACCCAACCCAACCTTTCCCCATAACATATCCTGTCTCATAGAAAAGCCCACAGAAGGACTAAATAACTAAGGATCTGAAGAAGGAAAAAACTAAAATATCATTCCCGAAGTTTTCGTTTACCTGTAATTGAATATGTGCCTAATTTCAATCCAGGGCCAAGACCAAATCCCAAGACTTTTTGTACCCTTCCATAACGATTCAAGTACAGTAGCTCTATAATACATTTAACTCTTTGTTACATGAAAACTGTAAAGGACCCAACTGTGTGTGAATAACCCAGTCATTGTCTTATCTTAAGGACAAACTAGTATTGCCTTTATAAAGATGATAAAGCAAGCTACTGTTCCTCTGCCATTTTGTCATTTCTAAACACCTCTTCTGCTTCTCTGCTGTTGAAGAATCCCTCGTCTCAGAAAGAGGAGCCACTCTTTCTATTGGAAACTCTTGAATGACACTCTAAAGAGAAGGCAGTTTATGTCAGGAACAGCAGTAACTTGAACCTCACTCTTTTGCAGATTAGAGACGTATAAACTAGAGCTGAGATTTCATGTCTGTATTCGCAAGTGCCCCACGGCCTACTCTCGATGCTGAATCTGTAATTTCCTAGAACCCTTGAAAATCAGCCCATTTCAAAAAATGAAACTATTCTTAATATCTCCCAGAATCAAATTCAAAAATAAGTATTTTTCTTCAAATGTACACAAAGCTTACCATAAACATTATGCATTAAAGTAGTACTAAGGCCAACCTGATTGTTCCAAAGTACCCAAGAAGCAAAAATAGCTGAGTTGTTACACAGGTTCCCCAGTGCACCGGAAAGAGAGCGTTCCTATGAAACCTTTCGTAAGCCGAAATGGGATAAAGTAAAGCAGCAATTACCTTAGGACACATCTGGCTAACAGATGCACAAAGGAAATCGAGATAAAGCACAGGTGCTCATAGACAGTTTAAAGCTACGGTGGCCTGAAGCTAAGTGTGGTTCCCGGGGAAGGAGCTTGGCGGTGCCACTCTCCCTGCTCGGGGGATCCACTGCCTCTACAGGGGCTCACTGCAAAACAAATGCTGAACGCTATTTTTTGCTTTTCACCTTTTTCATAAAATTGAAAATCCGCTTTAGATTTCTTTCAGTTAGTGAAAACAGGTACAAAGGTGGGTCCTTGGTAAAGCAAACTTTTGTAAAGCAGGGGACACCTGTATTACAGAAATACTTCAATTATCTGAAATATAGTCAAGACCCAGAAAACAAGCAAAAACTTTTTCAGCCCAAATAACTGATAGATGCATGACACATGTACCGTGCGCAAAAGCTCATGCACTTTACTCATAGAAGGATACTTCAAGGTCACTTACTCTTATTTTCAACACAGTTCTAATCAGTGTGATTATCCATTTTCCCAAGGGAAATGGATAATCACATTAGATCATCCATTAAAAAGAGCAGAGCAGAAATTAGAAACGATGAGGATATGATGTTAAAGCCAGGCCGGGTGAGGGCAGCAAGGAATATTGCGGAAGCATGCTGGTACTAGAAGTGACTGAAAATCTATTAAAAGTAGATACTGAAAAAAAAAAAAGCCACCTGGGGCCATTTAATGTAGGGACTCACAGTTCTATCTAGCTTCAGAGTTTCTCAACATCAGAAGTGGCTAAAATGAGAAATTTTAGAGCCTAGGTCCATAAAGTGCAGCACACTGGCCCAACGGTGCTATGCAAGTAAAACTTTGTTTTCAAGCTTTTGCAAAGTTTGGCTTCACATTCTTACTTCTGAGCAGCGGAGCTTGACTACACTGATGCCTCCAGAATAAGGTATCATTACTATGAGTAAACGTAGAGGCTTAGAGCAAATCACCGCTTCTGTACTCACTTGACACTCGTGAAAATGAGTTATCTGACGAAATGGAATACTCACCCTAATTCTGTTCTAAGGTAGGTTTTTTCTGAGTTATTTCAGTTGAAAAGATAAAGGCATTACTAACTCAATGGTATTTTTTCTATTATGTGTATCTTCTGAAAACCTGCAATGGATCCCCAAATAGAAATGTTTAATTGATTTCAACTGGGTCTAAAGGGCTCAACCATAATTAGGGGAATGGGATTCCTCTGGCTTCACAGCATCAACGGGCTTATGTGACTGAATTCCAAGGCACTTGAAGATTTGTTTGCTAAACAGAATCAACTGAATAGTTGGCATTGTTCACATGCAATATTAAAGTTACTGAAATATATATACACACACACAGCATATAGATAATAGAGATAATCTCCTTAGAAGATTAACATTGTCCCCTAGATTTAAAGAATGTTTATAGCTTTGTGCTATTATTGCCAGTGCAGTTGAAAACCTTACATTCTACTAGAAATTACCTTTCTAAGCCACCTAGGTTTTCCAATAATAGTTCACCTCTTAGATATTTTGCAATATCTCAAACTATATTTTCAACATTAAGCATTCTATGTCATTAAATCAAAATGTATTCTTATGATGAATGCAACATGCTTTGCACAAACAGGTATAGTACAATCGATTGATTTTTCCAAAACATCTTAAAATTGATGTCCTATCAAAGTGAATATAAGGCTACCAAATTACCATACTGAAGATTGAAGACCAAAAACTACTATCTAGTTCTTTAACCATCTACGTGTCAGCTCACACACAGAAAATACACTCAGAGGACCTCAGTTAAAATCAGTTCTGTAGGATTTCCATAACTGTTAACTGCTGACATTTTTCTCCCAAGAGACATTCAATTTCTATTGTCCAAATTCATTCATAAGTGATGGTCTGACTTTCTCTAAGCAAAATAAAAGATTTATGAGAGCAATCTCTCATGCCGTAGTGCACCACTACTTAATTCACAGACAGCCTTGCTTCAGAGAAACTCTGCTGGGCTCTTCCACACATAGGTTATCTCACCCCTAGCAGACAAGGCCATTTTTGTGTTATCAGCGTCTTTCGTTTACTCATTAACAGAGAATAACAAGCCGTCTTAAAACTCAAGGTAAAACCTATAAACTGGGAGATTTGAAATGCAGGTTCTCTTGTGGGAAATATTCGTTAGGATTGCAGGTGCCGCGTGATCTACATTCACCAAAAACATCCACTGGAAATAGGTTACAAACTCCTGTGCTTCTTTGTCCAGCGGGATGTGAAGGCTTGAAAAGGTCGTCTTAAACGACTCATATGCCAGAGTTTCCCCGAATTAACCAAATAATCCCACCCACCAAAAACTCAAATTTTCAACCCATACCCCTGAAGAAGTACATTATCAGATAGCCTTGGTCTGGGGTTGAGAGGGGTGACGTTTTCCAGTACCTGCTGGCGTCAGTCCTTCTCGGTCCTGGAGTTCAGCAAAAGAAAAGAAGAACTTTCTTCTTCGGAGGACGCTTGGGTGTTTGAGAGCTTCCCTCACACCAGCCCATCTTATCCAACAACCACGCACCTCGGCCAATGGTTTCCACCTGGTCTGCTCATTAGAATCACCTGAAGGGCTCTTTTTACAACGTGCCCAGGCCCAGTACCAGACCAATTCAATGTGCATCTGAGTGTGGGATCCAGGCACCAGTGTTTTTTCAAAGTCAGCCCAGTGATTTTAGCCTGCAGCCAAGCTGAAAAACGCTGCTCTAGAGCAGTGATCTTGAATCAGAGTCCATTTTGCCCACTCCCTACCCCAGGAACATTTGGTAGCATCTGGAGACACTTTTAATTGTCACAACTGGGGGTTGCTTATGGGTAGAACCCGGGATGCTGCTACGCCTCCCAAAACGCACAAGACAGCCCCTCACAACTTTCACCTGCTTTTTGTTAATGCAGAAACATTCAAGGGCTCATCCAAAACACTCACCTCTCACACCAACCCCACACAGAAGGATTCTGTAAATGACTCAGCAAATTTGCAGTTTGGGATTTACCTTGCTGCTGGTTCCTATCTGTTTATAAGACAATAATTCAACCCGAGTGTGGGGGGATTTAAAAATATGAAAAAATCATGTCTCACTATCCATATCAAAAATTAATTTGTAACAGCGGGATAAACACAAGCTACCAGGGCCCAAGTTTATAGGTTGATGATCCGTAAACACCTCATCGTGCCTCTTCATTTTCCAATTAATTATTGAAATAAAAATGCAATGCAGATGGACTACAAATACACTTTGGTGAGGATATCCACGGTCAGAAGATGTCACTTAAGAATGAGAAAACCCGAAGTAAACACAAGAATTAAACTACAGTGTCATTCTAAACAATGCATCTATGTTACATCAAATTTTTAACTGAATAAAATTGTTAAATTTTAAAAAACCATTTGCCTGACCATGAAATTTATCTGAACCCAGGCAATAAGATTCAATGATTAACGCCATCCCTATCTAGCGACAGACCTTACTTTATACAAAGAATTGCTTAAAAATTGCACCTAAAATCCCTTCTTATAAGTTAAATCACTCATTAAATTAGAGAAGTTCTTTACTTAAGTAAGCCTTTTTGTAAGGAGAAGAACCATTTTGTAAGTGAACCAGCTGCCCTTAAGTAATCTTTATTTTGGTTCAAGATAAAAAGTTTGCTCAAAATAGTGCACATTTACTTCTCATGCTCATTAAAAAGTAATCAAGAAGTGGAAAAGTCATTAACTTTACCTTCCTGTTAACACATTACCCCCTGAAGACAAGTTTCATGGCCGATGACACATCTTGTGATAGTAACACAACCAAAATATCTTTTTAAATGACTTTCATCTCTTGTGAGAACTGCACAGCTGAGGCTGCCCACAGCAATCAGGGCAGCGTCTCCTGGAAAGAGTGAGGGAAGGGTGCCATCAACAAAGTAAAAGCCCCAGCCAGCCCGGTGGCTTCAACACAACAGGTGAATTGGCTTCTCCCAGCTTTCACCTCCCAGCACGTAACAGAGAAAGCAACAGCATCCGATCTTTCCCATTCTTTCTAGTTCCATATGTGCTTAAAACACTGGACGTATTAGAAGCCAAGCTTCAGGAGTCAATTTTCAGCACTACGAGAAAACGATGAGGGTGAAATGGAATCCAACAGGTAAATCCCCAACTACAATATTGAAAATTTACCCCTTCGTGTCACTGCTAAAATTGGCACATAGCCTCCGGAGCAGCTTTCGAATAAAGTGAAAAACCCCAGATATTTTGGATGCAGAAACCCCACTTCATAAAACCAATCGTTTTAGTTCTAACTCGGCCACAGCTGACATAAAAAAAGACCCTCACAATTCTTTTAAGTTTTTTTTTTTCCTCTCTTGAGTTTCAAGTGGTTTCATAACAAAGATGCAGAAAAGTAAACCTCTTCCAAACGGTTTAGAGCTGCCTCAGCCAATGCAGTGGATGTTGCACTTTGGAAACCTAAGGAGTGTCCAAACACATCTGTACATTTAAAGGGGAATATTTAAACAACCAGAAAGATGACTCGCCATGTAAAAAGGCATGCTACTCAAGCACTGACATATATCCACTACCAAACGTAAAATAGATGGCTAGTGGGAAGCAGCCGCATAGCACAGGGAGATCAGCTCGGTGCTTTGTGACCACCTAGAGGGGTGGGATAGGGAGGGTGGGAGGGAGACGCAAGAGGGAGGAGATATGGGGATATATGTATAGCTGATTCACTTTGTTATACAGCAGAAACTAACACACCATTGTAAAGCAATTATACTCCAATAAAGATATTTAAGAAAAGGGAAAGAAATCATCTGATGCATTTCAGATGCAAAGGAAAGTCACAGAGTCATGCTAAGGCCCCCAACACAATGGAGAACATCCTCAAGGAAAAGTAAGGCATATTTACAGGCATTCAGGCAACCCAGCGTCAAGCCTGTTTAAGGACACCCTAGTTCTTTTTTAATGTTATTGTTTTTCATAATAAATACTCATTTCTTTCTGCACATAAGCTGTTAGCTGAACTCAAAAACCTTTGGTCACCTGTTCCAAGAGAGCCCTTGTAGGAAACTGCACACAAGCAGGAAAATGTTCAAGATAGAGAAATCTTAGATTGGTTCTATTTTTATCTTCAATGCCCACAAATCTCACCCTGACTACTCAGGGTCCCACGGAATTATCGTTCCTCTCCTTCCCCTGCCCCCTCCTCCCCAATATTCTCCAGGCTACCTGGTAACTGCATAAAATAGAACAAATGGAGTGGGAGACACACACATCATGATTTGGGGGCAAACGTGTGCTCCTCTCCCCAACCCGCCTCCTTACTAGCGCCTGCAGTTTCTAACATGGCCGCAAAGCCTTGCATCATTCATAACTCTCTACCCAGTGGCCCCAGCAAAGCGGTTCCCCGTCACGTACTGACCCACCGTTCATGCCACTGTAGACATTCCGGTGATGGGGTGACAGATCCTCTTGCGCCTGCCTTCGGAGGGTGCCCTCCCTGCTGCCACCGCCACCGCCGCCGCCGCCGCCGCCGCCACCGCCGCCACCGCTGCCTCCGCCCACGTGTTTGTGATCGGGGCTCCCCCCGTAATGCTGTTTGAGGTGCTCCGGGCTGGTGCCCCGGGCTCTGGGTAGCTGCTCCAGGCTCCCGCCGACGGCGTGTTTCTGAAGATGCTCAGGGCTCCCTCCGCTGTGCCTGGCGTGCTCGGGGCTGCCCCCGGGCCTGTGCTTCTGTAAGTGCTCAGGGCTCCCGCTCAGCACGTGCTTGGGCAGCGTTTCGGGGCTGCTCCCCGCGTGCGGGTGCCTTTGCTGTTCGGGGCTGCCCTTGCACAAGGGTTTGTGGTGCTCAGGGCTGGGTCCTTTGAGGGCTTTGGGGTGATCTGGTGTCGCGGAGGCCCTGGGCTTCTGCAGATGCTCAGGGCTGGCGCTCCTGTGCTTGGAGTGCTCCGGGCTGCCCTCGGCCCGGGGCTTCTGCAGGTGCTCCGGGCTGCCGCCGCTCGCGTGATGCTTGTGGTCCGGGCTGTCGGTGCTGCCTGTGCTGGAAGTGCTGCTGCCGTCGCCCACGTCCCGCACGTAGGGCGCCGTGGTGGCGGCAAGCTGGCAAAGGCTGGCCTGGCTGTCGATGGAGCAGCGGCTGCCCGCGCAGCCCGCGCCCTTCTCCTCGTCCAGCAGCACGCAGAGCTCCTTGAGCTCCATGTTCTCCTTCACCACCTCCTCCTGCTTCACCTCCAGCTCCTTCAGCTTCTGCAGGTATAAGGCCACTTCCTTGTGCATCACCCCCGCCGTGTAGCGGCCCAGTCTCTGCCACTCCCGGGACACCCTCTTGCCCTTCTGCCGGTCGTCATCCAGGAAACAGCAGAGGTCCCTCAGTTCCTGGTTGTCCTCCTGGAGTTTCTGGTTAATATCCTGAAAAGAGACACACAGCCATTCAAGCCAGGTATGCGTGGGAGGCGACACCAGGCTCAGACTTCTGGGAGCCAGGGAGCCTGGAATGGGTGAATTCTCTGTGATGATAGGGGAGGGAGGGAGAAGGTGAGAGGAAGCTACAGATGTGTAGCTGTCCAAAAAATTAACAATAATGGGTATTGATTCTGCTCCCTGCCCCATGCTTTACTTGCATTATCTCATCTACTTTTCACCAAACCCTCAGGGGATATTATGGTTCTTTTACAGACAGGGAAACGGGACCTCGCAAAGCTTCACTTGTCCAAGGTCATCCAGTCAGTCTTTAGGGAGCAGCCGGTTCATTAACAGGAAATCAGTAGGCTCCCTGCCCCACCTTCAAGGAAGAAAGATGGCTGCTTGTGATCTGTGAAAGGCTTAACAAGCTCTGAGGCAACAGGCCTTTCATCAGCGCAAACGACAAACACTGCCTAGGTGTTCAGCCCACGACCCGGAGAAGCAGCCCCAACCCCTGCATGAGCGAGCAGCAAACTGTCCCCTGGTGGCGTTTCAGTCCTGCCCATCCAACCCTACTTGCCATCCTCCCTGCACGGCTCCCAGGCAGCTCACCTGGAACTCAGGTTCTTGTGTGATATTCAAACTCCCCCCCTCCCCCCAAATCGCACCTCTCAGCAAATGCCACCTCCACCCATCCTGTCGCCCTTTATAAGAACCTGTGGTTATGCCTGGCACCTCCTTCTCCCTCACCTCCCAGTTCCGAGCCAAACACGTCTCCTGAACTCTACCTCCGAAATTTACCTTGTCACTCCCATGCTTCAACCCTTAAAAGGGTCTCACTGCCCTTAGGATAAAGTGCAAAATCCTTTAAGTCTCAAAAGGACCCCAATCCTCTTAACTGGCCTACTTCTCCAGCATGAACGGTGATTCATTCATGAATATTTAGTAAGCATCTATTATGTGCCAGGTACCTGTCCAGGTGCTAGGGACAGATCAGAGGACGCAGCAAAGCCCTTGCCATCCTATGGCTTTCATTCTGGTAGGGAAGACTAACAAAAAAGCAAGTATAGAACATAATGTCATAGAGTGAAAAGTGCTGGGAAAAAGACTAAAGCAGGCTAAAAAATACTATGTTTTAAGAGAAGGCACCTCTGCAGAGAAAGAAAACATTTGAGCAAAGACCTGGGTGAAATAAAGGCACAAACATTTGCTGGAAGATGATCCCAGGCAGAGCGAAAGGCAAGTGTAAAAGCCCCAAGACAGATGTGGCTCAAGTTGCAGCAAGGCCAGTGGGCCTAAAGCGGAGTGAGCAAGGGCGGGCAGCGCTGGGAAGGAGGTCTGGGAGGTGAGGTGCAAGTGGGTGGGCACCAGGGCTAGGTAGATAATGTGGGCCTCATCAGCCACAGGAAGACTTTGGCCTGTTGACGAGCTGAGGATAGAGGACTAGACATGATGTGATTCATTCTGCACCATCATTCTGTGCAGAAAATAGACGGCTGGGGGATGGAAGGAGGCGGGTGACTGGAAGAGAGAGAGACAGGATAAGGTGGAAGCTGGAAGACCAGGTAGGAGGCTACAAGGTTAGTCCAGGGAGAGGGAGATGATGGTGGCGGCTACCCATGGTGGCAGTGGACAAGGTGAGACCATCCCTCCCCATCATGCACAGAGCCCCACCCATGCTGGCCTGGCCTCAGGGCCCAAGGGACAAGCCCTTCCGCTCTTTCACTCGGAAAGCTTCCCCCAGCCTCTACACAATCTTTGTTTCTCACTTTACGGCACTTCCCCATAGAAGCCATCCCTGACCACTGATCTATGCTCTGCGAGGAGCCCTTCAACTTCCCCTCTGTTGCATTACAACTTCTAATCACATACGGTTGAGTCTATCAGTCAAGTCTCCATCCTCACTAGACCAGAGTCATGAGAATGGAGACCCGTCTCTTCTGTTCACCGCTGTGCATCCTACTGTAGAAACCTGAAACCAAGGAATTCAGAATTAACTGTGAAATCCCCACTTAGTCTCCATTCACACATATAGTAAAGGGGGTAGCTGTTTCTTGAAGCACCATAGTTTGGTGGGGGGTGAAAAGAGGACAGCTACCTAAGATTTCCCTTACTCCACAAAGCCTGAAAATCTCTGGTCTTGTGACTGTCATCCAATCCAGACCTAGAGGTACTCAGAGAGGGGACTTGATTCTCCCAAACTCAGGTTGATTCCAACACTTCCCCCTGATATTGACTAGGAAATAAACCATAAAACAGCTGCCACCCTGGAATCTGCCAAGCTGGAATCTCCTGGCAGTCATGAGGCCTAACGTGGGAGTGATTCTCAAGGCCTGAGGAGAAAGAGGCTCTGTGCCGCTTAGTTTTCAACTCAATTCTAACTCTTAGCATCACCAATCCTTGTGTCTAATGCCCATCTAGTCCTTTTGCTTCTCAGTGCCACTCTCTGACCTCAGGCCCGGCTGTTTCCAAAAGCCTCCAGCGGGCCTCCCTGCCTTGGTCTACCCCAGCCCCTAACTTCCCTTGCTCACTCCAATCCAAGCTCTCTCTGGCCAGACTGATCGTCAAAAACTCTCCCTGCAGGTAGTGTCTCTCCTGCCCCTAAACCCCCATTGCCTCCCCTTTGCCAAGGAAAATGAATAAACCCTTGGGCCAGGCCTACAAGGCTTTCTTCCTGCCTTTCTACTTTTAGCTCCCTCTAATTGTGAAGCAGCTAATTATGAACCCTGATTAGGTCTAACTTTCCAACTAGAAAATACTATCTTCTGCCTTCTATAGACTTACCTAAGAGGACAGATTGCTCTGATAAGACTCCACCAGCCCTAGAACAGCATCTGGTGTGCAGCAGCGCCAGGCTTGAATGAATGACTAAAGTATCCCATTCACTGCTCAACGCCTGTAAGACACACTCCTTAGAGCACTCATTGGGCATCTTTTTTTTTCTTTCTTTCTTTTCTAATGTAGGTTACCTTAGCTTCTGGAGGGCAGAGTACATTCCAATGTCTTTCTTTGCATAACTGACACACTTGATTTGGTGTGTTGCATACAATGAATGCTTAATATGTGTTTATGGACTGACCAGCCCTTTAAAGCGCTAGGCCTATGGCCAAAACAGGATACAGCTCTAGCTACTGAGAAAAGATTTCTTATTGTCGTTTTCAGCTAGCCCTGCTGTGTTGGAGTCTGTAGTAATAAGAGAATAAATTGTTCCTTGACACTGGTGCTTTATGGGAAATCAGAAGCTGTGGATATTCCGAGAAAATAATGCTAAACAAAATTAATCATTCTCAGCTTCACAGCTCATGCAGCTCAATATCAAAAAAACAAACAACCCAATCCAAAAATGGGCAGAAGACCTAAGCAGACATTTCTTCAAAGAAGATATACAGATTGCCAACAAACACATGAAAGGATGCTCAACATCACTAATCATTAGAGAAATGCAAATTAAAACTACAATGTGGTATCACCTCACACTGGTCAGAATGGCCATCATCAAAAAATCTACACCAATAAATGCTGGAGAGGGTGTGGAGAAAAGGGAACCCTCTTGCACTGTTGGTGGGAACGTAAATTGATACAGCCACTATGGAGAACAGTATGGAGGTTCCTTAAAAAACTAAAAATGGAACTACCATATGACCCAGCAATCCCACTACTGGGCATATACCCTGAGAAAACCATAATTCAAAAAGAGTCATGTACCACAATGTTCACTGCAGCACAATAGCCAGGACATGGAAGCAACCTAAGTGTCCATCGACAGATGAATGGATAAAGAAGATGTGGCACATATATACAATGGGATATTACTCAGCCATAAAAAGAAATGAAATTGTTATTTGCAGTGAGGTGGATGGACCTAGAATCCATCATACAGAGTGAAGTAAGTCAGAAAGAGAAAAACAAATACCATATGCTAACACATATATATGGAATTAAAAAAAAAAATGGTTCTGAAGAAACTAAGGGCAGGACAGGAATAAAGACGCAGATGTAGAGAATGGACTTGAGGACACGGGGAGGGGGAAGGGTAATCTGGGACAAAGTGAGAGAGTGGCATGGACATATATACACTACAAAATGTAAAACAGGTAGCTAGGGGGAAGCAGCTGCATAGCACAGGGAGATCAGCTTGGTGCTTTGTGACCACCTAGAGGGGTGCGATAGGGAGGGTGGGAGGGAGACACAAGAGAGAGGGGATATGGGGCTATATGTATACGTAGAGCTGATTCACTTTGTTATAATGCAGAAACTAACACACCATTGTAAAGCAATTATACTCCAATAAAGATGTTAGGGCTTCCCTGGTGGCGCAGTGGTTGAGAGTCCGCCTGCCGATGCCGGGGACACGGGTTCGTGCCCCGGTCCGGGAAAATCCCACATGCCGCAGAGCGGCTAGGCCCGTGAGCCATGGCCGCTGAGCCTGCGCATCCGGAGCCTGTGCTCCGCAACAGGAGAGGCCACAACAGTGAGAGGCCCGTGTACCGCAAAAATAAAAAAAAAAAGATGTTAAAAGAAAAATCATTCTCAGCTTCAAAAATTCTTCCACATTTAGCTTAATCCTCCCATTTCATAGAAAGTTCGTCATGTTCTTCTTCATCTAACTGAATTTCCATGTGAAAATATCCCCTTTGAGTATCCTACAACTATTCCTGTTTTCCCCAGAACTGGGAAGTAAATAGGACTTGTGCCACCATGGGCTCCTTCCCAAATGGAGTGAAATATATACAGTTGACCCCTGAGCAAACTGGGGATTAGTGGTGCTGACACCTGGCCAAGTTGAAAAGCCATGTAACTTATAGTCGGACCTCCGTACACCAGATCCACAATCATGGATTCAACCACCAGCAGATAGTAGCACTGCAGTATTTAGTAGTGAAAATATCCCTGTAAAAGTGGACCTGTGCAGTTCAAACCTGTGTTTTCAAGTGTCAACTGTACTTCTCAGAACTCTAGTTGGGGTAGAAGGGGCGTGTATTAGCCCATTCAGTTTTATCACAGTTCCTTTTTTTCCGTTATTATTCTTGCAAATATTATTTACTCTCCAATTATGAGCTATTTCCTCTGCCTTCTAATGAACAGCTAAGCAACCAGCTTGATAATAACCTTGTGAGCTAGTTTTTTCAAATCTATCACTGTAAGACTTGGGCTGTCTTTTTCAAAACAGTGTCTTTTTTAACACTGCAGCAGGCTACTGGATGTTGCCCATCTGTCTAAAGGGGGCTTTTAAAAGATTAAATCCATAATCACCCGAAATTCATATCATCCCAAATTTCATACATAAGATTCTCAAGTACTATAACTGTGGTTAAAGAATTGTTTTAATTTGTTATTTTTCCATCATTGCAGGATGGAGAATTGGTGTGTTGGCGAGCGAGGAAGAAAATTAATGTGCTGCAGATAAAAAATCCATAGAGATTGAATTGCCCCCAATTCCCGCCCCCGCCCCCAGAAAATTCCAGGCCAGAGCAGTCTGGGTGTTGGTATATGCTCAAAAGTGCACGAACATGGTTCTCAGGAATCCATCCCTTTCAACAGCAGCACCCTAACCGGAATCTCCTTTCTCCAACCCCTTTTAGGATGACACATTCTAACCAGAGAATGTCAACTAGCCAAAAGAAAAGAAAATCAGCTTCTTTGGAACATTTCATATCTGTGTGACCTTAAGAAAGCTATTTAACCTCACTGGGGTTTCTTCATCTATGTATCATTTAATCTTCACACCTCAAGTGGAAATAATATCCCCATTTAGCAGATGAGAAAACGGAGGCTCAAAAAGGTTATTTGCCCAAGCTACCCAAATTGTCAGACTCCAAAACCTTTCTCTTTCCCACTCTGCACTACCTCCTAAATGTTTAAACACAAACAAGTCAGCCAGTGCTTGGACAGAGTCACAGGCCCCTCAAAGGAAAAGAACGATGCTCCCATTCCCCAATGTCCACAGCCACAGTACCACCTAGAAGCCTTGAAAATATTTAGATGCAATTTCAAAGGCAGCTCACAGAAAGAGGCATAAGAAAGAAAAGTGTTATGGCCTTAATTACCCTAAATTTACAGTCTTCAGCTGAGAGTCCCAAACCAACAGAGGCAAAAAAAAAAAAAAAAGAAAGAAAATCCCTTCCTTCCAATTAAATGAAAATAAATTTTAAATGTACTATCGTTATCTCCCATTTCCTCCCACCCCACCTCTTTCCTTTTCCCCCTTGGTATCCATACATTTGTTCTCTAAGTCTCACTATTGATACTATGTATAAAATAGACAACTGATGGGAACATACTGTATAGAGGAAACTCTACTTAATGCACTGTGGTGTCCTAAATGGGAGGGAAATCCAAAAGGGAGGGAATATATGTACACGTATGGCTGATCCATTTGGCTGTGCAGTAGAAACTAACACAACATTGTAAAGCAACTATACCCTAATAAAAATTAATAAAAAAATAAAGTGAAATGTACTATCACTTATTCAGTCAATCACATTTATGGATCACTATGGAGTCTAGGGAAGCTCTGAGCCGATATGTGGAAGGGAAGGAAGAAGGCTTGCCCCTCAGAGTTGGCCAGAGGCTTAGGAGGGGCCGCCATGTGGCTGCCCCAGGATGATGGGAATGAGGAGAAGGGGCTGCATCAGAAAGTAACCAACCCCCATCATTTCCGAACTTGATAAGGAAGTGGACTGGAAAGTCTTTTAATGCCAGGTCACGAATCTAGACCACAAGGAGACTCTTACTTGAGGTGTAACCGCTCTTATCTGGCCTGATAGGTACTTCCCTAAATGAGGTTACTGGAATGAAGACCCGGTCCTCCCCTCCCCCACACCACTCACACACAGACCCCCACAACCTAAAAGAACTTCCAAGTATTTCTAAGCTCTTATGTCAATGCTCCATACTATCAAAATCTCTAGGAAATTAATTACAAACTCTTCCAAGTTGCATTATAGTTCAAGCCATGAAAGAAGATTAAATTGGAGGGTTACGAACTATATTTGTGTCCAGCTTTGCCACGGAAACCCACATCCAGGAGATGCATGGCATTACGTACACTTACGCATCATCTCCTGGTGACAATAACTACCATTTTTTGCAGTCAAGTCCAGAATTAAACCTTCACCTAAATTATAATTTATTGTCACACCCCCCTAGGAGGTGGTTATTATGATTTGCATTTTATTGATGAGTAAAATAAGGCTCTGAGAAATTACCCAGGCTCACCCTCCTGGCCAAATGAGGATTCTAGATGCAGACCCACCTCTGAGATGATCTTCCCCCTACACCACCCTGCCTCTAATCCAAGAGTCTGGTACTTAATAGTCCGTTAGTAACGAATTAAGCCAAAGGAGAGAGTAAGGCTTGGGATTTTTCTAAGAGATCCTCCTAACTGCATCTGCTCTAGGGACTATATATGACAGTCAACTGGAGCCTCAGGGGAGGGCCTTCTCCACCTGCACTGGGCTCAGCACCCAGGTGAGCATCTAGCAGTTCTCCCCCTCCCACTCCCCTTTGCCCCAGAATCCGAGGGCTGGAGCCGCTGAGGCAATTAAGAAAGTGTCTACTGCCTGAGAAGTGGGGTGGGAGTGGAAAGGGGACAAGAACAGCATGTGCCTGCGGGAATTTGCTCCCCGAGGTCCCTGCAGCGATTTCGTTTGTGTCTGGCTTCCTATAAACAAAAAAAGAACAATGAGAGGAAGGCATACCAGGAGGCACCAGTGCAAGCGGTGAGGAGAGGAAGTTTTGCGGTACACTCGGGCAGGGCGGTTCCCCGCCACCCATCTGCTGCAGCCAGCCGGGCTGGCACATTGCTGGCACACTCAGAACACTCCAAGGGGAAAAGAAAGGTGGTGGGGGGTTGAGGTTTTATTGTTTTGTTTTTCTTTTGTTCTTTTTTTCCCCCTAAGAGCAAAGAGGGAGGATTGGCTCCAAAGGAAACCATGACTGGATAGCACTTAAGGTACACTTTCAAAACCCTGTGCTTCCTAAACTGAGACCCTCTGCCCTTCCCCTCCCAGCTAGACGAAATTATAATCAAATTGGGGGTAAATGGGGCGGTCAGGCCACCCCAGACGACGCCAGACGACGCCAGCCGAACTCGAGGAAAAGGAAAGCATAGGAGCAGGTAGAAAACAGAATGTGAAAGAAGAGGTAAGCTCCTCTGCACCATGCGACATAGCCCAGTTACGAGGGTGGCGCCGCGGCTTCACCCTGGGCGCCCCGCCAGCACCACTTCCCTGCATCGGCGCCCTTTCCTCACCCTCTGCCCCACGGAAAAGTCGTGGCGCCAGAGCGGCCATATCGTATCACGGATCCCCAAGGGCAAAGATGCTCTGGACTCGCTCCTTCGCTCTTTTTTTCCCCTGCCTGGCCGTAACCCGGCTCCCCAAAGCACTGATTTTCCCGGCTTCCCGGAAAATTAAAGCTTCCGCGTACCCATCGCTCCCCTCCCAGCCTTTCAGCATCCTTGGCGCCCGCTCCTCCGGCCACGGAGGACCACGAGCTCGACGCTAGTGCGCCCCATAGGGGGAAGAGGAGGGAACCAAACGTCTACAAAGTTTGGAAAAGTTTCCAAAGGGCTGGGGAAGGGGAGCAGGGGATGCTGACAGGGAGAATGGCGGGGGAGATCACCTGTTGACGGAAGGGGGGAAAGTTTGCCTGGTCCCACCTCCCAAGGGCGCCCGGCGCCCGGCTCCCCGCCCCGCCGAGCCCGGCGCTCACCTTGAGCCCGCGGATCTCGCCGAGGTGCAGCTGCAGGCGACGGTTGACCTCGCGGATGAGGTTGCTGTGGTCCAGCATCGCGCTCACCTTCTCCGCCTCCGCGCGCCGCAGGCAGCGGATCAGCTCCTCCTTGCTCCACTGCAGCAGCTCCTCGTCCGACACTTTGGACAGGTCCTCTACGGCAGTGGCCGCAGACGGGCTGGCAGAGGTTGGGGGACAACTTTCCGCCGCCGCAGCCGCCGCCGATGAGCCTCCGGCCGCCTTCGACATGGTATCCGCGAGACGGCAGGTGCGAGTGGGTGGAAGAGGCAAAGCAACTCCCGAAGGCGCGGGCACGGCTGGGCCGCCTCCGCCCACACCCCAGTGCGCTCCAACGAGTCAGCTGCACCGCCCGGAGGCCACTGGGTTGGGGCGGCAGGGGTCGCGCTGGACCGCCATCCTACCTCGCCATCCCTGTGCGCGCGCCCGCGCACCCCCAGGGCCGGTCAGCCACCCGCGCGCTGCGGCCAAGGCACATCCCAACTCCGCGCAAGTCCATGGTGAGGGGCGCCGTGAAGCTGGCGCCGCCGCGGGAGACCCTAGGGGACCGCACCCTGGTTCCCCTGCCCTCTCTGCCGCCCTAATTCGAGCCTGTCGCCCCCCACACTCTGGCACACACGCACTCACACACGCTCACTTTCCTCCCCCTTGCCCAGCTGCAGCCCCCGCTTCTCTCCTCTCCTAGCCCCGCCGGGGAGCGCCGGGCTCCGCGGCACCTCGGGAGCTAATCCAGCGCCGCCGCCGCCGCTGCCCGAGGGACTGGCGCAGCCGGCCGGCTGCGCTCCTCCTGCAGCCTTTGCTGCGCCCGCTGCCGCTCCCAGGCTGCTGGGGGAAGCCTAGGATTTGCAGCGCCGAGCGGTGGGGGCGGGGGAGGGGGGCGTTTAAAGGCTGGACCGGCAAGAGGAGGAGCCTGAAGCCGGGGCAGCCCGCAGCCGGCCACACCTCCCGCGCGGGCTGCAAGCTGCTGCAGCCGCTCGCCCGCCCGCTGGGATCCCGAAGCGCGCTGTGCGCTGTCCCGCCGGGCAAGGCCGTGGGCGCGGCTTCTTCAGCGCCCGGGCGCAGGTCGGGGTGGGGTGGGAGGGGGAGAAGTATAAGAAGCTGTGACACTCGGTCTTTGGGAGGCGCGCGCGCGCCACCATGTGGCAGAAGCAGCTCCCTCCGCCCCCTGCACGCCAGGCTCGTCACCGGGCAGGGGAAACAGCTGCGAGGTATTTTGAGAAATTGGGGTTCAGGAAAGATGCGTAGCAGGACCTGAAGGGTAACCGTCTGACTGTACTTTGGAGAATGGAAGAAGAGGTCGATGGCAAAAGCAAGGGGGGAGGGCTTTGGGGAAGGAACGTTTAAGAAAACCCCTATACTCTAAGAAGGGGAAAAAGAGGCTTCTGGGCAATACTCTTTAGGGACCATCCACCCCTACGCTCACCCAAGGCCTTTATCTTTTCTAAAAATCAACGACTTTGTAACGAAGCTTAAGGGGAGGTTCTGAATCTTTTCTATTTTTGTTTGCAAAACACCAAAGCCTTAATTAAGGGAAAAACAAAAACCTTCATCTCTTGCTTCCCGAAGCCTGGATTTTAAGGTCAGCACAGTCATCTCCCCTCTGAGCAAAGCACGGCCCCTTAGACAAGCTGAAATGCCAGCCAAGGAGATTTTCATTTTCCTCTGTGCCGCAGGCTGCCCTGTATTACTGCCTTGGCTGTTTATGATGGTAATTTCTGGAAGGGGTACTCTGTGTCCCTGAGTACTAACTTTGGGCTACAAGAGTCCCTTCCCCTCCCCAGTTCTACTCTCACACGAAGTCGCATGGAATCATCTCTGAGCTGAAAACGTGTTGTTTTGCCTGAAGAATTGGATGTATTTGGTCCTGGCATGTCACTTAGGTGAATCCTCTCCTCTCCAGGATGGAGACAGGGTCAGAAAACTGCAGGGATTTGCCCCCAGGGGGCTTCAGAAAACCGGAGTGCAGAGGCAATCATCTCCATCCAGTAGGATGAGAATCTAAGTCAGAGATCCTTACCAGCTGGTCAGTGTGTGTCCCCTGATAAAGCTGCCACCTGTTAAGAAATGATCACTTGAGGACTTCTGAGACCAGACTTCCCGGACAGCCTGCAAGGTGGTATTGCCCTCTGACCTAGATGGCCTTCAAGTTCCCCTCAGCTTGACTACACTTCAGACAGGTTTCTTCCTGACCAAAGGTCCCTGACCTCCCTTTACGTAGAACATTTACTTTAGAAAACTTTCCATTGTCAGTTCTTTCTCTGCACCCTTGAACTGTCGATCATCTCCCAGCTTCTCACCAGTTTTACCACCCAGGAATTCTTTCTCAAGGACCTGGGAGCCATCCCTTTGAAATGTGACCATCAAGGATGATGGTCCTTGGATCCAAGCATGATCGATCATCAGGGATGATATATCTCTCTGGGAGGGAGAAGCCTAACTTCAATAAGTACCAGTTAGCAGACAGATGGCCTCATCACATTGACCCATGGTCCCCCGCACCCAGCATCCTCTAGTACTGGTGACCGTTGAACAACAAGAGTTTGAACTGTGGGCGTCTGCTTATACATGGAGCTCCAGCCATCCATCTACATTTGAGGCAGGAAGAAGGTAGAAGCAGATGGCACAAGTTCTCCTGGTAATATGACCCAGTGAATCTCACTTATATCCTAATAGCCCGGGTTTGCCATCTGACCACCTCGCAGCTTCAAGTGAAGCTAGGTAATTTTTTTAAGTTAAGCATATCAATGCCACAAGTAAAATCAAAGTTGTTTTAATAAGAAATAAGAAAACAAATATTGGATAGGCAACTAACAATTTCATATGCAAACCTTAGCAGTGGACTCTGTGTACAGTGAATGGAGGTAGCTCAAAACCAGCCATAAATGACTCTAAGTCATTAGGTCCTGACGGTTTTACCTCATTTGTTGTTTTGAACTAACTGTTCCATCACAGCTCACTAATCGTCCAACCCAGATTCTCACTAGGTCTCACCTGACCATCCTCACGGGTCCATCTGACTTCAGTATCACCTGTCTCGAATTTGGTTTCCACAGAACTGCCCAAGTGAACTACCTAAAAAGTCAAGTCCAGCTGCGTCCCCCCTAAGGTAGATTGAATCATTGTTCATAATTCTTCACAACCTCCCTGTATAATTCATACCATCTCTGCCATGCAACTTTGCAGTAGCTCCCACTGAGGGGGGCAGAGTTTATCCTCTCTTGATGATATTGTGCTTGGCCACAGGACTTGCTTTTCTACTGGAGAGTGGGTGCACCTGAGGGTGTAACCCTTCTCTGGTGAGAACTCACCCTCTTGTACTTCCACACTTCACGGGGAAAAGAGCTAACTTTGGGTGGCTGTTTTGGCTTCAGTCTGGGCCTCACACAGGGCCACCCTGAAGCACGGCCACCCTCCCCTCACAGACTCAGATCTGTGTGCAAGAATGTGTGATTGTTATTAGGCCACCGAGTTTGGGGGAGATTCATTGTGCAGCATGAATGCTATCGATAGCAGATACAACTCCCCTGCCTAAATCCCTTCAGTGGCATCTCAGTATCTCTCCACAGAGCAAAGCCACATTCCTTACCAGAGCACGGAAGACGGGCACAGTCTGCCCTTGCCTGCTTCTCCAGCCCTCCCCCCCACCCTACGTTGCCTCATATTTCATACTTATCCAGTGCCAAGCTGCCCGTAGCTCCCTATGGGCACTTTCTATACCTCTGTGCCCCACTCGTGCTGTTCTCTCAATGCCTTCCCCGCCTTTTTCCCCTGGACAACTCACAGTGTATCCTTCCATGGGCAACATCTCCTCCAGGTCTCTGGCAACAGCCCACACTTCTCCAGTGGAGGCAGAAGTGAGTATCCCTCTCCACTCCCATAACCTCCAGTGCATACCCCTAGCTCAGCATTTAAAATAGAATATCAAACTACAGAAAATTATAGGTAGAGACTCAGACTAACCCAGCTCAATCCTAGCAGAAAGTTTAGCTCCAGCCAGAATTTAATATTCTATCTTTTCTGTTTTCTCCAAACCCTACAGGCTCCCATCATGCCCTACAGAACTCCTCGGTGCAATGGGAGATGCTCTTGAGGACATTGCTGAGTACATCCCACAGCGCCTTGTCATGACACTGCACCCTAATCCATGAGGTTTCTTGGCAACTCATTAGTTTTAATCTTCCAAAGACTAAATTATGCAACTGGTGTGTATTCCTCTTTGCACTGGGTGCTGGGAAGTCAGATCCAAACTTGTGGCCCACATTCAGTTACTTAGACAAGACTTCAGGAGTATAATTTTTTTGACTAATTCTGACTTCCATCATGTTTTTGCTTTCAAATTTCCTTCTCCAAATTTCCACATTTCTTTTTTACCTTGCTCTGTATGTATCTTTGTAAGTTACCGGATACATACATCTATAAGCACATATACGTGTGTACACACACACACACGGCAATAAAGAAAGGAAGAGGGGGCTTCCCTGGTGGCGCAGTGGTTGAGAGTCTGCCTGCCATTGTAGGGGACACGAGTTCGTGCCCCGGTCCGGGAAGATCCCACATGCTGCGGACCGGCTAGGCCCGTGAGCCATGGCCGCTGAGCCTGCGCGTCCGGAGCCTGTGCTCCGCAACGGGAGAGGCCACAACAGTGACAGGCCCGCGTACCGCAAACAAAAAAATTTAAAAAAAAACAAAAAAAAGGAAGGAAGAAAGGGACAAAAGGGAAAGAGAGGTCTTGTCTTCAATCATAGACCCTATATGTTTTCTCTCCCATTTACTTTGACGTCTTCTCCCTCTATTAGCTCCTAAATTCCGTGAAGACAAGGCCTACTTCCTACCTAGAGTCCGCACTCAATAAGGAAAGGAGAGGAGGGAGGGAACAAGTTTGCTAGAGGCTTTTGTTCAGAATTTTTTATCCCCCTGGTTTGGAATGCCTCTTCCTTTTAAAATATTAATTACTATTTGGTATTTGCTATCTTAGAAGTCAAAGGAGTGATCTGCAGTTTAGAAAAGTTTTCAAAATTGTTTAAACGTAGGGTAATATGGTGCTTTGATGAGCTCGTCTCAAATGGCTACAAAATGCACTCAGGTGACAGGTTTATTCTCTGATGATGCCAGAGTGAGTTATGGCACTGCATGAACAAGGCTGCGGCTCATCTCACTGTATCTGTGTTGTGTCAAGTAACACAAGCAGCCATTGAAACCTCCTATCTTGCTCCACCAAGAACCACTTTCCCAAACAACACTTCAAAACTCAGTGGAAGTGCAACGGATCTTGGCTTTGCTCCCTAATTCTGAGTCCAGAGCCAGAGAACACGGCCATGTGTGGAGCCACGAAGTAGCTGGGAATCCTAGCTCCGGTGAGGAACCTCTGGGGGTGGTGGATGTTACTGCTAGATGCCTCCAAAACATGTTTCCACTGCAAGCCACTGCGGAAGTGCTTTGCCTTGATCCAGCCCCACAAACGGAATATTTAGGAGCTTGCTAGGTTTTATTGCACTTTGTTCTACCAAGTACTAGGGCAGAAACTGCGAAAGGAAGAGAGGTCCAGCCAGCCTGACCCCCAGTGTTGAGATCCCTGGTGTCTTCTGGCTCAGGGGAGGGAACAGCTGCTCTGTGCTCCTCCCACACCTCCAGGCTCACAGCTGCGCTCTGTGGGTGGGGGAGGTGTGCATCTCAGTGAAGGCAGAGGGTACTTCAAGGAGCCCCTATTTTCTGTCGTTTGTAAAGGAAATGGGCATACCCAATTGTGGTAATTCCTGGACCTTTAGTGCTATTTTCACTATTAACCCTTCTCCGGGTCTCTACTCCACAGATTCTCAGCCTTGGTTACATACTGGAATGACCTGGGGTGTTTAAAACATGCTGATGCCTGGCCCTCTCTCCCTAGAGATTTCTGATTTAATAAGTCTGGGGTGCAGCGTGCACATTGGTTTTTTTTTAAACTCCCCACATGATTCTGCTGTGCGGCAGTTTGAAAATTGCTGTTGTAGACTGTGTAGAACACTGTCCAATAGAAATACAGTACAAACCACAAATGCAATTTTAAATTTTCTAATAGTTGCTTTTAGAAGTGAAAACAAACAGGTGACACTAATTTTAATAATAGAGTTCATTTACCCTAAATATCCAAAATATTAGTTCAACAGGTAACCAACATAAACAATTATTAATGAGATGCTTTGCATTTTTGTAGTAAGTTTTCAAAATCTAGCATGTATTTTACCTTTACAGCACATCTCAGCTCAGACATATTTCAAGTGCCCAATAGCCACATGTGACTAGTGGCTTCCAAATTGGACAGCATGGCTGTAGACCATTTGGTTGGGGGGAGGGAGTGGAATAAAGAGTGGTACCTGGGCTTCCCTGGTGGCGCAGTGGTTGAGAGTCCGCCTGCCGATGCAGGGGACACGGGTTCATGCCCCGGTCCGGGAAGATCCCACATGCCGCGGAGTGGGTGGGCCCGTGAGCCATGGCCGCTGAGCCTGCACGTCTGGAGCCTGTGCTCTGCAACAGGAGAGGCCACAACAGTGAGAGGCCCACGTACCGCAAAAAAAAAAAAAAAAAAAAAAAAAAGTGGTACCTGTGGTGGGCTGAATAATGACACCCCAAAAGATATCCATGTGCTAATCCCTGGAACCTGTGAATGTTACCTTACATGGAAATAAAGGACTTTGCAGATAGGATTACGTTAAGAATCTTGAGATAGGGTCCTAGCTTATCCCAGGGGGCCCTACATGCAATTACATGTATCCTTGTAGGCGGGCGGCAGAGGCAGATTTCCCAGAAGAGGGGAGGGCTATATAACCACACCAGCTGGGACTGGAATGATGAGGCCACAAGTAAGGGAATGCTGGCAGAGTCAGCATAGAAACTGGAAGTGTCAAGGAGCAGATTCTTCCTAGAGCCTCTGGAGGAAACACAGCCCTTCCAATACTTTGATTTCAGTCCCTAAGACTCATTTCAGATTCCTGGCTTCCTGTGAGAGAATAAATTTCTGTTGTTTAAAGACACTAAGTTTGAGGCCACAATAGGAAACTAATACAGCACCAATTATAACAGCACTTCCTTTTCATCTGTATTATCACAGCCTGTCTCCTTTTATAGCTAGTTGGATACCTATTGATTTTTTCTTTTTGAGGCAGGGACATGTCTATTCATTGATGAACCCTCCACCACACCTGGCAGGTAAAGTGTTGGTTGTGGGAGCATCAGCAAAGGTCGCTCAGATGCATCTGAAGCACAGTCTTCAGGGTGCCCAGACTGTGGTGTGCACTCAGGAACAGCATGAAAGGAAGGCCTCCTCCAGGAGAGATCTCTATCTGGGGAAGTGACAGATCACAAACATCCAGACGCCCACTGGTCCACTGTACCGCCTGCCCACCCTAGTCCCTTGACGTGTCTTTGAGAAGCAGTAACCCCAGGAGTAGAAAAAAGGAAGAAAGTGCTAAAAGCAGGAACTGCCTACCGGGTCTGACCTGCGAGGCAAACTCCAGCAGACTAGCCCACCCCTGTCTGTCCCAGAGCAGACCCACACCCACACAATCAGGAAGTTTTCAGTCCCTTTGCTCAGCTGCCTAAATAGACATAGTTAAGAGTCTCACAAGTGAAAATGCCTCTTCACACTTTTGCTCAATAAAATTGCTTTTCTCCTAACACAGAGATCAGCTGCCCTGAGGGTGTGCAAGTTTGATTAGGAAGTCTGCTCTTAGGCAGACAGACAGTCTCCTGCCAGCATCAGTACAACCTGGAATGTTGGCTTATAATTGCCCCCATATAGTTAAAAAGGATAAATGACAGAGCAAAAGTTGAGGTATACTCATTGCCTTTCAGAACAGCACCTTCCAAAGTGCCGTGGTCACACTGTACTGGAGAACTCTCATGGACGAGGCACACAATCTTATTGAATCAACTATGGGACAGGCATTTTATCCCATTTTATAGATGAGGAGTCCAAGGCTCAGGCCAGACCCACACAGTTAATGTAGAGTGTCATTCTAATGATCGTTTTCACCAAAAGAAGCAGGAGGAGCTTGAAGACTCTGCAGGTGACTCTCTGGGCCCCCAACCTTAGATACAGCCTTCAAAAGTGGAATAGGGGTCTTCAGTGGTGTATTCAGTGAGACCCAGGTTTCTGGAAACAGCAGTCCAGCAAGCAAAGAATGAGAACAGGCTCTGAAGGTGACAGAAAGAGAGTCCTTATGCCTTTGCCATATTAATTTGCCAATTAGGACTTGTAAAGAAGTCCTAATTGCAGAATAGTTTGCAAGGAAGGGAGCTGTAACTTGTTTTCTTTGGTTTGTCTGGTAGCATCTACAGAAGTTGCTAAGGCACGTGCTTTCCCATGGAGATGTTTGCATACGATGCTCTGTGCCTCAGCACCACTGTGCTGCTGGTAATTCCTACCCCTTCATGTCGCAGCCTTAATGTCACTGCCCCAGAGACACCATCACTAATCAGGTCATCAGAAGGACCTACTCCTTCATCGTGGATTCATTGCCTTATTAGGTTCCTTTATAACACTTTTCATTTGCAATTATTTCTATTTTGTTTGTTTACTCTCCATTTTTCAGCTGGGAAAGGCATGAAGGGAGGAATTGTGTTTGTGTTGTGCCTGACCCATGGTACGTACTCAGGAACTCTTTTAGTAACTGGATAAATTGGAGATGCTAAATACTTGCTCATCAGCACAGCAAGCCGCTAATCACTCTGTGCTTTATAACAGTACAAATTCCCCCAACACCGGAATGCTGATTCAGTTGGTCTGGGGTGAGGTCCTGGAAATGTGTATTCAAAGGCTGCTTCTTGGCTGACTCTGACGTGATCAATCATTAGAACAGCATGTGGGAGCCCCTGCCTGCCTCCTCACACAATTTTTATTTGTTGTCTTTGCAGTGAGAGTCATGGCAACCACCTAATTCACACACTCATTTCTGGGTCTTTGGGATGCCTGAGAGTATCTTGTGAATCCTATATGCATATGTACCCTTGTCTATCCACAAGAAGCCATGAATAAGATTCAGGGCTAATGTTACCTCTTATACACCGTGAGTTAACACTCCCCAGCAAGATGGAGAGACAAAGACCACCACCATGGTGGGAATCTGGGGGAATATTCAGGGCAGCTGAGGAATTCTACTTTCTGGAAAATGCATTCCAAGTTCCTTGGAACCTGAAAGTGACATATATCTTTTGGGAGCTTGCAAAAGAACCAGAAGCTAGACCACCTAAGGATGGCCAAGTGAATTCTATGCAGGCTTGAGTGATAGGAGACCAACTTTAAATACTCTCTTAGCAATAGATGGGGAATGAGGCCAGAAATGGCAGCAACAGGGAGCAGAGGCCACAGCCACACAGTGGTGACATCAAAAGAAAAAGCTGGAAAGGAATCAAGTACCTGAGAAATTAACTTCACTCTGGGCCTTTACTGTTGTCCATGGACCAGCAGCATTGTCTTCACCAAAGACCTCGCTAGGTATTCAGAATTTCTGTCCCCACTCCACAAGTACTGAATGGGAATCTGCCTTTTGACAAGCTCACCAGGCAGTTCATAAGAACTTCAAAGTTTGAGAAGGGCTGACCTAAACCAATGGCATTTGGTGAACTAGAGGAAATTCCTTAGAATTTTGGAATTCCTTAGCTTAGAGGAAATTCCATTGTGGGCTTATTCAAGCCTCAATGACATCTAAGGGTGGTGGGACCAGGGAAACAGGGCTTAACCTCTCTTTCCTTCCTGGATGTCTCATTTGATCAAGGAGGATGTGAGCTCACTGGAGCCAAGGAGAGTTCACTAAACTCCCTCCTGACTCTCCCAGGGTGTAGCCTTGGGAACTGGAATTGGATTGTGATAAGCAGAGACGTCAGGTAAAGATGATTCTGAAGGGTTGACTGGGATCTGCTTCTACCATTTTCTCTTAAAGAGTCTTGGCCTAGAACTTTAGCCTCCTAGGATGGTGTGAATATGAAGATCACAAAACTTTAGAAAATGGTTTAGGAATCTGTTATTAATGCTCCTAAGTAGACTGTGCCATTCCTCAAAAGGGGGTCTTTCCAGAGTTGGAGGTGTGGCCGACTGTGTTGCTTTAATCTGCATTAAATGGCCCAAAGGGAAGGTTACATAAAAGTGCAAGAAATTATGAAACCAATTTAGGTAGCAGCTGAAAACAAAACAAAAACAAAACATTGGTTCTCTGGTTCATTGCCTTTCATCTTCTCCCTGGGGCACAAAGAACTCTCAACTGCATCATAATATCATTGCCACTCATTTAGCCCCTGCTGGGGATGGGCACGAACAATAATTCTTATTTTGAAGCCAGTGTGTCAGATACTGCAAGCACGACCTCATATTCACCCTCTTTTGCGGTGATCTGTGTGATACCCCAGTGCCTTGAGTAAGGGCAGTTTGAGGACTTTTTAGAAAATTGCTGAATAAAACAGTGTGTGTGTGTGTGTGTGTGTGCGCGCGCATTTGTGTATGTGTGGATTCTTGCCTTTACAGCAATTAGAAGAGAAGAAACTTTGGACAGTGAGAGTAGAAAACTAGATTAAAATATATAATTATAATCCAAATAAATGTGGTCATTTTCTCAAAAAAATAAAAGAAAATAAAATCTGCTCTAGCCAGCATCTGTTTGTTCTTTAAGGAAATTATGCTCCTAATTATCATATTCAAATTTTTGTAAGAAATGAAATGCTTCTACGGACATATGTTTTAAAAATTTTAGTAGAGGGCTTCCCTGGTGGCACAGTGGTTAAGAGTGGTTTGCATGCCGATGCAGGGGACACTGATTTGTGCCCTGGTCCGGGAAGATCCCACATGCCGCAGAGCGGCTGGGCCCGTGAGCCATGGCCGCAGAGCCTGCGCGTCTGGAGCCTGTGCTCCACAATGGGAGAGGCCACAACAGTGAGAGGCCCGCATACCGCAAAAAAAAAAAAAAAAAAAATTTTAGTAGAATTCTTTGCATGTATGTAAAACATTCAATAAACAGTAGCTGTTGGTTTAATTACTGTAATATCCAAGAATGACAATCGTGCATATTGTGAATGTTTAATGCTCAATTGATTATCTGAACGTTAACTTTGAATATTTGTGTCCATATCTTATCACCTGTTGCTATGAGACAAAGTTACAATTCTACAATAAAAATTTCAAAGTCAGGCAGAGAGCAAATTTTCCCTTATTCCACCTTTGTGTTCTATTGTGGCATTCAGTGGATTGGATGAGGGCCACCCACACTGGGGAGAGAAATCTGCTTTACTGAGTCTACCTATTCAGATATTAATTTCATCCAGAAACACTCTCACAGACACAGGTAGAATAATGTGTGGCCAAATATCTGGGCACACTATGGCCCAGTCAAGTTGACACATAAAATTAAGTAAGGTGCATGGTGGACCACAGGCTACATTCCAGCCCCCATCTGCCCATCAGCTGGGCACAGTAGTATAGAACACAATCTATACAAGCACACGCAGTGACCCTGCCCACCATGTTAAGAACTGCTCTAAGAAATGGCTTCCTCTTCTCCAGATCCAGGGACCTCGAAGTCTTACCTTTGCGGCTCCCTCAATCCCACAATTTCTGGACTGATCATGGTTTAAACTCCATATAATACCCCAACAATGGATACTTCATTTTAGGAGCTATTCAAATGAAGCCTCCTTTTATTTTTTTACCTGGGGCATGCAGACATGCATCTGAGTTACATGACTTACATAGATCAAGGGTGCAATGTTGAACACTTCCTTTCAGTGGGAGAAGCACAGCTTTCCCCTGGACTGGCAGGTCTGTGAGACACATTCAGTTTCCCCTCAGCGAGGAATCAGAGAACAGAGGAAATCAAAAAAGAAAACATTAGGAGGAAGACAAAAACCAAAATGAGTCCACAAAATAAGGAATCATGTAAATGAACAGGGAGGTAAACAGAAATAACAACTGGCAAAGCATTCAGTGAGTACTGAGTCCCAGAAATGACATTTGTGCAGAGCAGTGGCACACAGAATGACTCACTGTTTACCAGCCACGGACAGGGTGCTGTCAAGTTCAACACACGTGAGAAAATTAGGAGCAGAAAGTGTGATGCCTGGAGAGCAGTGGTGTAGGGCTGGCATCAGAAAGCACACAAAACCTACCTCTATCAGGTCTTCAAAAGGTGGGAGAGTGGCGTGCAAAATTCCCCCACATAAGGTTCACACATACGGAATATAAATGTTTCATAAAGCAAAGGGCCAGAATAAATCGCAGTTCCAAGTGAGTAAAAAAGAAAAAAATAAGGTTTAGATGTTGCTGGCTAAGAAATACAAACATTGCAACCAGGGAAAACTGGAGAATATAGTTCTTGCTGTGGTGACAGGTTTAGAAACCAAACGTGACTCTGATGTGGAAATGCAATTATTTATGCTGGCAGAATAAGCATAACGTGGTTTGCCTTAAAATATACTTTCTGTGTTCATCCCTGAGATCTGAAAACCCGGAAAGGAATTTCAGACCCAAGAAGGCAGGAGCTTTGAGGACGGGGGTTTTAGGTGATTTTCCACACATACAGTGTGAAATTCTGGCCTTTTGCCTGCCATGTAGAGATGTGTTTACAGCTAGTCTTGATTAAGTCTTTGCTTAATCATAGTGAGTGGAAAACAGTTCCAGGTCAGCCTACCCTCCAGAAATCAAGGACTGGGCTTCCAAATGCCCTTCGTAATTGAGTCTCCACTCAGACAACCTGGACCTCAACCTCCTAGGGAAGAAGCGTCATCATCCCTGTTGTTCTCGCCCACCCATCTCCTTGCCAGCGTAGCCTGGTGTACTCTCCCTCCATCGATAGTTGCACATCCAGTGGGTTTCTCAACCTAACCCATCCAAACCCGAACTCATAATAATCTTCTAAAACTGCTCTCCTTGCAGCCTTCCCCAGCCTTCCCCTGCAGCAAATGACCACTCCATCCTCCCTGTTACACAGACCAAAACCATGGAGTCATCCTTGACTTTCTCTCTCATACCCTCGCCTAATCATCTGTAATCCGATGGTTCTACCTTCAAACTATATTCAGAATCTGACTGCTTCACACAACTTCTGTTGTTGTCACCCTAACCCAAGCCGCCACCATGCCTTGCCTGGATTATTGCTGTAGCCTCCTAATTGCACACCCTGCCTCTTCCTTTGTCACCCTTGTTCTGTTCTCAACAGAGGTTAATGTAAGTCAGATCATGTCACTCCAATGTGCAAAGCTCTCCAATGCCCACCCCCCATGAAAGCCAAAGTCCTTAAAATGACCTAGAAGGCCTTGCACATCTGTTCTCCCCTCCCTCCGGTTGGTTGTCTGGCCTGATCTCTGTGACTTTCCCCCTTGTTCACACTGCTTCAGCCACACTGACTTTATCTGCTTCCTTTAACACACCGAAGTCAGTCCCATGTTAGGACCTTTGCACATGCTTCTCCCTCAGCTCAGGCCCCTGTGCCAAGTGCCTCTCATTCCCTCACTGCCCTCAAGCTTTCAGGTCTCAACTGAAACATCTCCCTAAGGGCTTCCCTGGCTACATTGCTTAAATGTGCTTAAAATGTAACCCACTCCTTCAACACTTCCAAACCCCTCCCAATGTGGATTGGCAGAGAAGGAAGCGTGGGATCTCTCTCTACACAGCTGCAGGGCCGAGGCTGTTTAATATTGCCATCTTGTAGCTGCACAGTCTGGAACGTGTGACCTCCTAGGTTGCCAGAGAAGGGAAGAGAGAGCTCGGAGGTGGCACACTGCCCCTTACCTCCCTGGACATAGGAATGGCACAGGTCATTTTCATGTATATTTCATTGACTTCAACTAGTTAGTTTCACCCAGTTGCAAAGAGGCTAGGAAGTGTGGTAGTACTCTAAGTGCTCAAGAAGGAAAGGAGAACAAGACACAGGTAGATTCTATACCGTGAACTACAACCTGTTTCCTTGGAAATCCTTCACAGCTCGGGCAGTAGGAATCCTTGTCTCCTTATCTTATTGCTCTAAGAGTCATCGTAGATTGATTCCTTTTCACTCATCCCATTCAACAAACAGTTTTTAGTGTCTCCTATGTGCCAGATATTGTGGGTGACGCTGAGGAAACAAGACAGTGGGTAGTGTTGTATTCCTGGCTGCAGTACCCCATGGCAGGGTGGGATAGGCACACCACAGTATGTGACACCAAATGCCCCCACCCAAGGTCAGTGGCATGATGCACGTGCCCCACGGGATGGGTGCGCAAGATGGACACAAGAGTCTTACTTTCCCCAGGAGTGTTGATATTGTAAAGGGATGCTACCAATGTAAGCTTTCCTGAAAGATCTTGCAGCCTTCTCAGAAACTTATAGATCCACTGTATACATATGTAACCACATAACTTACTATGATCTCCTTTATTCAAGAAATAACACATAAATGTTCATTTGATCTTCTCAGAATGATGAATTAATCACAAACATTTTCCTCCTTCTTTGAACCACAGGTGTACACCATAGAATTTTTTTCAGCACTTAGAAGCAGAAATCTAAACATGCTCACAACAACAAGGGTAGAGTTTATTTTTTTAAATTTGCTGTCTAGTAGTGGAAAATGTAAAATATACAATATTTATAAATACAATTTATGTAAGTTAAAAATGCATATACTTGAAACCACAAAACACTATATATTCTTCAAGAAAAATGTATATCCTATATATATGTTAAACACACTAGAATAGCTGCTTATAGAAGAGAAAGAAAATGAAGTGGGGATCAGGAGGAAAGGAGAGGAAATAATAAAATAAAACAAGAAAGCTTCCTGGCATGGACCATAGTTATAACATGCCTTCAACTGAGAAGTATGACTAACGTGTCAAATATAAAGTTTTATGTTCTAAATTCTTTTTCTTTTTTGAAGAGGCACTCAGAAAACATTTGTTGAATGGATTAATGAAAAGATATCTAAGATTAGTATTTAGAGCAGTGAGACAGACTGACAATACTTCCTTCTGTACTTCCGTATTCTGATCTAAGCCCAGAATTAAGCCTATAAGTAAATAAAAATAATATATCATACTATCATACTTTTTTCTTTCAAACTGACAAGCATAAAAAGTTGTAACACACTTTGCTAGCCAGGGTGTAGAGAAAAGAGCACTTTCAAATTACTTATAAGAATATAAAATGGTACATCTTTCTGAAAAGCAATATTTGTCGAGATCCATAAAAATATTCAGTCTTTAACCCAAAACTTCCACTTTTAGGAATTTATCATAATAAAAATAATTTAGGTACAATCATCGTATTTGTATAAAATGATTTTTGAGGCAATACTACTTGAAATAACAAAATATTGCAAATAATGTAAATGTTCAGAAATAGGGGATTGGTTAAATAAATTCTGATATAGCTATATGATAGAATTATATTTAATTAATATGTAGTGATATAAGAATATGTTTATGATATATTACTAAGCAAATGTAGCACTCCAAAATATGCCATGTAATTCCAATTTTAAAAACAGGAGGATTGTACATTAAAATAATGTTAGATATCTCTGCCTTAAATATATTAATTCAGTGAGTGGTGGAATTACATATGATTTTTATATTCTTTGTTCTGATCTATAGAGGATATGTATTTTAACTGGAAAAATACTATACTTATTATAACACAGTATAATAGTTATAATATAGTAGTTACAGTATTTATATGTAACATAATAGTATAGTATTTATATACAGTATAGTATTTATATATAACATACATAATAGTAGTTATATACGACAAACATCAGTGAATATAACAGATAATTCCATCTATTATACTATGTTATGGTTCAAAGCCATGAAAAAGCTGATTATCTTTAAAATTTTTTTGAATGAAACGCTTCCCTGTTTACAGAATTCTCAGATCTTTGTCACATGTACATTTCAAACATTACTCATACATTGCTGTGTCACCTTGAATCACTGCATCATTCCCATGTTAATAATTAAAGAGAAAGTCATTTTGAGATAAGAATATGGATTAATAAAATATTCCCCGTAATTTTCTAGACCTTAACCAAGAATTCATTAAAACATTTTATGAAGGTTCTATTTGTGATTAAAATCAAGGGAATCCATTTTATCATCAGCATGGGTGTTCTTCCAGTTCAATCATGTCAGGACAAAAGAAACGACAAAGCATTATGACCCATTTGAAGCTAAGAGTTCTATTAAAACCCAGGTTGGCTTTTACTTTAATAATAAAGAATAAATGTTATTTAATTTTTTTTACTCCAAAATATAAAATCCTGGAGGGGTGGAGAGATAAGCAAGGGCTGGATGGAGTCAAAATTCAAAAACATATATTTTCTATTCTTCTATGGGTAATGGCTAACTCTAGTATCTTATCACTTTAATAAGTAAATCTTCTTGGGAGAAAATTTTTAAAACACACACATAAACCAAAAACTAGCCTGGATCAAGATTTAAATTTCACTGAGAGCAAATGTTACCTTAAATTAAATTTTTTAATTCCACTGTGATGGGTATAGCCATAAAAACAAATATGATATTTTCAGTCTATTAAGGACACACCAATACAAAAATGAGGTTTGTTGGTAGTTAGAGGAAGGGTGACATATTCCAAAGCAAAATGTTTGCAGTTAATATCATCTGATGGATAGTATTTTTTTAGTGGTTAGTTACTAGGTGTTGCTAAGATTTAGAAAAGTGTACAAGCTTTTGTTAAGTATACATTTACAAATCTGTCTACCACCTGTTACTTTGAACTATTGGCTTCTTTAATATAATTTTTTAAATTGCACTATGCAGATGACTTAAGTTATTATGAACAACCCATAAGATCAGATGTGTTTAAAACTCATAAATGCAGCTAATGTGAAAAACATTAAGAAATCGACTTTGATGTCTTGCTTTTTTCAAAAATGATAACCCTGTCTAGATCTGTAACTCCTATGATATCCCCTTCTCCAAATAGGAGACATACACCTATCTTTTCTATCACATTTTGTTAAGGACTTAATATGTTCTCCCAAAATTCATGTCGAAGCCCTAACCACCTCCTCAACATGTGGCTGTATTTGGAGATAGGGCCTCTAAGGAAGTAGTTAAGGTTAAATGAGGTTATGAAGCTGGGGCCCTGATCCCACAGGGCCTTATCACTCTCTTTCCTAAAGAACACAGAAAAGAGGTCATCTGTGTATAAAAGGCAGCCATCCATAAGTCAGAAAGAGAGCTCTCACAGGAACTGAATTGACCAAAACCTTGATCTTGGACTTCTGGCCTCCAGAACTGTGAGAAAATTAATTTCTGTTATGTAAGCCACCAAGGCTATGGTATTTTGTTATGGCAGCCAAAAGCAGACAAATACATAATTATTTCATATAATTTGTATATTTGTTTGGTACTTACTTTGTACCAAAACAAACGTTAAGTTATTGACTGATTGGATTCTACTAAATACAAGCTTCTTCTACTATCTGGACTTTGTATTTATTCTGCAAATTGGGGATTGTGAATGTGTGGCACCCATGCTACCATGCTCCATTCCTAAATAAAATGGTAGACATTGCTAATTAATCATAGCATTATTTCCTACTGAGTCTAGACCTGGTCAGCAGTCCAAGCAGCCATCATCAAATGATGATGAGGTGGACATTTAAGTTGAAATCTATGCATCGTTCATGGATTAGACTATAAGCTCATTGAGTGCTTGGATATTATCTTATTTCTTTGTTATAGCCTATAACCCTTCACATGATAGAAGCTCAGTAAATATTCACTGAATTAAATAAATTGTATCCTGAGTATAAACCTTGTATAAAGAAAGATCCCCAAACAAGAGCTCTGGGCCTTGAGTCAAGATAAGCTTGTCTTGATTCTACATGAATGCATGAGAAAGAAAGCGTCGTGTGTACTTTTAACTTTGACTGAATTTTCATCAGGTATGAATAATGAGTCATAATAAGGATCATACAAATAATTCATAACAATAATACATAATTCATAATAATGAATGGTGCATTACGCATCATTATATACGAAGTTCAAAGCTGGAAGATACAAGGACACAAAGGAGTAGAAAGCTCAGCCCCTTGCCTTGAAGAACTCCCCATCCAGTTGAGATATTAGACTCTTACACACGACATTTCACTCACAATATGAACAGAATGTGACAAGTGCAACTGCCAAGTGAATGGTTTTGACAATAGAAGCATAAGTGTTAAGAGGAAGATGGTTGCATGTTCCCCAAAGAGGTGCATACTCTCTACACTGCCCTGCCCCATCATATGCAAAGCAGATGGAGGGGAATGATTTTCTCAATTCTTGAGCAGCCTGGGAGATGCAGTATGTCCTCCCTTTGATGACTCAGTAACCCACGGTCAAAGTCTTGTCATCCTGATCTAAGATGTTCTTACCTTCAATAGCAATTCACAGCAACAGAAAACACATGAGGCTCCAAACCCATCTTTGGGACAAAAATTCTAAAAACTAACAAATTGGTGGCTTTCTTACCCTCTGACAGACACTTCCTAGGGCTACACATACCTTACTGAGTTATGTCAGGAGAGCAGCATTTAAATTTTTAACTAAGAATGAATTTGGCCTTGCTGGACTAGTGGTAGTGAATCACTATTATCCTTCAAATCACCGAGAAAATAGCCCGTCACCCATCACATGTTAAGCAATAAGCAAATCAGCAATACATATTTATTAGCATTTGATTACAGAGAAACTCTAAATCATTCTGTGAGTCTGATAATTTTCTTTCTTTCTTTTTTTTTTTTTTTGCGGTACGCGGGCCTCTCACTGTTGTGGCCTCTCCCGTTGTGGGGCACAGGCTCCGGACGCGCAGGCTCAGCGGCCATGGCTCATGGGCCCAGCCGCTCCGCGGCATGCGGGATCCTCCCAGACCGGGGCACAAACCCGTGTCCCCTGCATCGGCAGGCGGACTCTCAACCACTGCGCCACCAGGGAAGCCCTGATAATTTTCTTTTTAAGTGGAAACTAGATGAAGAAAAAGTATCAAGTTTCCCATGCATGAGGACTCAAAATACCCTTTAAAGACACTGAAACTTGTACCAAGTGGCAGCCGGAGTTTTCAGAGCAGTTCACTATAGTAGACACTAAGAATCATGTCCCAGATTACTTTTTCCCTGGCAGTCATCCAGTTTACTTATAGAATGAGATAAAAGGAAAGAAATATCCCCAGACTCCATGCTGGGTGCCATAAAGAGGCATCCCCTGTTCTCCTCTAAATTACAAAAACAAAACAACGCAGAGTCTTGTTCTCAAGATGTAGACCCACATCCTCCCACCTTCAACCCCACTTCCCTAGGACATCTGGATCTCAGGATAAAACGAACCCAGACTCTGGTTGATGGAGCTACATATTTTTAAGAATAAGGTTAAAATGACCTCATGTTTGAGAAGAGCTGGCAATTGGTAGAGCTTTCCCTGTTTAAAAAGGAGAAAAGTTTTGTGTTACCATGTGAATCACTTTCTCCAGCTGTAAACAAGTAACTGAAAGAGCATGAAGGACAGAAATACTGAAAAAGGAGAGAAGGAAGGGGTGAAGGCTACCACTCTTATTCTTATTTTTGAGGAGGTAAATAGGCACAGGACTCTTTCTGGTCCTACCTCTCCCAGACCAACAGTGGACAGAGGGGGAGAAGGCGGGTGGCAAGGGCGTGCATTCAGTCCCCCACACCACCTGCTCTCCCTCCCATCACCTGCTCAGTTGGAGAAATCATTGTGTAAGTGGTTTTCTGGCTCTTCTCAGAAGAGAAATCCCCAAAGGAATCCCCCCAAAGTGATGAGTTATTTGGCTGGGATCCCGGGGATGAGAGGGAAGAAGGAAAAACAGAGGAAGAAAATCAACATTATTGAGCTCCTAGTTAAAGCCAGATACGTTTAATCTATTTAATTCTAGCAATCAGATATGAGACAATGAATTCAGATGAGACCTAGATTTGAATCCCAACTCTGCCACTTACTAGCTATATAACTAAACCTCTCTGAAAATCATAGCCTCGTCTGTAAAGTGGGGTTGTTAATAATAATCTTCTAGGATTATGGCCAAGATTATGTGAGGTCATGCCTGTATACTACTTAATGTAATAAATGGTAGTAACAATTTATCAAAAATGAGCTCTGTTTTATGTATGAAATATATGACTCAGAGGTGTAGGCAGCTCTCCCACCAAGTGATACCCAAAAGACAGCACATTTCCCCCTGGGATGATGCCTGACTAGTTCAAAACATTATACAAGTATGCATATGTCTTTAAAAGGCACATACATTCTATACATTCAGGAGTCACTTATTAAAATCCCTTCATAATAATGTGAAACAAAGATCTTTGAAAGTGACCTTGAGATACTGCGTGTCAGTCCCTGCCCCAGGCCATCCTATTGGTCAGAGTGAGAACTCAGCTAGCCGAGGACTCCTTGGAGCTCCTTCCTGACGAACCAGGCTCTCCTGTTGCCTTCCTCCACCTCTCTTTTGGATGGGTTCCCTTGCACTTACTTCCCTAAACTTCAGCGGCAGCACCCCTGCCCACTCCTGATGGGATTCTTACCCATGGATCTTGTGGTAGAAATAGAATTCTCACCAAATATTATACTTTCTCTCCTACATTTCCTGAGCCCCTTAAAGTTACAGGGCCATCTGATTAGTTCTAACCAGTAAAATGTGACCAGAAGTTACATATATCACTTTTGCACCAAGGAAGTGAAAAGCTCATGTCAGATTCCCCAGTCCTATTTCTCCTGTTGTGGAGCATAAAGTCTACAGGACCCAAATGATGCAGAGAGTAAAGTAGCAGAGACTTGGTTAGCTTGGGTCCCTGAGTGACTGTGTGGAACAGATCATCACACCGTACCACACTGGATACCTTGTATAAGAAGTCAACTTTCATTTTGTTAAAACACTAGTTTTGGGGCTGTGTGTTATTACAGCACAATTTAGCATACTCTAATTTATACAAAATGCAATTCCTGCCTATAAATTAGAAGTGGATCTCTTGTTCTTGGCCACCTGTCCATGACTCCCATGTTGGTTCTCATTTTGCCTTTTTGATCCTAGCATGCTTTGCAGCAAGTGCAGAACATGAAGCTCTAGTCATCCAGGAGTTAATTATCTGAATTCCTCCTTCTCTTTTCTACCCCAAATCCTACTTCAACCCCAAGTTGGTCAGGAGCTGAGCCAGCTGGAGATTAGTTAAGTCACCAGAATAGCGAATGCAACAGGGAGTTTTCAGCTGAAGCAGAGAGTCACTAGAGCATGGGAGGTGAAAGAAGAGAGAATTGACTTCGCAGAGATCAGGGGGTAAATGTGCTCAATCAGATGGGGTTGCTCAGAAGTGGGAATTAAAGTCAGAGTCTTGGATCCAAGACCTTCAGGATGGGAAGATGAGGCCAAAGGGAAAGTGAGTCATGATCAAAGTTTTGATGGTCCTGGGCAATTCCCCTCTAGCCCTGGTTGGTGTACATGGCTTACCCCTACTGGTTCAGCAAGTGAGTGTGCAGAGGTAATTCTGATTGGCTTCAAGGATCATGTGTCTACTAGCACAGACGCCCTGACCAATCTGCTGTGCTAGGTGATCTGTTAAATCCTATTGTGCATGTTAATGCACTGGGAAACATGGTTCATTCCATGCTCCTTGGTGCAGGGTCTCTCTTTTCCCCCAGATGCAGCAATTCATACATCTCTTACCAGTGGTCTCCAACCTAACATGCTTAATAAGTTGCTTCATATTGTAAAAGCTTACAACCTTATTCACTTGCGTAATGCAATTTCCCCAGAATAAGCACAGAGCTAATTGAGGAAGTTAATGACTAATTTCTCAAGCCAAACAAGATGTTCACATTACCTTTTGACATTCAGGTTTGTGACCAGATTATCTGATTTGGCTATGAAAGCAATAATCACACCTTACACCCCAAATAACATTAAAAATTAATGTGCAGTGGAAAAGTTAATTAAGATTATGAAATATTAATTATCCTTTTTGATCGTTTCATTAAAAAATCCATTCTTCCTTCATTTGCTCTATATTCAAAGCTGAACTGTAGATGATGTATCTCTGAATTTACAAGGCTATAACCAGTGATATTTACAAGATAAATCTTCATATCACACACTGAATATTCAATTAGAAGCAGCACACTGCCCAGTAGCTCCTCTATTATTGATACTCTGCATATCTGGAGAAACTGTACATCTTTTCATATAGACCAAATTAAGTTTGTGATTAAAGGAAAAGTCAAAAAATCCATCTACTTCAGGCCTCCAGATATAGTGAGAGGAAATGTTGTCATCAACGAGTTTTATAAAATGATCCAATTTAAACTGAGCCAAATGCTTTTACTGTGAAGGAACACTGAGTTCACTTCTAGAGTGGTTCCCACATCATTAAATTCCACCTGACTATATTTAAGAACAGATTCCGTTGTTCAATTCTTTTATCTTTCAGAAATTGTTTTTTCACTTTGTGCATATGGGACCTCATATATCTTATTCACCTTCTGCCAATGTAATAATCCCCATCCCTGTTGAAACTGAAGAAAGAAAGAGTTCATGAAAATGTGTACATTTAAAATCTGAAATTTTAAGATATTTTCAAATTCTAAACCCCTTTCTTTTATACAAACCTGGTGCTACTGTTAGAACCTGTGGAGATGGTATCAATTTAATTTTTGTTGTGCTTTTCAAACCACATAAAAGTTTTATTTGATGTTCTTGGCATGTTGGTTAGTATATTACTAAACAGACAAACCAAGTTGAAATGGGGTAGCTTACCAGAGGCACACCCACTTCTCCAGATTTTACAATTGTAGTAGAGCTCTTGTGAGAAACTTCTGGGGCTTCTGTTCCTAGATGGGGCGGTTTGGAGCACCCCAGAACCAGTTAAAACTGCCAATATTATAAAAGGAAGTATGACTGGTCCACTGACCAGGACCTCTGAGTAGGCATCGTTGCTCGCCTGCTCACCTCTACACTCCAGGGACTTCTTGGAACTCTGTCTAAGGGCTTTCCTCTAGCAGTGAAAGCATACTTGGCCACCCTTAGAGCAAGCAGGAGTGCTGAAGAGTTAAAGTCTCCAGGAGAAGCCCTTAACCAATGACTGACAGGAATTTGGTATATAGATACCATCTTACTTGCCTTTCAGCTGGGATCATTCTGAAGCATTCTACACTACCTCCTAGAGTTCCCCAACAGGGTAACTCTGATACATTGTCTTTCACCAGCCTCCTTCACCTACTTACTTTACTTCTTAATTCCTTTACTGATATTTCCTAGGATCACCTCCTAAATAAACTACTTACACTTGAATCTTTGTCTAAAGGTCTATTTTTTAGAGGAAACCAAAGGCAACTTCCTTGTGCTTTTGAGTGTTCAAAAGAAAAAGTCATCTGAATCCCTTGATGGATAACTGAAGAGAGAAGGGGTGATCCTGGCTCCTTGAGGTGACTAACCACAGAATTGGCTCTGATCCTGATTCAATGACTGTAGTAGTTCTGGATGGTAGATGTACATGGAAACATGAATAAGAAAACTTCCAGCCTTGGAGTCCAAGCATGGGCAGCTTGGCTAAGGTTAGCTGAAGCAGTGGAATCATATCCCCCAAGAGTTGTAGTAGGAAGAGCAGGGTTCTATCACCTCCTCTTCCAAGGAGGGGACCAGCAACTGTGTGCAGTCAGTGCAGCACTGAACTTCTCTAAGCAACATTATTTGGTGGTGGGAACGTCAGCTACTGTGGTTACCGAACCCAGTGATACTCAACTTGTGTGCAGAGGTTGGTGTAAAATTTTTGGACTGTGGAAGCTCCTAGAGCTATACTAACAAATATGGTAGTCGCTAGCTGCATGGGGCTATTTAAATTTTAATCTAAATTAATTAAAATTAAATGAAATTAAAAGTTCAGTTCTTCATTTGCACAAGCTACATTTCAAGCATTCAATAATCACATGTGAGTAGTATCATGGCAGAAAGTTCTATTTGACAGTGTCTCCCTAGAGTTATTGAGCAGTTCAGGAAGAGGGGAAATCTCAAGGAAAAAAGACATACTAAACTCTTGACAATAGGGATCTAACATATAGCACCGTGCCTATAGCTAACAACATTCTACTGTATACTCGAAGTTTGCTAAAAGAGTAAATCTTAAATTTTCTCACCACAAAAAAGAAACAGTAATTATGTGAGGTGATGGAGGTATTAGTTAACACTACAGTGGTAATCTTTTTGCAATATGTAAATGCATCAAATCAACATATTATACACCTTAAGCTTATACAGTGCTATAAGTCAATTATATCTCAGTAAAACTGGGAAAAAAACACGGAAATAAGTAGTAAGATAGCCATTCTAAAAATAAAAAGATGTGCCTTTATGTGCACCCTAAGTTTGTGAACAGTTCATATTAGTTACAGAATTATAGAAGTTACAAAATTACAGAATTACTGCAAGAAAGTTTAGAAATTATACAGGCCAACCTCCTGAACTAATGCATGAAAATAAGATGAGTGTACCTATGATTACTGGAAGAAGTAATGCATAAATGCTAAGGGAGCTATAACATCTCTATTGCAGTTAAAGAAGCAAGGGTTAATTTTAGTTGGGGTCAATAAAGGTAAGCTTCGTGGAGGAGGTGGCATCTTCAATAAGCCTTGAAGTATATGTAAGATTTCAGTAGGTGAAAAAGTGAGGATAGGACGGGCACTTAGACTAAAGTCAGAGGCAAGAAAGCAGCAGGCAAGTTCAGGGAAGTTTTATTTGTCAGATTGTCTCTGTAGTAGACAATAAAGATGGACCCGTGAGCTGCGGCCACTTAAAGGAGAATGAAGTCTCCCTCCTAGCACAAAGCCAGACCTAAAGACCCTTTCTGGGAAGACAGACTTCATATCTTTTTTCCCATTTATCCCTCCTTAGCTAGCTATTGTTAGGGCAACAAAAAGTGATTTCTTACCACAAGACCACCTCAAGTGTTCTAATGATCTACACCCTCAGGGTCAGCCTCTGTCTACAGTTCTGCAGGTCTTGAGGCTAATTCTTAGTGGTGCCTTTACTCCTTTGCTCAGAGCAAACAGAACAGACTGCTGTTTCTATGGGGTGATTTCAGGAGAACATTCTATTATGATGCTCTGTCCTAATTCCCACCCTAAAACCCTATAAAATGGCCAATGAAAGAACTCTAAGTAGCTTAAGCAAATAAGGAATTTGTTGGTAGGATTCTGGAGGAGCTCAGACAATCAGAGAGAGCTTATCTCCCAAGCTCTTAGCAGGACAGGGAGGGCAGCGCTGAAGCTCTCAGAAGAAAACAGATTTGCACGTCACCTGGGCTTTCCCTGTCCCACTTTTGTGCTGTTCCCCCTGGGGTGGTCCTCATCTTTTCTATCTGCAGACAGGCTCTGTCACCCAGCTGGACATGGCACCACAGCTGCAAACTTGCATCCTCATGATTCTGTCATCAGAGAGGGCAGCTCCCGCTTAAGTACTCACAAGGGAGAACTCATAGGGCATCTCTGGATCCATCACTGTGGCCAGGGAACTAGGGACATGTAAAATGATGACAGTCCTCATTCAGACCACATGACCAGGGGTCAGGAGACAAGAGGAGTTTCCCTCAAAAGAAGTGGGCAAGAAGGGTAAGACAGAATCTGGCTCAGATATAACCACTAGAAAAATTGTTGTGGTCAGTCACTCAAAATATCAGGTACAGGGAGCACCAAGAACAGAATTTTGAGGAAAACAGGGGCAAGAGTTTGCAAAAGGATCCCCAGTGCCAAGTCCCACTGTGCCAGACTACCATCCCAAGAGGTACAGGAGGCCTGATGTTAGCCAAACCATGGCCTTCTCCTACTCAACTCCAGTCTTGTAACCCTAAGGCTACGGTGAAGAGTACAGGGCAATTGCCCCCAGTTTGCCAAACACACCCATAAGTTCCCAAAGCACAGAACTTTTCCAAAAGAACCTTGCTGCCATCCAAAGCAACGCTAAGCCCTGATTTCCAACCTCTCCTCTATCAGCTTCAGGATATTTCTTAGGCATACTTTGCTTCTTTCATTAAACAAATATATTTCCTAGGATTTGAATAATAAACAAATGCAAAATGTATCAGTCTGATGGATGACAATGTATTTTAAGACACAAGAATGTTAAAACTAAGGGTGACCCCCCAAATGGGAAATCTACTCAAGGAGACAGTGTTCTTGGCTGGAAACAGGCGTCCACATCATGGTATTCACTGCTTAGAGAGCTGGAGGCATTACTGACCTGCAACTGGCCCCCGCAACAGTTTACCACATTCACTCAAAAGCAAATGTATCCCTGCAGAGAGAATAAAACTTTCAAAGTCCTTTGGAGAAAAGAGCCTTTTAAGCTGGATCTGCAGCTTCCGGAAGGTGCTCATTTTAGAGGAAGGGGCAGCAGTCTTGTGGGCCAGATCAGATAAATCACCCAGCCTTCAAACAGAGACAAGGGATCCCAAACACTGATTGTTCACAGCCTATAGGATCCTTGAATATCATTGCTGACTGCCAGTTTTATGGATATTTCCACACTGGCCAAATCCAACTGAAAATGTGGTATAAACTGTGAAAACTAAAAGCAAATGCATTATTTGCCTCCAAAATCAGCTTCTCTTCCTGACTTCCATATAGTTCTCAATGAAAATACCGTTCTCTCTGTATCCCAGGCTTTGAAACCCACCTCCTGATACCTTCTTTCTCAGTCCCTGCAGGTAGCCACAAAGCCTAGCAGTCCTTCATCCTTGGTCTTTCCTAGCCCATCCTTTGTGCTCCAGCCCACTGGACTGAGACCCAAATCTGACCTACCACCTGTTCTTGATAAATAAGGCTTTACTGGTACACAGCCATTCTCACATTTCCATATTATCTGTGGCTGCTTTCACACTACAACAGCAAGGCTGAATGGTTGAGACAGAGACTGTTGCCTCTCAAAGCCTGAAATATTTACTATCAGGCCCTTAACAGGAAATATTTGCCAACTGTGGCCCTATATTATTGCAACAGGTCTGCCCCACTCTAATTTCTTTCCTGTTCTTCCTACTTTTTAAAATGTCCCTTAACCAATATCCTGTACTCAATTACTAATGGATATTATCACACACACACACAAAGACACACTGTTTAAAACTTATTAAAAGCATCTCATTGCCCTTAGAACAATGCTATGTTCTACATGATGGGGCGTGGCTTACCTCTCCAACTTGCCTCCCTCTTCCACACTCCAGCCACTAGCTGTTCTCATTTTCTTCAGGCATCAAGCCCTTCCTGTTCCAGGGCCTTTGCACCTGCTGTTCCCCTGAGTGAAACCCTCTTCCCCACCCACTTTCATCTGGACAATACCTCTCACCCTTCAGGTCTCTGAGTCAACGTCAACTCCTCAGAAATGAGTTCACCCTTTCTGATGATTTCTCTCACTCTGTTCTCTCCCAGTGCCCTCTCCTTTTTGTCCATGGAGAGAAATGAAGCATTTATTTGTTTGCTTATTGGATTGTTGTCTGTCTCACTGATCACAATAGCTCTAGGAGGCCAAGGGTTGTGTCCATTTTACTTAACATTCCACATCCAGCAGCTGTCAAATAGTAAGCTCTCAACTCATATTTTTTATGAATGAATGACCTTCTGTTCATTCTCAGGTATTATTCACTCTTTGGCCTGGTGCAATCTGGCTCTATTCTACTTTGCAGTCCTACTTGTATGCCTCACTCAATGAACTGAGATAACCAGCATTTCCCACACTGCACTGCACTTTTTCACCTCTGAACCTTCCTCATCCCTCTCCCCCACTGCCTCTTCTATCATTTTTGCTTAGGAAAATCTTTCTCTTCCAGGCTTAATTCAAGCAATTATCCTAGGAAGCTGTGTAATAATGAATAGTTTGAATAATGTAAAATCAAAGACATATTTCAAAAGGATGTTTCCTGAAACAATCTTTAATATAGTTTCATGCCTTCATGCCAAAGTATACAGTTCAATAAAAGTGACTCTCTGTGGGCAGGCTGTGATGCATTCCTGATTCTTCGATAGGCTTTATTCAGGGACAAAGTTTAGAGTGTGGATGGATGGCTTGCATAACCTTCAGGTTGTTTTCCATTAATATTCTTTCTCTCAGCTCCAGTTTTGAAAGTAATTGCATAATAATGAGTATTGACAGGTACGTTTACTCTATGTTTCAGTTAAACTGAGCTGGGAATAGAATTGATAACTTTGTGTGAAATCTGGGGATCCTGACTAAGACTCATGCCAAAGAACAAAGAACACCAACCCCCATTCAGTGATAATTCGGTGATAAGAAAGTACATCCTTATATCAACCTTAATGAGGTACTGTACCTAGGATATAGCAACCTGTCTACTGAACATTTTTAACTCATCATAATAAAACTTTATCATTTGCATAAAAGAGAATGCTTCAGTATCTATTGCTTATCATCCACATCCAGTTTATTGGAAGAGATAGCAAAGTATCCCCCAAAAAGTTAAAAAGGAGTGAGGCTATAATACATTTCTGTTGTGTGTGTACCTGTCCTCTCCCTTGTTTCACACATAAAGAGTGTAACTTTTTATTTCTCTTGCTTCTGAACTGTTTACTCATAGTAAGTTTATTTTTGACAAGAAACCAAATAATTTTTTTATGTTGCTGCTAATCTACAGCTTCCTGTTACTTATGCAGTTGTAACTGTAGGACTCAAGTATAGGAATGTATACACACAAACACATGCATACCTAAATTTTGTTCTCCCTCACAGTCTCTTTATGTCAAGTGTGAATTTCATAGGTATGGATTCCATGGCTTTGTTCAAGACATTTATGACTCTTGAATCCAAAAAGGGACACAATAGCTTCAGCACACCTCTAGTCTCTTCCAGTTGACATTTACTATCAATCAGTACCCTAATCAGTACCTCAACAAGCTCTTTGCCTTCACATCCAGTCCTTTGACATGAAAACATTAAACAAACAATATTGAGCTCCTACTGTGTAGCAGGCATCTTGCTGGGTACTAAAGTTTCAGCAGTTTAAAAAAAGAGACGACTTCTGACCTCATGACGCTTATAGGTGGGCCATAAGGCTATCTAACAAGAAGTAACATTTATTGAATCAGCCGCTATTCTAAGCACTTTAGATGTATTGTGTCATTTAATCTTAAAAAGAATCCCTGAGGAAGGTGACATTACTTATTATTCATACAGAAGGAAACTGAAGTTTAAGTAGATGCTGTATGTGGGACTATAACATAGGCAGCCATTTCGGAAAACCCTCTGGCCGTTCCTCAAAGTTTAAATATAGAGTCAACCCGACAATTCCAGTCCTGATTATATACTCAAGAAAAATGAAAGCATACATTTATACGCAAACATAGCATTATCCGTAATGGCCAGAAAGTGGAAACAACCCAAATGTCCATCAACTGATAAATGTATAAATACACTGTGGTATACCCAGATGTTGGAATGTTATTTGTTGATAAAAAGAAATGAAATATTGATACATGCTACAACATGGATGAATCTTTTAAACATTATGCTAAGTCAAAGAAGCCAGTCACAAAGGACCATATATTGTATGATTTTATTACGTGAAATGCCCAGATTAGGCAAATTCACAGTGACAGAAAGTAGACTGGTGGTTGCCTAAGGCTGGTGAGATTGGGGGAAAATAGGCAGCGATTGCTAATGGGTACAGGTTTCTTTCTGGGTTGACGAAAAGATTCTAAAATTGATTGTGGTGATGGTTGCACAACTGTGTGAACATACCAAAATCAACTGAATTGTACACTTTAAGTGGGTGACTTGTATGATCTGTGAATTCTAATTTAATAAAGTTGTTACTAAAAGTTGATGGAGAAAGAAAAGAGTGCGAGGGAGGGAGGAAGGAATGGGGGACAGAGTTCTTTAAATATGGAACACTAAACACATTCATTTCTCTCTCCCAAAATACCAGTAAAATACTGTGAAAAGAATTTTTTAAAAGGCATAACCCCACATGGACAAATAATATGGGAAAATAACACTGCAAATAATACTGCAAAATGCCCATCACTGTGAAATTTCATAACACCAGAATTCTGGAAGAGCATTTCCTTCAAAGTTCCCAGGGAAATTCTGTCTAACACAGAATTCTATACTTAGCAAAATTACTAGTCAAGTGTGAGGGGAGAATGTAGACCAAGGAAGAGGAAGTCATGTAATCCGAAAGATCAGGATTCAACACAGGAGACAAACAAGCAAAACTCCCAGATTGATGGTGAAGGGGAGCCTCTGGGTGACAGCTGGGCTGCAGGCCCGGAGAACAGCCAGAGCAGATGGGAACAGAGGGTAAGAGGATTCCGAAATGCTTGTCTCCAAGGTGAGGGAGGTAGGGAGAACAAGAGATTACTGGAAGTGAAGACCTTGTAGAAAGAAGTGTTCAGCCTTCAGGAGTTTAGGGGTGAGCTAAGCAGATTAAAAAACTAACAGAGCAAGTTAATAGCTCTAGAGAAAACAAAAGGTGCTATAAGAAAAGAAGGGTCAAATTGTAGTTGCTGAATCCTTCCAAGATACCTGGTAAATCAATTTCCTCTTCCCCGTGTAAGTTTCTAACAATTTGATAAATAAAACTAAGAAATTCAGAAGAAAGAGAAAATATCAGTTTTTCTTCATGATAAGGTTGATTTGGATAATGTAGGTTAGTTGGGAAAGACAAAGGGCCTTTGAACCCCAGAACTGGGCATATTTTCTCACCCACTCCAGGGAAAGCTTGTTCCTTGGTAACAAACAGCTTCCAGTGGGGCAGAAGGAAAAAGGGCTGATGAAAATTTACCAACCAAATTAAGCCACACCTTCTCCCCTAGAGAGAAGGGAATGACTAAATGAGCAAAGGGGCAGAAAGAACAGAGAAATCCCACCTCATGGAAGAAAACATCAGGAGTATGGAATACGCTTCCTTCCTGACATTAATGATGCCATCGTGAAAAGTGATTTCACCAGAAATGAGAATAGAGCAACGTAAGAAGCGTCAGGGAATGTGGGTATTTATGACAGTGGTGGCGTCAGACAGCTAAATCCCCATCCTCAAAGCAGAAATGCAACAGGTAGTGTGAAAACGGAAAGTCAAGAAATGACAGTAAAACATATTATGAGGCAGCAAGTAGCCAAAGAAATAGCTGAAAACAGCTCTAAGAGTGGAACGTGGCAGACTTGGGGAGGAAGGGCTGGGTGGGGAGATGGAGAGCAGAGAACTCCTGCCCTTCCAACATGGACTTGTCTGTACTGCTGTTGAACTGTAAGACTTTGGGTTACGTTGGATCAGTGAATTTGACAATATTTGACTATTTATGGCCTAAAAAGTGGCAATCCCATATATACGAACATATGTTCATACAGTTCAACCTAAAATTTTAAAAGAAATTCAATTTAAAAAACCTTTTTAATGGAAGGAAAAGGAACGTGATCCCTGGAGAACTTTCTCTGCCCTTTTCTCTAGCCCGGTTTGCGTGCCTCCCCGGGCACCCCTCCCCCCACCCCACCCGCGGGCACCTGATGATATACTTCTACTTACGTGGGTGGTTCCACAGCATTGCCATCATCTGACCCTATCTCCCCTGCACTGGTTGTGACTACTTTGAGGGGACGACTCTGATTATAAAGGGAGCCCACACAGCAGCAGGCACGAAGTAGCCACAGTTATTTTCTAAACGATGTAACCTGTTTTAACAACCTTTGCTGGGTGCTTGGACCCGATGCTTCCGTGCCCGGGTGTGTATAACAACCATTTAGTAGTCTACCATAGGATTATACTCAGAATCTACATCAAGTTCATTACTTGCAATTTGTAGAATCTACTGTAGTCTCCTTTTTTTTTTTAGAAAAAACATATATCTTTTTAAACAGAAACCTATTTTCCCATCCAGCTGCTTACCATGGTCCACGTTTACATATTGGAAGTTCTCTCAGCAGCTGGAGTGCTGTGTGTCTGCACCAGGAGACCTGACCTCCCTTAGGACCTCTGGAGAACAAATAATTGCACAGCTTAGCTCTCAGACTCCAAATCAGATGGCCAGGGTATATGTTGTGCCCCTTCCCTTCCCCTAATTACATGAAATTTAAGTAGTTTCACCTCCCTAAGTCTATGCCTCCTAATATCTAAATAAGATAGTGCCTAAAAGCACAGAGTTATTGTACAAATTCAATGAGATGACACAGGAAGCATTCAGATATGTCGCTCTTACTATCTGACATGGGTTTCCTCCAGTCTGGACTTCTATTTTCCTTTCATCAATGTGTGTTCTATGCTTTTCAATCCAAAGATCATTCTCTGTTGTCAAAATGAGGGTGAAAGGAGGTGGAGGAGTGCTGATTTTGTTTTTGTATTATTGGTCGGCACACAAGAATCACTCCAAGTAACAGGCCCACTCCCCAACTCTGCCTTAGGGGAGTTGCTCTGAATATAATTTTATGGGGTTTGTTGCCCTGAGCATTTCTTACTAGCTCACGGGAATTGAAGCCTCCATAATACCATTCCCACAGGTTTTGCCTCTCATCTCTGGCTCCAAGCACTCACTTCTCTTTGCAAGTACTTTTTTTTTTTTTTTTTTGGTACACAGGCCTCTCACTGCTGCGGCCTCTCCCGTTGCGGAGCACAGGCTCCGGACGCGCAGGCTCAATGGCCATGGCTCACGGGCCCAGCCGCTCGGTGGCACGTGGGATCTTCCCGGACCGGGGCACGAACCCGTGTCCCCTGCATCGACAGGCGGACTCTCAACCACTGCGCCACCAGGGAAGCCCGCAAGTATTCTTTTGAAACCAGAACTCATCAGAGAGCTCCTGTGTGGCCAGCTTGGCTTTTCTAAGCATGCATTTTTACCCCTCATTGGGTGTTTGCATTTGTGTAGACAGAGCACCATGGTTTTGAGAGCTCCTCATTCCTCCAAGTACCTGCTTTTCTCTGAATTCCAGGACTCGGGGTCTCGGCCTCACCAGGCCCAGCTTTCCTCCCTGGCCCTCACTGCCTCAGTGATTCTCACAAGGTTCCTCTCACTCTCCATCACCTTCTCTTGGCTAGAATTAGAGCTCAAGCAGCAATTCTGCCGCTTACTTTCTAAATAAGCTGGAAAATAACAGCTAATCAGAAAAACCCTACTTGTGTGAAGGTGTTCGTGGAAACTTACAGTACAAATGAGTAAGCACCAGTTTTCACTCAAAGAAGCAACTCTAATTTTGAGACTTTCTAACAGTTTGTTTAGCCAGCAAAAGAGAGAATGTTTGGGGCCCTGGATAACTTCTTGGCATCCTTTAAATCATAATGTTTATCCAAATGGCCACTTCCTCTAAATAAGAACCATCTTGGTGATGAGAAGATGCAAGTCCTCTGCCATTACCCAGCTGGAGAGCGTGGATGAATTCCTTCCCTTGAACCTCTGCTTCTCAACTGTAACATGAGGGTGTTGAACTTGATCCCAAGGGTCTCATCCCTATGAAAGTTTTGGAATTTTAAGTAGACTGAGGGTTTATTAGACTGAGGGGTTTTCCTGATATCTAATGTTTGACCTGATGTTAAACAAAATACTAGATCAAAGAAGCCTATTAGAGTTCAAATAAAAATTTTCCAGTATTAAGTAAAATGTAAACATCCCATGTCTTTGCATGTTTCCTTTTATATATTCAAGTTCTCTTTTTCTAAGTACTCACTCCTTTGCAATGAGGTCCCCACCAAGTCTGTTTATAATCTATTGTTCTATTGCCCCAGTAGATGGCACCCAGTCACAACTTTCAAATACCTTCTTCTGCCTACAAACTCAGGGCAGACAGTCCAGAAAATAAGAATGTGGGGAGCATTTGTTTATCAAACACAGATAAATAAGAGGAAACTTATATTAAGCATTCACCTAAAATATTTATTGAGTTTCCTAAAATTTAAATAATAAATTAGGTTCTACGTATAAGGTGTCATAATTAGAGTATTTTGATACAGACATGTCAGACTGTTGTATGTTAGAATTGAGCGCTACCCTTCAAAATTATGCAGCTATGAGATTTTGGCTGGTCCGAGTGATGCTGACACATTACTATTTTTAAAACATTTAGAAAACTAATCGTCCAACCCAGATTCTCACTAGGTCTCACCTGACCATCCTCACGGGTCCATCTGACTTCAGTATCACCTGTCTCGAATTTGGTTTCCACAGAACTGCCCAAGTGAACTACCTAAAAAGTCAAGTCCAGCTGCGTCCCCCCTAAGGTAGATTGAATCATTGTTCATAATTCTTCACAACCTCCCTGTATAATTCATACCATCTCTGCCATGCAACTTTGCAGTAGCTCCCACTGAGGGGGGCAGAGTTTATCCTCTCTTGATGATATTGTGCTTGGCCACAGGACTTGCTTTGCTACTGGAGAGTGGGTGCACCTGAGGGTGTAACCCTTCTCTGGTGAGAACTCACCCTCTTGTACTTCCACACTTCACGGGGAAAAGAGCTAACTTTGGGTGGCTGTTTTGGCTTCAGTCTGGGCCTCACACAGGGCCACCCTGAAGCACGGCCACCCTCCCCTCACAGACTCAGATCTGTGTGCAAGAATGTGTGATTGTTATTAGGCCACCGAGTTTGGGGGAGATTCATTGTGCAGCATGAATGCTATCGATAGCAGATACAACTCCCCTGCCTAAATCCCTTCAGTGGCATCTCAGTATCTCTCCACAGAGCAAAGCCACATTCCTTACCAGAGCACGGAAGACGGGCACAGTCTGCCCTTGCCTGCTTCTCCAGCCCTCCCCCCCACCCTACGTTGCCTCATATTTCATACTTATCCAGTGCCAAGCTGCCCGTAGCTCCCTATGGGCACTTTCTATACCTCTGTGCCCCACTGGTGCTGTTCTCTCAATGCCTTCCCCGCCTTTTTCCCCTGGACAACTCACAGTGTATCCTTCCATGGGCAACATCTCCTCCAGGTCTCTGGCAACAGCCCACACTTCTCCAGTGGAGGCAGAAGTGAGTATCCCTCTCCACTCCCATAACCTCCAGTGCATACCCCTAGCTCAGCATTTAAAATAGAATATCAAACTACAGAAAATTATAGGTAGAGACTCAGACTAACCCAGCTCAATCCTAGCAGAAAGTTTAGCTCCAGCCAGAATTTAATATTCTATCTTTTCTGTTTTCTCCAAACCCTATAGGCTCCCATCATGCCCTACAGAACTCCTCGGTGCAATGGGAGATGCTCTTGAGGACATTGCTGAGTACATCCCACAGCGCCTTGTCATGACACTGCACCCTAATCCATGAGGTTTCTTGGCAACTCATTAGTTTTAATCTTCCAAAGACTAAATTATGCAACTGGTGTGTATTCCTCTTTGCACTGGGTGCTGGGAAGTCAGATCCAAACTTGTGGCCCACATTCAGTTACTTAGACAAGACTTCAGGAGTATAATTTTTTTGACTAATTCTGACTTCCATCATGTTTTTACTTTCAAATTTCCTTCTCCAAATTTCCACATTTCTTTTTTACCTTGCTCTGTATGTATCTTTGTAAGTTACCGGATACATACATCTATAAGCACATATACGTGTGTACACACACACACACGGCAATAAAGAAAGGAAGAGGGGGCTTCCCTGGTGGCGCAGTGGTTGAGAGTCTGCCTGCCATTGTAGGGGACACGAGTTCGTGCCCCGGTCCGGGAAGATCCCACATGCTGCGGACCGGCTAGGCCCGTGAGCCATGGCCGCTGAGCCTGCGCGTCCGGAGCCTGTGCTCCGCAACGGGAGAGGCCACAACAGTGAGAGGCCCGCGTACCGCAAACAAAAAAATTTAAAAAAAAACAAAAAAAAGGAAGGAAGAAAGGGACAAAAGGGAAAGAGAGGTCTTGTCTTCAATCATAGACCCTATATGTTTTCTCTCCCATTTACTTTGACGTCTTCTCCCTCTATTAGTCCCTAAATTCCGTGAAGACAAGGCCTACTTCCTACCTAGAGTCCGCACTCAATAAGGAAAGGAGAGGAGGGAGGGAACAAGTTTGCTAGAGGCTTTTGTTCAGAATTTTTTATCCCCCTGGTTTGGAATGCCTCTTCCTTTTAAAATATTAATTACTATTTGGTATTTGCTATCTTAGAAGTCAAAGGAGTGATCTGCAGTTTAGAAAAGTTTTCAAAATTGTTTAAACGTAGGGTAATATGGTGCTTTGATGAGCTCGTCTCAAATGGCTACAAAATGCACTCAGGTGACAGGTTTATTCTCTGATGATGCCAGAGTGAGTTATGGCACTGCATGAACAAGGCTGCGGCTCATCTCACTGTATCTGTGTTGTGTCAAGTAACACAAGCAGCCATTGAAACCTCCTATCTTGCTCCACCAAGAACCACTTTCCCAAACAACACTTCAAAACTCAGTGGAAGTGCAACGGATCTTGGCTTTGCTCCCTAATTCTGAGTCCAGAGCCAGAGAACACGGCCATGTGTGGAGCCACGAAGTAGCTGGGAATCCTAGCTCCGGTGAGGAACCTCTGGGGGTGGTGGATGTTACTGCTAGATGCCTCCAAAACATGTTTCCACTGCAAGCCACTGCGGAAGTGCTTTGCCTTGATCCAGCCCCACAAACGGAATATTTAGGAGCTTGCTAGGTTTTATTGCACTTTGTTCTACCAAGTACTAGGGCAGAAACTGCGAAAGGAAGAGAGGTCCAGCCAGCCTGACCCCCAGTGTTGAGATCCCTGGTGTCTTCTGGCTCAGGTGAGGGAACAGCTGCTCTGTGCTCCTCCCACACCTCCAGGCTCACAGCTGCGCTCTGTGGGTGGGGGAGGTGTGCATCTCAGTGAAGGCAGAGGGTACTTCAAGGAGCCCCTATTTTCTGTCGTTTGTAAAGGAAATGGGCATACCCAATTGTGGTAATTCCTGGACCTTTAGTGCTATTTTCACTATTAACCCTCCTCCGGGTCTCTACTCCACAGATTCTCAGCCTTGGTTACATACTGGAATGACCTGGGGTGTTTAAAACATGCTGATGCCTGGCCCTCTCTCCCTAGAGATTTCTGATTTAATAAGTCTGGGGTGCAGCGTGCACATTGGTTTTTTTTTAAACTCCCCACATGATTCTGCTGTGTGGCAGTTTGAAAATTGCTGTTGTAGACTGTGTAGAACACTGTCCAATAGAAATACAGTACAAACCACAAATGCAATTTTAAATTTTCTAATAGTTGCTTTTAGAAGTGAAAACAAACAGGTGACACTAATTTTAATAATAGAGTTCATTTACCCTAAATATCCAAAATATTAGTTCAACAGGTAACCAACATAAACAATTATTAATGAGATGCTTTGCATTTTTGTAGTAAGTTTTCAAAATCTAGCATGTATTTTACCTTTACAGCACATCTCAGCTCAGACATATTTCAAGTGCCCAATAGCCACATGTGACTAGTGGCTTCCAAATTGGACAGCATGGCTGTAGACCATTTGGTTGGGGGGAGGGAGTGGAATGAAGAGTGGTACCTGGGCTTCCCTGGTGGCGCAGTGGTTGAGAGTCCGCCTGCCGATGCAGGGGACACGGGTTCATGCCCCGGTCCGGGAAGATCCCACATGCCGCGGAGTGGGTGGGCCCGTGAGCCATGGCCTCTGAGCCTGCACGTCTGGAGCCTGTGCTCTGCAACAGGAGAGGCCACAACAGTGAGAGGCCCACGTACCGCAAAAAAAAAAAAAAAAAAGTGGTACCTGTGGTGGGCTGAATAATGACACCCCAAAAGATATCCATGTGCTAATCCCTGGAACCTGTGAATGTTACCTTACATGGAAATAAAGGACTTTGCAGATAGGATTACGTTAAGAATCTTGAGATAGGGTCCTAGCTTATCCCAGGGGGCCCTACATGCAATTACATGTATCCTTGTAGGCGGGCGGCAGAGGCAGATTTCCCAGAAGAGGGGAGGGCTATATAACCACACCAGCTGGGACTGGAATGATGAGGCCACAAGTAAGGGAATGCTGGCAGAGTCAGCATAGAAACTGGAAGTGTCAAGGAGCAGATTCTTCCTAGAGCCTCTGGAGGAAACACAGCCCTTCCAATACTTTGATTTCAGTCCCTAAGACTCATTTCAGATTCCTGGCTTCCTGTGAGAGAATAAATTTCTGTTGTTTAAAGACACTAAGTTTGAGGCCACAATAGGAAACTAATACAGCACCAATTATAACAGCACTTCCTTTTTATCTGTATTATCACAGCCTGTCTCCTTTTATAGCTAGTTGGATACCTATTGATTTTTTCTTTTTGAGGCAGGGACATGTCTATTCATTGATGAACCCTCCACCACACCTGGCAGGTAAAGTGTTGGTTGTGGGAGCATCAGCAAAGGTCGCTCAGATGCATCTGAAGCACAGTCTTCAGGGTGCCCAGACTGTGGTGTGCACTCAGGAACAGCATGAAAGGAAGGCCTCCTCCAGGAGAGATCTCTATCTGGGGAAGTGACAGATCACAAACATCCAGACGCCCACTGGTCCACTGTACCGCCTGCCCACCCTAGTCCCTTGACGTGTCTTTGAGAAGCAGTAACCCCAGGAGTAGAAAAAAGGAAGAAAGTGCTAAAAGCAGGAACTGCCTACCGGGTCTGACCTGCGAGGCAAACTCCAGCAGACTAGCCCACCCCTGTCTGTCCCAGAGCAGACCCACACCCACACAATCAGGAAGTTTTCAGTCCCTTTGCTCAGCTGCCTAAATAGACATAGTTAAGAGTCTCACAAGTGAAAATGCCTCTTCACACTTTTGCTCAATAAAATCGCTTTTCTCCTAACACAGAGATCAGCTGCCCTGAGGGTGTGCAAGTTTGATTAGGAAGTCTGCTCTTAGGCAGACAGACAGTCTCCTGCCAGCATCAGTACAACCTGGAATGTTGGCTTATAATTGCCCCCATATAGTTAAAAAGGATAAATGACAGAGCAAAAGTTGAGGTATACTCATTGCCTTTCAGAACAGCACCTTCCAAAGTGCCGTGGTCACACTGTACTGGAGAACTCTCATGGACGAGGCACACAATCTTATTGAATCAACTATGGGACAGGCATTTTATCCCATTTTATAGATGAGGAGTCCAAGGCTCAGGCCAGACCCACACAGTTAATGTAGAGTGTCATTCTAATGATCGTTTTCACCAAAAGAAGCAGGAGGAGCTTGAAGACTCTGCAGGTGACTCTCTGGGCCCCCAACCTTAGATACAGCCTTCAAAAGTGGAATAGGGGTCTTCAGTGGTGTATTCAGTGAGACCCAGGTTTCTGGAAACAGCAGTCCAGCAAGCAAAGAATGAGAACAGGCTCTGAAGGTGACAGAAAGAGAGTCCTTATGCCTTTGCCATATTAATTTGCCAATTAAGACTTGTAAAGAAGTCCTAATTGCAGAATAGTTTGCAAGGAAGGGAGCTGTAACTTGTTTTCTTTGGTTTGTCTGGTAGCATCTACAGAAGTTACTAAGGCACGTGCTTTCCCATGGAGATGTTTGCATACGATGCTCTGTGCCTCAGCACCACTGTGCTGCTGGTAATTCCTACCCCTTCATGTCGCAGCCTTAATGTCACTGCCCCAGAGACACCATCACTAATCAGGTCATCAGAAGGACCTACTCCTTCATCGTGGATTCATTGCCTTATTAGTTTCCTTTATAACACTTTTCATTTGCAATTATTTCTATTTTGTTTGTTTACTCTCCATTTTTCAGCTGGGAAAGGCATGAAGGGAGGAATTGTGTTTGTGTTGTGCCTGACCCATGGTACGTACTCAGGAACTCTTTCAGTAACTGGATAAATTGCAGATGCTAAATACTTGCTCATCAGCACAGCAAGCCGCTAATCACTCTGTGCTTTATAACAGTACAAATCCCCCAACACCGGAATGCTGATTCAGTTGGTCTGGGGTGAGGTCCTGGAAATGTGTATTCAAAGGCTGCTTCTTGGCTGACTCTGACGTGATCAATCATTAGAACAGCATGTGGGAGCCCCTGCCTGCCTCCTCACACAATTTTTATTTGTTGTCTTTGCAGTGAGAGTCATGGCAACCACCTAATTCACACACTCATTTCTGGGTCTTTGGGATGCCTGAGAGTATCTTGTGAATCCTATATGCATATGTACCCTTGTCTATCCACAAGAAGCCATGAATAAGATTCAGGGCTAATGTTACCTCTTATACACCGTGAGTTAACACTCCCCAGCAAGATGGAGAGACAAAGACCACCACCATGGTGGGAATCTGGGGGAATATTCAGGGCAGCTGAGGAATTCTACTTTCTGGAAAATGCATTCCAAGTTCCTTGGAACCTGAAAGTGACATATATCTTTTGGGAGCTTGTAAAAGAACCAGAAGCTAGACCACCTAAGGATGGCCAAGTGAATTCTATGCAGGCTTGAGTGATAGGAGACCAACTTTAAATACTCTCTTAGCAATAGATGGGGAATGAGGCCAGAAATGGCAGCAACAGGGAGCAGAGGCCACAGCCACACAGTGGTGACATCAAAAGAAAAAGCTGGAAAGGAATCAAGTACCTGAGAAATTAACTTCACTCTGGGCCTTTACTGTTGTCCATGGACCAGCAGCATTGTCTTCACCAAAGACCTCGCTAGGAATTCAAAATTTCTGTCCCCACTCCACAAGTACTGAATGGGAATCTGCCTTTTGACAAGCTCACCAGGCAGTTCATAAGAACTTCAAAGTTTGAGAAGGGCTGACCTAAACCAATGGCATTTGGTGAACTAGAGGAAATTCCTTAGAATTTTGGAATTCCTTAGCTTAGAGGAAATTCCATTGTGGGCTTATTCAAGCCTCAATGACATCTAAGGGTGGTGGGACCAGGGAAACAGGGCTTAACCTCTCTTTCCTTCCTGGATGTCTCATTTGATCAAGGAGGATGTGAGCTCACTGGAGCCAAGGAGAGTTCACTAAACTCCCTCCTGACCCTCCCAGGGTGTAGCCTTGGGAACTGGAATTGGATTGTGATAAGCAGAGACGTCAGGTAAAGATGATTCTGAAGGGTTGACTGGGATCTGCTTCTACCATTTTCTCTTAAAGAGTCTTGGCCTAGAACTTTAGCCTCCTAGGATGGTGTGAATATGAAGATCACAAAACTTTAGAAAATGGTTTAGGAATCTGTTATTAATGCTCCTAAGTAGACTGTGCCATTTCTCAAAAGGGGGTCTTCCCAGAGTTGGAGGTGTGGCCGACTGTGTTGCTTTAATCTGCATTAAATGGCCCAAAGGGAAGGTTACATAAAAGTGCAAGAAATTATGAAATCAATTTAGGTAGCAGCTGAAAACAAAACAAAAACAAAACATTGGTCCTCTGGTTCATTGCCTTTCATCTTCTCCCTGGGGCACAAAGAACTCTCAACTGCATCATAATATCATTGCCACTCATTTAGCCCCTGCTGGGGATGGGCACGAACAATAATTCTTATTTTGAAGCCAGTGTGTCAGATACTGCAAGCACGACCTCATATTCACCCTCTTTTGCGGTGATCTGTGTGATACTCCAGTGCCTTGAGTAAGGGCAGTTTGAGGACTTTTTAGAAAATTGCTGAATAAAACAGTGTGTGTGTGTGTGTGTGTGTGTGTGTGTGTGTGCGCGCATTTGTGTATGTGTGGATTCTTGCCTTTACAGCAATTAGAAGAGAAGAAACTTTGGACAGTGAGAGTAGAAAACTAGATTAAAATATATAATTATAATCCAAATAAATGTGGTCATTTTCTCAAAAAAATAAAGGAAAATAAAATCTGCTCTAGCCAGCATCTGTTTGTTCTTTAAGGAAATTATGCTCCTAATTATCATATTCAAATTTTTGTAAGAAATGAAATGCTTCTACGGACATATGTTTTAAAAATTTTAGTAGAGGGCTTCCCTGGTGGCACAGTGGTTAAGAGTGGTTTGCATGCCGATGCAGGGGACACTGATTTGTGCCCTGGTCCGGGAAGATCCCACATGCCGCAGAGCGGCTGGGCCCGTGAGCCATGGCCGCAGAGCCTGCGCGTCTGGAGCCTGTGCTCCACAATGGGAGAGGCCACAACAGTGAGAGGCCCGCATACCGCAAAAAAAAAAAAAAAAAAAATTTTAGTAGAATTCTTTGCATGTATGTAAAACATTCAATAAACAGTAGCTGTTGGTTTAATTACTGTAATATCCAAGAATGACAATCGTGCATATTGTGAATGTTTAATGCTCAATTGATTATCTGAACGTTAACTTTGAATATTTGTGTCCATATCTTATCACCTGTTGCTATGAGACAAAGTTACAATTCTACAATAAAAATTTCAAAGTCAGGCAGAGAGCAAATTTTCCCTTATTCCACCTTTGTGTTCTATTGTGGCATTCAGTGGATTGGATGAGGGCCACCCACACTGGGGAGAGAAATCTGCTTTACTGAGTCTACCTATTCAGATATTAATTTCATCCAGAAACACTCTCACAGACACAGGTAGAATAATGTGTGGCCAAATATCTGGGCACACTATGGCCCAGTCAAGTTGACACATAAAATTAAGTAAGGTGCATGGTGGACCACAGGCTACATTCCAGCCCCCATCTGCCCATCAGCTGGGCACAGTAGTATAGAACACAATCTATACAAGCACACGCAGTGACCCTGCCCACCATGTTAAGAACTGCTCTAAGAAATGGCTTCCTCTTCTCCAGATCCAGGGACCTCGAAGTCTTACCTTTGCGGCTCCCTCAATCCCACAATTTCTGGACTGATCATGGTTTAAACTCCATATAATACCCCAACAATGGATACTTCATTTTAGGAGCTATTCAAATGAAGCCTCCTTTTATTTTTTTACCTGGGGCATGCAGACATGCATCTGAGTTACATGACTTACATAGATCAAGGGTGCAATGTTGAACACTTCCTTTCAGTGGGAGAAGCACAGCTTTCCCCTGGACTGGCAGGTCTGTGAGACACATTCAGTTTCCCCTCAGCGAGGAATCAGAGAACAGAGGAAATCAAAAAAGAAAACATTAGGAGGAAGACAAAAACCAAAATGAGTCCACAAAATAAGGAATCATGTAAATGAACAGGGAGGTAAACAGAAATAACAACTGGCAAAGCATTCAGTGAGTACTGAGTCCCAGAAATGACATTTGTGCAGAGCAGTGGCACACAGAATGACTCACTGTTTACCAGCCACGGACAGGGTGCTGTCAAGTTCAACACACGTGAGAAAATTAGGAGCAGAAAGTGTGATGCCTGGAGAGCAGTGGTGTAGGGCTGGCATCAGAAAGCACACAAAACCTACCTCTATCAGGTCTTCAAAAGGTGGGAGAGTGGCGTGCAAAATTCCCCCACATAAGGTTCACACATACGGAATATAAATGTTTCATAAAGCAAAGCGCCAGAATAAATCGCAGTTCCAAGTGAGTAAAAAAGAAAAAAATAAGGTTTAGATGTTGCTGGCTAAGAAATACAAACATTGCAACCAGGGAAAACTGGAGAATATAGTTCTTGCTGTGGTGACAGGTTTAGAAACCAAACGTGACTCTGATGTGGAAATGCAATTATTTATGCTGGCAGAATAAGCATAACGTGGTTTGCCTTAAAATATACTTTCTGTGTTCATCCCTGAGATCTGAAAACCCGGAAAGGAATTTCAGACCCAAGAAGGCAGGAGCTTTGAGGACGGGGGTTTTAGGTGATTTTCCACACATACAGTGTGAAATTCTGGCCTTTTGCCTGCCATGTAGAGATGTGTTTACAGCTAGTCTTGATTAAGTCTTTGCTTAATCATAGTGAGTGGAAAACAGTTCCAGGTCAGCCTACCCTCCAGAAATCAAGGACTGGGCTTCCAAATGCCCTTCGTAATTGAGTCTCCACTCAGACAACCTGGACCTCAACCTCCTAGGGAAGAAGCGTCATCATCCCTGTTGTTCTCGCCCACCCATCTCCTTGCCAGCGTAGCCTGGTGTACTCTCCCTCCATCGATAGTTGCACATCCAGTGGGTTTCTCAACCTAACCCATCCAAACCCGAACTCATAATAATCTTCTAAAACTGCTCTCCTTGCAGCCTTCCCCAGCCTTCCCCTGCAGCAAATGACCACTCCATCCTCCCTGTTACACAGACCAAAACCATGGAGTCATCCTTGACTTTCTCTCTCATACCCTCGCCTAATCATCTGTAATCCGATGGTTCTACCTTCAAACTATATTCAGAATCTGACTGCTTCACACAACTTCTGTTGTTGTCACCCTAACCCAAGCCGCCACCATGCCTTGCCTGGATTATTGCTGTAGCCTCCTAATTGCACACCCTGCCTCTTCCTTTGTCACCCTTGTTCTGTTCTCAACAGAGGTTAATGTAAGTCAGATCATGTCACTCCAATGTGCAAAGCTCTCCAATGCCCACCCCCCATGAAAGCCAAAGTCCTTAAAATGACCTAGAAGGCCTTGCACATCTGTTCTCCCCTCCCTCCGGTTGGTTGTCTGGCCTGATCTCTGTGACTTTCCCCCTTGTTCACACTGCTTCAGCCACACTGACTTTATCTGCTTCCTTTAACACACCGAAGTCAGTCCCATGTTAGGACCTTTGCACATGCTTCTCCCTCAGCTCAGGCCCCTGTGCCAAGTGCCTCTCATTTCCTCACTGCCCTCAAGCTTTCAGGTCTCAACTGAAACATCTCCCTAAGGGCTTCCCTGGCTACATTGCTTAAATGTGCTTAAAATGTAACCCACTCCTTCAACACTTCCAAACCCCTCCCAATGTGGATTGGCAGAGAAGGAAGCGTGGGATCTCTCTCTACACAGCTGCAGGGCCGAGGCTGTTTAATATTGCCATCTTGTAGCTGCACAGTCTGGAACGTGTGACCTCCTAGGTTGCCAGAGAAGGGAAGAGAGAGCTCGGAGGTGGCACACTGCCCCTTACCTCCCTGGACATAGGAATGGCACAGGTCATTTTCATGTATATTTCATTGACTTCAACTAGTTAGTTTCACCCAGTTGCAAAGAGGCTAGGAAGTGTGGTAGTACTCTAAGTGCTCAAGAAGGAAAGGAGAACAAGACACAGGTAGATTCTATACCGTGAACTACAACCTGTTTCCTTGGAAATCCTTCACAGCTCGGGCAGTAGGAATCCTTGTCTCCTTATCTTATTGCTCTAAGAGTCATCGTAGATTGATTCCTTTTCACTCATCCCATTCAACAAACAGTTTTTAGTGTCTCCTATGTGCCAGATATTGTGGGTGACGCTGAGGAAACAAGACAGCGGGTAGTGTTGTATTCCTGGCTGCAGTACCCCATGGCAGGGTGGGATAGGCACACCACAGTATGTGACACCAAATGCCCCCACCCAAGGTCAGTGGCATGATGCACGTGCCCCACGGGATGGGTGCGCAAGATGGACACAAGAGTCTTACTTTCCCCAGGAGTGTTGATATTGTAAAGGGATGCTACCAATGTAAGCTTTCCTGAAAGATCTTGCAGCCTTCTCAGAAACTTATAGATCCACTGTATACATATGTAACCACATAACTTACTATGATCTCCTTTATTCAAGAAATAACACATAAATGTTCATTTGATCTTCTCAGAATGATGAATTAATCACAAACATTTTCCTCCTTCTTTGAACCACAGGTGTACACCATAGAATTTTTTTCAGCACTTAGAAGCAGAAATCTAAACATGCTCACAACAACAAGGGTAGAGTTTATTTTTTTAAATTTGCTGTCTAGTAGTGGAAAATGTAAAATATACAATATTTATAAATACAATTTATGTAAGTTAAAAATGCATATACTTGAAACCACAAAACACTATATATTCTTCAAGAAAAATGTATATCCTATATATATGTTAAACACACTAGAATAGCTGCTTATAGAAGAGAAAGAAAATGAAGTGGGGATCAGGAGGAAAGGAGAGGAAATAATAAAATAAAACAAGAAAGCTTCCTGGCATGGACCATAGTTATAACATGCCTTCAACTGAGAAGTATGACTAACGTGTCAAATATAAAGTTTTACGTTCTAAATTCTTTTTCTTTTTTGAAGAGGCACTCAGAAAACATTTGTTGAATGGATTAATGAAAAGATATCTAAGATTAGTATTTAGAGCAGTGAGACAGACTGACAATACTTCCTTCTGTACTTCCGTATTCTGATCTAAGCCCAGAATTAAGCCTATAAGTAAATAAAAATAATATATCATACTATCATACTTTTTTCTTTCAAACTGACAAGCATAAAAAGTTGTAACACACTTTGCTAGCCAGGGTGTAGAGAAAAGAGCACTTTCAAATTACTTATAAGAATATAAAATGGTACATCTTTCTGAAAAGCAATATTTGTCGAGATCCATAAAAATATTCAGTCTTTAACCCAAAACTTCCACTTTTAGGAATTTATCATAATAAAAATAATTTAGGTACAATCATCGTATTTGTATAAAATGATTTTTGAGGCAATACTACTTGAAATAACAAAATATTGCAAATAATGTAAATGTTCAGAAATAGGGGATTGGTTAAATAAATTCTGATATAGCTATATGATAGAATTATATTTAATTAATATGTAGTGATATAAGAATATGTTTATGATATATTACTAAGCAAATGTAGCACTCCAAAATATGCCATGTAATTCCAATTTTAAAAACAGGAGGATTGTACATTAAAATAATGTTAGATATCTCTGCCTTAAATATATTAATTCAGTGAGTGGTGGAATTACATATGATTTTTATATTCTTTGTTCTGATCTATAGAGGATATGTATTTTAACTGGAAAAATACTATACTTATTATAACACAGTATAATAGTTATAATATAGTAGTTACAGTATTTATATGTAACATAGTAGTATAGTATTTATATACAGTATAGTATTTATATATAACATACATAATAGTAGTTATATACGACAAACATCAGTGAATATAACAGATAATTCCATCTATTATACTATGTTATGGTTCAAAGCCATGAAAAAGCTGATTATCTTTAAAATTTTTTTGAATGAAACGCTTCCCTGTTTACAGAATTCTCAGATCTTTGTCACATGTACATTTCAAACATTACTCATACATTGCTGTGTCACCTTGAATCACTGCATCATTCCCATGTTAATAATTAAAGAGAAAGTCATTTTGAGATAAGAATATGGATTAATAAAATATTCCCCGTAATTTTCTAGACCTTAACCAAGAATTCATTAAAACATTTTATGAAGGTTCTATTTGTGATTAAAATCAAGGGAATCCATTTTATCATCAGCATGGGTGTTCTTCCAGTTCAATCATGTCAGGACAAAAGAAACGACAAAGCATTATGACCCATTTGAAGCTAAGAGTTCTATTAAAACCCAGGTTGGCTTTTACTTTAATAATAAAGAATAAATGTTATTTAATTTTTTTTACTCCAAAATATAAAATCCTGGAGGGGTGGAGAGATAAGCAAGGGCTGGATGGAGTCAAAATTCAAAAACATATATTTTCTATTCTTCTATGGGTAATGGCTAACTCTAGTATCTTATCACTTTAATAAATAAATCTTCTTGGGAGAAAATTTTTAAAACACACACATAAACCAAAAACTAGCCTGGATCAAGATTTAAATTTCACTGAGAGCAAATGTTACCTTAAATTAAATTTTTTAATTCCACTGTGATGGGTATAGCCATAAAAACAAATATGATATTTTCAGTCTATTAAGGACACACCAATACAAAAATGAGGTTTGTTGGTAGTTAGAGGAAGGGTGACATATTCCAAAGCAAAATGTTTGCAGTTAATATCATCTGATGGATAGTATTTTTTTAGTGGTTAGTTACTAGGTGTTGCTAAGATTTAGAAAAGTGTACAAGCTTTTGTTAAGTATACATTTACAAATCTGTCTACCACCTGTTACTTTGAACTATTGGCTTCTTTAATATAATTTTTTAAATTGCACTATGCAGATGACTTAAGTTATTATGAACAACCCATAAGATCAGATGTGTTTAAAACTCATAAATGCAGCTAATGTGAAAAACATTAAGAAATCGACTTTGATGTCTTGCTTTTTTCAAAAATGATAACCCTGTCTAGATCTGTAACTCCTATGATATCCCCTTCTCCAAATAGGAGACATACACCTATCTTTTCTATCACATTTTGTTAAGGACTTAATATGTTCTCCCAAAATTCATGTCGAAGCCCTAACCACCTCCTCAACATGTGGCTGTATTTGGAGATAGGGCCTCTAAGGAAGTAGTTAAGGTTAAATGAGGTTATGAAGCTGGGGCCCTGATCCCACAGGGCCTTATCACTCTCTTTCCTAAAGAACACAGAAAAGAGGTCATCTGTGTATAAAAGGCAGCCATCCATAAGTCAGAAAGAGAGCTCTCACAGGAACTGAATTGACCAAAACCTTGATCTTGGACTTCTGGCCTCCAGAACTGTGAGAAAATTAATTTCTGTTATGTAAGCCACCAAGGCTATGGTATTTTGTTATGGCAGCCAAAAGCAGACAAATACATAATTATTTCATATAATTTGTATATTTGTTTGGTACTTACTTTGTACCAAAACAAACGTTAAGTTATTGACTGATTGGATTCTACTAAATACAAGCTTCTTCTACTATCTGGACTTTGTATTTATTCTGCAAATTGGGGATTGTGAATGTGTGGCACCCATGCTACCATGCTCCATTCCTAAATAAAATGGTAGACATTGCTAATTAATCATAGCATTATTTCCTACTGAATCTAGACCTGGTCAGCAGTCCAAGCAGCCATCATCAAATGATGATGAGGTGGACATTTAAGTTGAAATCTATGCATCGTTCATGGATTAGACTATAAGCTCATTGAGTGCTTGGATATTATCTTATTTCTTTGTTATAGCCTATAACCCTTCACATGATAGAAGCTCAGTAAATATTCACTGAATTAAATAAATTGTATCCTGAGTATAAACCTTGTATAAAGAAAGATCCCCAAACAAGAGCTCTGGGCCTTGAGTCAAGATAAGCTTGTCTTGATTCTACATGAATGCATGAGAAAGAAAGCGTCGTGTGTACTTTTAACTTTGACTGAATTTTCATCAGGTATGAATAATGAGTCATAATAAGGATCATACAAATAATTCATAACAATAATACATAATTCATAATAATGAATGGTGCATTACGCATCATTATATACGAAGTTCAAAGCTGGAAGATACAAGGACACAAAGGAGTAGAAAGCTCAGCCCCTTGCCTTGAAGAACTCCCCATCCAGTTGAGATATTAGACTCTTACACACGACATTTCACTCACAATATGAACAGAATGTGACAAGTGCAACTGCCAAGTGAATGGTTTTGACAATAGAAGCATAAGTGTTAAGAGGAAGATGGTTGCATGTTCCCCAAAGAGGTGCATACTCTCTACACTGCCCTGCCCCATCATATGCAAAGCAGATGGAGGGGAATGATTTTCTCAATTCTTGAGCAGCCTGGGAGATGCAGTATGTCCTCCCTTTGATGACTCAGTAACCCACGGTCAAAGTCTTGTCATCCTGATCTAAGATGTTCTTACCTTCAATAGCAATTCACAGCAACAGAAAACACATGAGGCTCCAAACCCATCTTTGGGACAAAAATTCTAAAAACTAACAAATTGGTGGCTTTCTTACCCTCTGACAGACACTTCCTAGGGCTACACATACCTTACTGAGTTACGTCAGGAGAGCAGCATTTAAATTTTTAACTAAGAATGAATTTGGCCTTGCTGGACTAGTGGTAGTGAATCACTATTATCCTTCAAATCACCGAGAAAATAGCCCGTCACCCATCACATGTTAAGCAATAAGCAAATCAGCAATACATATTTATTAGCATTTGATTACAGAGAAACTCTAAATCATTCTGTGAGTCTGATAATTTTCTTTCTTTCTTTTTTTTTTTTTTTGCGGTACGCGGGCCTCTCACTGTTGTGGCCTCTCCCGTTGTGGGGCACAGGCTCCGGACGCGCAGGCTCAGCGGCCATGGCTCATGGGCCCAGCCGCTCCGCGGCATGCGGGATCCTCCCAGACCGGGGCACAAACCCGTGTCCCCTGCATCGGCAGGCGGACTCTCAACCACTGCGCCACCAGGGAAGCCCTGATAATTTTCTTTTTAAGTGGAAACTAGATGAAGAAAAAGTATCAAGTTTCCCATGCATGAGGACTCAAAATACCCTTTAAAGACACTGAAACTTGTACCAAGTGGCAGCCGGAGTTTTCAGAGCAGTTCACTATAGTAGACACTAAGAATCATGTCCCAGATTACTTTTTCCCTGGCAGTCATCCAGTTTACTTATAGAATGAGATAAAAGGAAAGAAATATCCCCAGACTCCATGCTGGGTGCCATAAAGAGGCATCCCCTGTTCTCCTCTAAATTACAAAAACAAAACAACGCAGAGTCTTGTTCTCAAGATGTAGACCCACATCCTCCCACCTTCAACCCCACTTCCCTAGGACATCTGGATCTCAGGATAAAACGAACCCAGACTCTGGTTGATGGAGCTACATATTTTTAAGAATAAGGTTAAAATGACCTCATGTTTGAGAAGAGCTGGCAATTGGTAGAGCTTTCCCTGTTTAAAAAGGAGAAAAGTTTTGTGTTACCATGTGAATCACTTTCTCCAGCTGTAAACAAGTAACTGAAAGAGCATGAAGGACAGAAATACTGAAAAAGGAGAGAAGGAAGGGGTGAAGGCTACCACTCTTATTCTTATTTTTGAGGAGGTAAATAGGCACAGGACTCTTTCTGGTCCTACCTCTCCCAGACCAACAGTGGACAGAGGGGGAGAAGGCGGGTGGCAAGGGCGTGCATTCAGTCCCCCACACCACCTGCTCTCCCTCCCATCACCTGCTCAGTTGGAGAAATCATTGTGTAAGTGGTTTTCTGGCTCTTCTCAGAAGAGAAATCCCCAAAGGAATCCCCCCAAAGTGATGAGTTATTTGGCTGGGATCCCGGGGATGAGAGGGAAGAAGGAAAAACAGAGGAAGAAAATCAACATTATTGAGCTCCTAGTTAAAGCCAGATACGTTTAATCTATTTAATTCTAGCAATCAGATATGAGACAATGAATTCAGATGAGACCTAGATTTGAATCCCAACTCTGCCACTTACTAGCTATATAACTAAACCTCTCTGAAAATCATAGCCTCGTCTGTAAAGTGGGGTTGTTAATAATAATCTTCTAGGATTATGGCCAAGATTATGTGAGGTCATGCCTGTATACTACTTAATGTAATAAATGGTAGTAACAATTTATCAAAAATGAGCTCTGTTTTATGTATGAAATATATGACTCAGAGGTGTAGGCAGCTCTCCCACCAAGTGATACCCAAAAGACAGCACATTTCCCCCTGGGATGATGCCTGACTAGTTCAAAACATTATACAAGTATGCATATGTCTTTAAAAGGCACATACATTCTATACATTCAGGAGTCACTTATTAAAATCCCTTCATAATAATGTGAAACAAAGATCTTTGAAAGTGACCTTGAGATACTGCGTGTCAGTCCCTGCCCCAGGCCATCCTATTGGTCAGAGTGAGAACTCAGCTAGCCGAGGACTCCTTGGAGCTCCTTCCTGACGAACCAGGCTCTCCTGTTGCCTTCCTCCACCTCTCTTTTGGATGGGTTCCCTTGCACTTACTTCCCTAAACTTCAGCGGCAGCACCCCTGCCCACTCCTGATGGGATTCTTACCCATGGATCTTGTGGTAGAAATAGAATTCTCACCAAATATTATACTTTCTCTCCTACATTTCCTGAGCCCCTTAAAGTTACAGGGCCATCTGATTAGTTCTAACCAGTAAAATGTGACCAGAAGTTACATATATCACTTTTGCACCAAGGAAGTGAAAAGCTCATGTCAGATTCCCCAGTCCTATTTCTCCTGTTGTGGAGCATAAAGTCTACAGGACCCAAATGATGCAGAGAGTAAAGTAGCAGAGACTTGGTTAGCTTGGGTCCCTGAGTGACTGTGTGGAACAGATCATCACACCGTACCACACTGGATACCTTGTATAAGAAGTCAACTTTCATTTTGTTAAAACACTAGTTTTGGGGCTGTGTGTTATTACAGCACAATTTAGCATACTCTAATTTATACAAAATGCAATTCCTGCCTATAAATTAGAAGTGGATCTCTTGTTCTTGGCCACCTGTCCATGACTCCCATGTTGGTTCTCATTTTGCCTTTTTGATCCTAGCATGCTTTGCAGCAAGTGCAGAACATGAAGCTCTAGTCATCCAGGAGTTAATTATCTGAATTCCTCCTTCTCTTTTCTACCCCAAATCCTACTTCAACCCCAAGTTGGTCAGGAGCTGAGCCAGCTGGAGATTAGTTAAGTCACCAGAATAGCGAATGCAACAGGGAGTTTTCAGCTGAAGCAGAGAGTCACTAGAGCATGGGAGGTGAAAGAAGAGAGAATTGACTTCGCAGAGATCAGGGGGTAAATGTGCTCAATCAGATGGGGTTGCTCAGAAGTGGGAATTAAAGTCAGAGTCTTGGATCCAAGACCTTCAGGATGGGAAGATGAGGCCAAAGGGAAAGTGAGTCATGATCAAAGTTTTGATGGTCCTGGGCAATTCCCCTCTAGCCCTGGTTGGTGTACATGGCTTACCCCTACTGGTTCAGCAAGTGAGTGTGCAGAGGTAATTCTGATTGGCTTCAAGGATCATGTGTCTACTAGCACAGACGCCCTGACCAATCTGCTGTGCTAGGTGATCTGTTAAATCCTATTGTGCATGTTAATGCACTGGGAAACATGGTTCATTCCATGCTCCTTGGTGCAGGGTCTCTCTTTTCCCCCAGATGCAGCAATTCATACATCTCTTACCAGTGGTCTCCAACCTAACATGCTTAATAAGTTGCTTCATATTGTAAAAGCTTACAACCTTATTCACTTGCGTAATGCAATTTCCCCAGAATAAGCACAGAGCTAATTGAGGAAGTTAATGACTAATTTCTCAAGCCAAACAAGATGTTCACATTACCTTTTGACATTCAGGTTTGTGACCAGATTATCTGATTTGGCTATGAAAGCAATAATCACACCTTACACCCCAAATAACATTAAAAATTAATGTGCAGTGGAAAAGTTAATTAAGATTATGAAATATGAATTATCCTTTTTGATCGTTTCATTAAAAAATCCATTCTTCCTTCATTTGCTCTATATTCAAAGCTGAACTGTAGATGATGTATCTCTGAATTTACAAGGCTATAACCAGTGATATTTACAAGATAAATCTTCATATCACACACTGAATATTCAATTAGAAGCAGCACACTGCCCAGTAGCTCCTCTATTATTGATACTCTGCATATCTGGAGAAACTGTACATCTTTTCATATAGACCAAATTAAGTTTGTGATTAAAGGAAAAGTCAAAAAATCCATCTACTTCAGGCCTCCAGATATAGTGAGAGGAAATGTTGTCATCAACGAGTTTTATAAAATGATCCAATTTAAACTGAGCCAAATGCTTTTACTGTGAAGGAACACTGAGTTCACTTCTAGAGTGGTTCCCACATCATTAAATTCCACCTGACTATATTTAAGAACAGATTCCGTTGTTCAATTCTTTTATCTTTCAGAAATTGTTTTTTCACTTTGTGCATATGGGACCTCATATATCTTATTCACCTTCTGCCAATGTAATAATCCCCATCCCTGTTGAAACTGAAGAAAGAAAGAGTTCATGAAAATGTGTACATTTAAAATCTGAAATTTTAAGATATTTTCAAATTCTAAACCCCTTTCTTTTATACAAACCTGGTGCTACTGTTAGAACCTGTGGAGATGGTATCAATTTAATTTTTGTTGTGCTTTTCAAACCACATAAAAGTTTTATTTGATGTTCTTGGCATGTTGGTTAGTATATTACTAAACAGACAAACCAAGTTGAAATGGGGTAGCTTACCAGAGGCACACCCACTTCTCCAGATTTTACAATTGTAGTAGAGCTCTTGTGAGAAACTTCTGGGGCTTCTGTTCCTAGATGGGGTGGTTTGGAGCACCCCAGAACCAGTTAAAACTGCCAATATTATAAAAGGAAGTATGACTGGTCCACTGACCAGGACCTCTGAGTAGGCATCGTTGCTCGCCTGCTCACCTCTACACTCCAGGGACTTCTTGGAACTCTGTCTAAGGGCTTTCCTCTAGCAGTGAAAGCATACTTGGCCACCCTTAGAGCAAGCAGGAGTGCTGAAGAGTTAAAGTCTCCAGGAGAAGCCCTTAACCAATGACTGACAGGAATTTGGTATATAGATACCATCTTACTTGCCTTTCAGCTGGGATCATTCTGAAGCATTCTACACTACCTCCTAGAGTTCCCCAACAGGGTAACTCTGATACATTGTCTTTCACCAGCCTCCTTCACCTACTTACTTTACTTCTTAATTCCTTTACTGATATTTCCTAGGATCACCTCCTAAATAAACTACTTACACTTGAATCTTTGTCTAAAGGTCTATTTTTTAGAGGAAACCAAAGGCAACTTCCTTGTGCTTTTGAGTGTTCAAAAGAAAAAGTCATCTGAATCCCTTGATGGATAACTGAAGAGAGAAGGGGTGATCCTGGCTCCTTGAGGTGACTAACCACAGAATTGGCTCTGATCCTGATTCAATGACTGTAGTAGTTCTGGATGGTAGATGTACATGGAAACATGAATAAGAAAACTTCCAGCCTTGGAGTCCAAGCATGGGCAGCTTGGCTAAGGTTAGCTGAAGCAGTGGAATCATATCCCCCAAGAGTTGTAGTAGGAAGAGCAGGGTTCTATCACCTCCTCTTCCAAGGAGGGGACCAGCAACTGTGTGCAGTCAGTGCAGCACTGAACTTCTCTAAGCAACATTATTTGGTGGTGGGAACGTCAGCTACTGTGGTTACCGAACCCAGTGATACTCAACTTGTGTGCAGAGGTTGGTGTAAAATTTTTGGACTGTGGAAGCTCCTAGAGCTATACTAACAAATATGGTAGTCGTTAGCTGCATGGGGCTATTTAAATTTTAATCTAAATTAATTAAAATTAAATGAAATTAAAAGTTCAGTTCTTCATTTGCACAAGCTACATTTCAAGCATTCAATAATCACATGTGAGTAGTATCATGGCAGAAAGTTCTATTTGACAGTGTCTCCCTAGAGTTATTGAGCAGTTCAGGAAGAGGGGAAATCTCAAGGAAAAAAGACATACTAAACTCTTGACAATAGGGATCTAACATATAGCACCGTGCCTATAGCTAACAACATTCTACTGTATACTCGAAGTTTGCTAAAAGAGTAAATCTTAAATTTTCTCACCACAAAAAAGAAACAGTAATTATGTGAGGTGATGGAGGTATTAGTTAACACTACAGTGGTAATCTTTTTGCAATATGTAAATGCATCAAATCAACATATTATACACCTTAAGCTTATACAGTGCTATAAGTCAATTATATCTCAGTAAAACTGGGAAAAAAACACGGAAATAAGTAGTAAGATAGCCATTCTAAAAATAAAAAGATGTGCCTTTATGTGCACCCTAAGTTTGTGAACAGTTCATATTAGTTACAGAATTATAGAAGTTACAAAATTACAGAATTACTGCAAGAAAGTTTAGAAATTATACAGGCCAACCTCCTGAACTAATGCATGAAAATAAGATGAGTGTACCTATGATTACTGGAAGAAGTAATGCATAAATGCTAAGGGAGCTATAACATCTCTATTGCAGTTAAAGAAGCAAGGGTTAATTTTAGTTGGGGTCAATAAAGGTAAGCTTCGTGGAGGAGGTGGCATCTTCAATAAGCCTTGAAGTATATGTAAGATTTCAGTAGGTGAAAAAGTGAGGATAGGACGGGCACTTAGACTAAAGTCAGAGGCAAGAAAGCAGCAGGCAAGTTCAGGGAAGTTTTATTTGTCAGATTGTCTCTGTAGTAGACAATAAAGATGGACCCGTGAGCTGCGGCCACTTAAAGGAGAATGAAGTCTCCCTCCTAGCACAAAGCCAGACCTAAAGACCCTTTCTGGGAAGACAGACTTCATATCTTTTTTCCCATTTATCCCTCCTTAGCTAGCTATTGTTAGGGCAACAAAAAGTGATTTCTTACCACAAGACCACCTCAAGTGTTCTAATGATCTACACCCTCAGGGTCAGCCTCTGTCTACAGTTCTGCAGGTCTTGAGGCTAATTCTTAGTGGTGCCTTTACTCCTTTGCTCAGAGCAAACAGAACAGACTGCTGTTTCTATGGGGTGATTTCAGGAGAACATTCTATTATGATGCTCTGTCCTAATTCCCACCCTAAAACCCTATAAAATGGCCAATGAAAGAACTCTAAGTAGCTTAAGCAAATAAGGAATTTGTTGGTAGGATTCTGGAGGAGCTCAGACAATCAGAGAGAGCTTATCTCCCAAGCTCTTAGCAGGACAGGGAGGGCAGCGCTGAAGCTCTCAGAAGAAAACAGATTTGCACGTCACCTGGGCTTTCCCTGTCCCACTTTTGTGCTGTTCCCCCTGGGGTGGTCCTCATCTTTTCTATCTGCAGACAGGCTCTGTCACCCAGCTGGACATGGCACCACAGCTGCAAACTTGCATCCTCATGATTCTGTCATCAGAGAGGGCAGCTCCCGCTTAAGTACTCACAAGGGAGAACTCATAGGGCATCTCTGGATCCATCACTGTGGCCAGGGAACTAGGGACATGTAAAATGATGACAGTCCTCATTCAGACCACATGACCAGGGGTCAGGAGACAAGAGGAGTTTCCCTCAAAAGAAGTGGGCAAGAAGGGTAAGACAGAATCTGGCTCAGATATAACCACTAGAAAAATTGTTGTGGTCAGTCACTCAAAATATCAGGTACAGGGAGCACCAAGAACAGAATTTTGAGGAAAACAGGGGCAAGAGTTTGCAAAAGGATCCCCAGTGCCAAGTCCCACTGTGCCAGACTACCATCCCAAGAGGTACAGGAGGCCTGATGTTAGCCAAACCATGGCCTTCTCCTACTCAACTCCAGTCTTGTAACCCTAAGGCTACGGTGAAGAGTACAGGGCAATTGCCCCCAGTTTGCCAAACACACCCATAAGTTCCCAAAGCACAGAACTTTTCCAAAAGAACCTTGCTGCCATCCAAAGCAACGCTAAGCCCTGATTTCCAACCTCTCCTCTATCAGCTTCAGGATATTTCTTAGGCATACTTTGCTTCTTTCATTAAACAAATATATTTCCTAGGATTTGAATAATAAACAAATGCAAAATGTATCAGTCTGATGGATGACAATGTATTTTAAGACACAAGAATGTTAAAACTAAGGGTGACCCCCCAAATGGGAAATCTACTCAAGGAGACAGTGTTCTTGGCTGGAAACAGGCGTCCACATCATGGTATTCACTGCTTAGAGAGCTGGAGGCATTACTGACCTGCAACTGGCCCCCGCAACAGTTTACCACATTCACTCAAAAGCAAATGTATCCCTGCAGAGAGAATAAAACTTTCAAAGTCCTTTGGAGAAAAGAGCCTTTTAAGCTGGATCTGCAGCTTCCGGAAGGTGCTCATTTTAGAGGAAGGGGCAGCAGTCTTGTGGGCCAGATCAGATAAATCACCCAGCCTTCAAACAGAGACAAGGGATCCCAAACACTGATTGTTCACAGCCTATAGGATCCTTGAATATCATTGCTGACTGCCAGTTTTATGGATATTTCCACACTGGCCAAATCCAACTGAAAATGTGGTATAAACTGTGAAAACTAAAAGCAAATGCATTATTTGCCTCCAAAATCAGCTTCTCTTCCTGACTTCCATATAGTTCTCAATGAAAATACCGTTCTCTCTGTATCCCAGGCTTTGAAACCCACCTCCTGATACCTTCTTTCTCAGTCCCTGCAGGTAGCCACAAAGCCTAGCAGTCCTTCATCCTTGGTCTTTCCTAGCCCATCCTTTGTGCTCCAGCCCACTGGACTGAGACCCAAATCTGACCTACCACCTGTTCTTGATAAATAAGGCTTTACTGGTACACAGCCATTCTCACATTTCCATATTATCTGTGGCTGCTTTCACACTACAACAGCAAGGCTGAATGGTTGAGACAGAGACTGTTGCCTCTCAAAGCCTGAAATATTTACTATCAGGCCCTTAACAGGAAATATTTGCCAACTGTGGCCCTATATTATTGCAACAGGTCTGCCCCACTCTAATTTCTTTCCTGTTCTTCCTACTTTTTAAAATGTCCCTTAACCAATATCCTGTACTCAATTACTAATGGATATTATCACACACACACACAAAGACACACTGTTTAAAACTTATTAAAAGCATCTCATTGCCCTTAGAACAATGCTATGTTCTACATGATGGGGCGTGGCTTACCTCTCCAACTTGCCTCCCTCTTCCACACTCCAGCCACTAGCTGTTCTCATTTTCTTCAGGCATCAAGCCCTTCCTGTTCCAGGGCCTTTGCACCTGCTGTTCCCCTGAGTGAAACCCTCTTCCCCACCCACTTTCATCTGGACAATACCTCTCACCCTTCAGGTCTCTGAGTCAACGTCAACTCCTCAGAAATGAGTTCACCCTTTCTGATGATTTCTCTCACTCTGTTCTCTCCCAGTGCCCTCTCCTTTTTGTCCATGGAGAGAAATGAAGCATTTATTTGTTTGCTTATTGGATTGTTGTCTGTCTCACTGATCACAATAGCTCTAGGAGGCCAAGGGTTGTGTCCATTTTACTTAACATTCCACATCCAGCAGCTGTCAAATAGTAAGCTCTCAACTCATATTTTTTATGAATGAATGACCTTCTGTTCATTCTCAGGTATTATTCACTCTTTGGCCTGGTGCAATCTGGCTCTATTCTACTTTGCAGTCCTACTTGTATGCCTCACTCAATGAACTGAGATAACCAGCATTTCCCACACTGCACTGCACTTTTTCACCTCTGAACCTTCCTCATCCCTCTCCCCCACTGCCTCTTCTATCATTTTTGCTTAGGAAAATCTTTCTCTTCCAGGCTTAATTCAAGCAATTATCCTAGGAAGCTGTGTAATAATGAATAGTTTGAATAATGTAAAATCAAAGACATATTTCAAAAGGATGTTTCCTGAAACAATCTTTAATATAGTTTCATGCCTTCATGCCAAAGTATACAGTTCAATAAAAGTGACTCTCTGTGGGCAGGCTGTGATGCATTCCTGATTCTTCGATAGGCTTTATTCAGGGACAAAGTTTAGAGTGTGGATGGATGGCTTGCATAACCTTCAGGTTGTTTTCCATTAATATTCTTTCTCTCAGCTCCAGTTTTGAAAGTAATTGCATAATAATGAGTATTGACAGGTACGTTTACTCTATGTTTCAGTTAAACTGAGCTGGGAATAGAATTGATAACTTTGTGTGAAATCTGGGGATCCTGACTAAGACTCATGCCAAAGAACAAAGAACACCAACCCCCATTCAGTGATAATTCGGTGATAAGAAAGTACATCCTTATATCAACCTTAATGAGGTACTGTACCTAGGATATAGCAACCTGTCTACTGAACATTTTTAACTCATCATAATAAAACTTTATCATTTGCATAAAAGAGAATGCTTCAGTATCTATTGCTTATCATCCACATCCAGTTTATTGGAAGAGATAGCAAAGTATCCCCCAAAAAGTTAAAAAGGAGTGAGGCTATAATACATTTCTGTTGTGTGTGTACCTGTCCTCTCCCTTGTTTCACACATAAAGAGTGTAACTTTTTATTTCTCTTGCTTCTGAACTGTTTACTCATAGTAAGTTTATTTTTGACAAGAAACCAAATAATTTTTTTATGTTGCTGCTAATCTACAGCTTCCTGTTACTTATGCAGTTGTAACTGTAGGACTCAAGTATAGGAATGTATACACACAAACACATGCATACCTAAATTTTGTTCTCCCTCACAGTCTCTTTATGTCAAGTGTGAATTTCATAGGTATGGATTCCATGGCTTTGTTCAAGACATTTATGACTCTTGAATCCAAAAAGGGACACAATAGCTTCAGCACACCTCTAGTCTCTTCCAGTTGACATTTACTATCAATCAGTACCCTAATCAGTACCTCAACAAGCTCTTTGCCTTCACATCCAGTCCTTTGACATGAAAACATTAAACAAACAATATTGAGCTCCTACTGTGTAGCAGGCATCTTGCTGGGTACTAAAGTTTCAGCAGTTTAAAAAAAGAGACGACTTCTGACCTCATGACGCTTATAGGTGGGCCATAAGGCTATCTAACAAGAAGTAACATTTATTGAATCAGCCGCTATTCTAAGCACTTTAGATGTATTGTGTCATTTAATCTTAAAAAGAATCCCTGAGGAAGGTGACATTACTTATTATTCATACAGAAGGAAACTGAAGTTTAAGTAGATGCTGTATGTGGGACTATAACATAGGCAGCCATTTCGGAAAACCCTCTGGCCGTTCCTCAAAGTTTAAATATAGAGTCAACCCGACAATTCCAGTCCTGATTATATACTCAAGAAAAATGAAAGCATACATTTATACGCAAACATAGCATTATCCGTAATGGCCAGAAAGTGGAAACAACCCAAATGTCCATCAACTGATAAATGTATAAATACACTGTGGTATACCCAGATGTTGGAATGTTATTTGTTGATAAAAAGAAATGAAATATTGATACATGCTACAACATGGATGAATCTTTTAAACATTATGCTAAGTCAAAGAAGCCAGTCACAAAGGACCATATATTGTATGATTTTATTACGTGAAATGCCCAGATTAGGCAAATTCACAGTGACAGAAAGTAGACTGGTGGTTGCCTAAGGCTGGTGAGATTGGGGGAAAATAGGCAGCGATTGCTAATGGGTACAGGTTTCTTTCTGGGTTGACGAAAAGATTCTAAAATTGATTGTGGTGATGGTTGCACAACTGTGTGAACATACCAAAATCAACTGAATTGTACACTTTAAGTGGGTGACTTGTATGATCTGTGAATTCTAATTTAATAAAGTTGTTACTAAAAGTTGATGGAGAAAGAAAAGAGTGCGAGGGAGGGAGGAAGGAATGGGGGACAGAGTTCTTTAAATATGGAACACTAAACACATTCATTTCTCTCTCCCAAAATACCAGTAAAATACTGTGAAAAGAATTTTTTAAAAGGCATAACCCCACATGGACAAATAATATGGGAAAATAACACTGCAAATAATACTGCAAAATGCCCATCACTGTGAAATTTCATAACACCAGAATTCTGGAAGAGCATTTCCTTCAAAGTTCCCAGGGAAATTCTGTCTAACACAGAATTCTATACTTAGCAAAATTACTAGTCAAGTGTGAGGGGAGAATGTAGACCAAGGAAGAGGAAGTCATGTAATCCGAAAGATCAGGATTCAACACAGGAGACAAACAAGCAAAACTCCCAGATTGATGGTGAAGGGGAGCCTCTGGGTGACAGCTGGGCTGCAGGCCCGGAGAACAGCCAGAGCAGATGGGAACAGAGGGTAAGAGGATTCCGAAATGCTTGTCTCCAAGGTGAGGGAGGTAGGGAGAACAAGAGATTACTGGAAGTGAAGACCTTGTAGAAAGAAGTGTTCAGCCTTCAGGAGTTTAGGGGTGAGCTAAGCAGATTAAAAAACTAACAGAGCAAGTTAATAGCTCTAGAGAAAACAAAAGGTGCTATAAGAAAAGAAGGGTCAAATTGTAGTTGCTGAATCCTTCCAAGATACCTGGTAAATCAATTTCCTCTTCCCCGTGTAAGTTTCTAACAATTTGATAAATAAAACTAAGAAATTCAGAAGAAAGAGAAAATATCAGTTTTTCTTCATGATAAGGTTGATTTGGATAATGTAGGTTAGTTGGGAAAGACAAAGGGCCTTTGAACCCCAGAACTGGGCATATTTTCTCACCCACTCCAGGGAAAGCTTGTTCCTTGGTAACAAACAGCTTCCAGTGGGGCAGAAGGAAAAAGGGCTGATGAAAATTTACCAACCAAATTAAGCCACACCTTCTCCCCTAGAGAGAAGGGAATGACTAAATGAGCAAAGGGGCAGAAAGAACAGAGAAATCCCACCTCATGGAAGAAAACATCAGGAGTATGGAATACGCTTCCTTCCTGACATTAATGATGCCATCGTGAAAAGTGATTTCACCAGAAATGAGAATAGAGCAACGTAAGAAGCGTCAGGGAATGTGGGTATTTATGACAGTGGTGGCGTCAGACAGCTAAATCCCCATCCTCAAAGCAGAAATGCAACAGGTAGTGTGAAAACGGAAAGTCAAGAAATGACAGTAAAACATATTATGAGGCAGCAAGTAGCCAAAGAAATAGCTGAAAACAGCTCTAAGAGTGGAACGTGGCAGACTTGGGGAGGAAGGGCTGGGTGGGGAGATGGAGAGCAGAGAACTCCTGCCCTTCCAACATGGACTTGTCTGTACTGCTGTTGAACTGTAAGACTTTGGGTTACGTTGGATCAGTGAATTTGACAATATTTGACTATTTATGGCCTAAAAAGTGGCAATCCCATATATACGAACATATGTTCATACAGTTCAACCTAAAATTTTAAAAGAAATTCAATTTAAAAAACCTTTTTAATGGAAGGAAAAGGAACGTGATCCCTGGAGAACTTTCTCTGCCCTTTTCTCTAGCCCGGTTTGCGTGCCTCCCCGGGCACCCCTCCCCCCACCCCACCCGCGGGCACCTGATGATATACTTCTACTTACGTGGGTGGTTCCACAGCATTGCCATCATCTGACCCTATCTCCCCTGCACTGGTTGTGACTACTTTGAGGGGACGACTCTGATTATAAAGGGAGCCCACACAGCAGCAGGCACGAAGTAGCCACAGTTATTTTCTAAACGATGTAACCTGTTTTAACAACCTTTGCTGGGTGCTTGGACCCGATGCTTCCGTGCCCGGGTGTGTATAACAACCATTTAGTAGTCTACCATAGGATTATACTCAGAATCTACATCAAGTTCATTACTTGCAATTTGTAGAATCTACTGTAGTCTCCTTTTTTTTTTTAGAAAAAACATATATCTTTTTAAACAGAAACCTATTTTCCCATCCAGCTGCTTACCATGGTCCACGTTTACATATTGGAAGTTCTCTCAGCAGCTGGAGTGCTGTGTGTCTGCACCAGGAGACCTGACCTCCCTTAGGACCTCTGGAGAACAAATAATTGCACAGCTTAGCTCTCAGACTCCAAATCAGATGGCCAGGGTATATGTTGTGCCCCTTCCCTTCCCCTAATTACATGAAATTTAAGTAGTTTCACCTCCCTAAGTCTATGTCTCCTAATATCTAAATAAGATAGTGCCTAAAAGCACAGAGTTATTGTACAAATTCAATGAGATGACACAGGAAGCATTCAGATATGTCGCTCTTACTATCTGACATGGGTTTCCTCCAGTCTGGACTTCTATTTTCCTTTCATCAATGTGTGTTCTATGCTTTTCAATCCAAAGATCATTCTCTGTTGTCAAAATGAGGGTGAAAGGAGGTGGAGGAGTGCTGATTTTGTTTTTGTATTATTGGTCGGCACACAAGAATCACTCCAAGTAACAGGCCCACTCCCCAACTCTGCCTTAGGGGAGTTGCTCTGAATATAATTTTATGGGGTTTGTTGCCCTGAGCATTTCTTACTAGCTCACGGGAATTGAAGCCTCCATAATACCATTCCCACAGGTTTTGCCTCTCATCTCTGGCTCCAAGCACTCACTTCTCTTTGCAAGTACTTTTTTTTTTTTTTTTTTGGTACACAGGCCTCTCACTGCTGCGGCCTCTCCCGTTGCGGAGCACAGGCTCCGGACGCGCAGGCTCAATGGCCATGGCTCACGGGCCCAGCCGCTCGGTGGCACGTGGGATCTTCCCGGACCGGGGCACGAACCCGTGTCCCCTGCATCGACAGGCGGACTCTCAACCACTGCGCCACCAGGGAAGCCCGCAAGTATTCTTTTGAAACCAGAACTCATCAGAGAGCTCCTGTGTGGCCAGCTTGGCTTTTCTAAGCATGCATTTTTACCCCTCATTGGGTGTTTGCATTTGTGTAGACAGAGCACCATGGTTTTGAGAGCTCCTCATTCCTCCAAGTACCTGCTTTTCTCTGAATTCCAGGACTCGGGGTCTCGGCCTCACCAGGCCCAGCTTTCCTCCCTGGCCCTCACTGCCTCAGTGATTCTCACAAGGTTCCTCTCACTCTCCATCACCTTCTCTTGGCTAGAATTAGAGCTCAAGCAGCAATTCTGCCGCTTACTTTCTAAATAAGCTGGAAAATAACAGCTAATCAGAAAAACCCTACTTGTGTGAAGGTGTTCGTGGAAACTTACAGTACAAATGAGTAAGCACCAGTTTTCACTCAAAGAAGCAACTCTAATTTTGAGACTTTCTAACAGTTTGTTTAGCCAGCAAAAGAGAGAATGTTTGGGGCCCTGGATAACTTCTTGGCATCCTTTAAATCATAATGTTTATCCAAATGGCCACTTCCTCTAAATAAGAACCATCTTGGTGATGAGAAGATGCAAGTCCTCTGCCATTACCCAGCTGGAGAGCGTGGATGAATTCCTTCCCTTGAACCTCTGCTTCTCAACTGTAACATGAGGGTGTTGAACTTGATCCCAAGGGTCTCATCCCTATGAAAGTTTTGGAATTTTAAGTAGACTGAGGGTTTATTAGACTGAGGGGTTTTCCTGATATCTAATGTTTGACCTGATGTTAAACAAAATACTAGATCAAAGAAGCCTATTAGAGTTCAAATAAAAATTTTCCAGTATTAAGTAAAATGTAAACATCCCATGTCTTTGCATGTTTCCTTTTATATATTCAAGTTCTCTTTTTCTAAGTACTCACTCCTTTGCAATGAGGTCCCCACCAAGTCTGTTTATAATCTATTGTTCTATTGCCCCAGTAGATGGCACCCAGTCACAACTTTCAAATACCTTCTTCTGCCTACAAACTCAGGGCAGACAGTCCAGAAAATAAGAATGTGGGGAGCATTTGTTTATCAAACACAGATAAATAAGAGGAAACTTATATTAAGCATTCACCTAAAATATTTATTGAGTTTCCTAAAATTTAAATAATAAATTAGGTTCTACGTATAAGGTGTCATAATTAGAGTATTTTGATACAGACATGTCAGACTGTTGTATGTTAGAATTGAGCGCTACCCTTCAAAATTATGCAGCTATGAGATTTTGGCTGGTCCGAGTGATGCTGACACATTACTATTTTTAAAACATTTAGAAAACCATTTTCTGGTAGATACTCCCAGGATCAGTTTCTAGTCTACATGAGAAAAACAGTCTCAATGCCTCCTTTTTGACAATCCCTCCCCAGTAGCATCATCTTCCTTGATAATCCTCACATCAAGAGTTGTTTTTTTCTCCCCTTGGAAAAGCTATTTCCAAATATTCCACCTCAATGAAATTTGACCATCCACTTTTAATTATTTTGGAAAGAACAGAACTCAGCAACTTACTACCACATTTTCAGCCCATGTGCTCTGTCTCCCAGCTGGCTGCTTTTGCCATGGTGGGTAGAGCATGGCCCATATTGTAGGAGAATTTATTCTGGTACACTGGTAAGCAAAGAAGCCAGTAATAAATGAGGTGGGAAAGGCTTCTAGCATTGGGAAACATGAATCCTTACAAATCTGAATTTACTTTCTGAGAAAAGTAAGAAGGTGAGCAAACATCTCACCAGCCTCAGGCCATAGAGAACCAGCCCCTGCTTCAAGCCCGGCAGTGGATTAGGAACCCCAGTCCTACCAGTATAGGTCTTAGAAGGATTGGTCTCACTGCCCTTAGCCTACATGCAGAGCTCCTCGGACAGGACAGGCAACCTGATACCCTTGGGGCTAGAACCATCCATAACCCTTATCTGAGTGCATTCCTATTTCCCTATTAGAAGGAAAGCCCTGCCCTGAACTATTTCTCTGGGAATCCATCCCTGGTTCTTTAAACATGGCCAGCCCACCCCTTCAATGCACAGGGGGGATGCTCAAACACTAATATCCAGCCCAACCAACAGCCCTCACCTCAAATGTGACTGACCTGTCCTTTTCTCCCCTTATCTCCTCAGGTATTGAGTTCCATGACCTTTATACTCCAGCTCCTAAAATCTACTACAAGCTCTGCTTGTTTTGGTGACCTTCTTTCTCCACTGCTGTCAGATTCTGTAAACCTCTGGGTTTGGGCTTCTCCACGTATGAGATGGGGTCCCACAGGCCCCAGCCTCACTTACTAACTCCCTGCTGTCTGCCAGGAGAAAGGATCAATACCTGACTCTGACTCCCTCATTTCTCGCAGCTGAGAGTTTAAAGGATTGGGAACATCAATCCATCGATGAGTTATACTCTGAAACCACCGGGCTGAGTTCACCCTAAAGATTGGTTGCATGATCTTCTAGACTTCTAGCTACATGAGCAATTAAGTTTCCTAGTTGCTTAACCCAGTTTGATTCGGGTTTTCGGTGATTGACTCTTTCAGCTCCCTCTGGTGGTTGAAGCCTCACACACAGGCCACCGTGAAAGTTGACAGCTCTGAAGCTCTGCTGGTTTATAGGCCCAGTTTAGTGGCTTCCTAAGGATATGAGGATACTCATTTCAGTTAAGTATTGGGGGAACTAGGCCATCTGGCTCCCAGGTTAGGTTTCCTTGGGCAAACCCTCACCGACTCTGAATTGCTTTCATTTTAACCTTCAATTATATTTTCTCCACAGCCTGAAAATCCTCTGCGCAAGGAACTGGCACACTAGGATGACAATGACAATTCTATCAACAGCCTATATCTCTATAGTAATATTTAAGTTTTCCTAATATTTATTGAGTATTTAGTATGTGTTTGTCCCTGTTCTAAGCACTCTTCTTATATTATTTAATCCTGAAAACAACCCGAGGGGTTAGTATGATTATTATCCCCATTTTTAAGAAGAAAAGATTGTCATACATTTTCTCACATGCCACAAGCCAGAGAGAAAAACAAATACTCCTCTCTCAGATTCATCCACACAAATGTGTGACTCAAATGAGCTGTTTAGTCCATAAAGAGGCCTCAGGCTTACAGCAGTGGCCCAGGCAGGTCTTTCTGCAGGAGCTACAGAGCCCAAGGGGAGGTGGTTGGCCCATGGGGGACACTATCACCAAACTGCTCTCAGAAATTTCGAACCAGGACTTTTAGGAGTAACACATGGGTAAGGGCCAGCTTCCAAACAGACTTGGAACACAGAAGAGAAAGGATCTAGAGATGCATATGACATCTGAGATGCGCCACCACTGTGATCTTCCAAAAGGGGGAGCAACTGTCCCAGTTTGCCTGGGACTGAGGGGTTCCCATCATGTGGAACTTTCAGTGTAGACACCAGGAAGATTCCAGGAAAACTGGGATGACTCACTCTGTCTTCCAAAGAAATTCAGTTCTACTTTGAAATATAAGAGACTGCAGGGGCCTCCTCTCTCCCCTCAAAGTTCACAAGACTGCTAATTTCATTGGCTTCCATCTCCCTCCAACACACCTAAACAGGGATTGGGTCTACATATCAAGTTCTACGTCACCTGCTGAGGGCTTTCCTAGTTGGCTTTAGTACATAGGAAGAAAATCTCTTGCTTCTTGCAAACAGTAATAAACCTGTGGAACTTATTACCCCCAAAACAGAACTGGAATAAATATATTTTTTTTAAAGTTTGGATGCAGAGGAGTTCAGAACATGCTACTCCAAAGTATGGCCCTTTGGCATACTGATTATGCTGAGTTAAAGGTTTTGAAAAACAGTAGATGCAGGAAAGGTACTCTGATCTTCCTTTTCCTTGCTGAAAGCAGGAGATAAAGTTCCCATGTGAAAGTTGCCCTCCCTGTACAAGGAGGAAGCAACATTCTGGGGAGTCAGGCCAAGAGAAATCTGTACAAATAGACCTTGTTAAAATAACTCTCATCTTCCTTTAGTCATCCCATATAGTTTAGTTACTTTTCCACAATTGCCACATTTTGTTCAACCTGGAATATAAACACTTAGGCCTAGTCACTGCTTTGGATCTTCTTTTTTCTTGTGAGGGCTCCTAGGTACATATATATAAAATGTGTATGCTTTTCTCCTGTTAATCTGTCTTATGTCAGGCCCAGCTGGAGACCCTAGGAGGGTGGAGGAAAATTTTACCTTCCCTACAGATGAACTAATGAAATTCAGATCTCTAAAGGATTGGAAACATTAAGATGGGTGTAAGGAAGGAAGTGATGTCACCCTATGAATGTCCCTCAGGCCTCTTAGCCAATAAAATTGTAGCCTAGTTGGACCATGGGTCTGAGTCGCTATAACAATTCTTACAGCAATTATTATGGGTGTTAGGGGAGAAAACAATGAACAAAGAACCCTGACTAAAATAAATACATGACTGAAAGACGTCAAAATAGAAAACCAATTAGATATAGCGAAGTGATTTTTTTATCCTTTCTTCCATTTTGCCAAATTTAAAATACAAGGACCAAGACGAAAGATAATTCCAGTTTCTGATTTTCTTATCTTCTTCTCGTATTTTAACTTGTTATACTTCAAATGGCAAGTCTTCCTGAGATTAGGAAGGCACATAAAATTCTGTAGCATAAGGGACTCGTCAAGGATTTTCCTCCTGGACAGCCAGGCCTGATCCTTTAGTAAGCTCTACCACCCAAGCCCCACCCAGCAGCAGTTTCAGACAACTGTCCTGGACCCTGTGCATTTCCAGCTTGCCATACTCGAATCCGTCTTCCACCTGTTGAATTTTGGCTCTGAACTCTGCACTCTGCTTTTAGTCCCTGCCTTTAGCCCCTACAGACATAATATTTAAACCTCCTCCATTATCAAGATTTTAGCTATAGGACTTTGTCTGGCTTGTCCTTTGGGTTCCTGGGATCCTCCATGGGCTTTGATAGGAAATCACATCCCTATCCTTGACCCCTCAAAACCTAAGCCACTCTCCAGTTACTTAGGTGGGCAACACTGGCCTCTCCTATAGGAAGTAGTCAGGCCTGAGATTCAGGCAATCAGAATCTGGTAATAACTGTTTAACCCCATGGGCCTTCATATTTCCAGATTAAAATAAGGTTAATCCCTGCCCTTGCCCACCTCTTAGGCTACTTGGACCCCTCAGAACAACTTCAGAAACCCATGAGGAAGACTGTTATGATCCTAAGAACATCATTCTACCCAACTATGACTATGTTTAAAAATAGGCCCCATGATTTCCAACGTTAAAAAAATAAAAAGAAAAAAACAGACAAGGTTAACCCAGAGAAGCAAAGCAATTAGAAGGATTTAGGTAAATACCTTGAACACTTAAAAAGAAAGATACTGTCTAAAACTGATTCCCAATCTTGATTTGTGTTCACATCTCCAGCCTAGAACCAATCAGTAGCACAGCGTTAGGAAACCACCAATAAACCCCATTTGGTATAATAAAATGGTGACCATAATTTTTACTCCAAGGGAAAAGACACAGGGAGTGGAGACATTACTGCCTAGAAAATTGAATTAATAGGATTAATAGAAATGATCCATGCAATTCCAGTTTTCTAATATCACTGAAACCATGTCTCTTGCTCAGCAATTTCTCCAGAAGTGTCTTGAGTTAGCCTTTTGGTATCCTAGAGGTCTGGTTTTGTACTACTGCTCAGATTCCCAGGTTCAGAAATATGCTACCTGGTGGAAAGGGTCCTCATCCAAGAAATGAGACAAGCTTTCAGATGAAATACCCTTTGTATCTTCCAGTGCCTCTTTCATTTGCTCTGTCTCCCTTATATCTCTCCGGGATAAAATTCATGTCACCTTTTAAATAAAACACATCTGCTTAATCCTGCCCAAAAGAAACTTCCACTGTCCTATTTAATAGTCATTTGATCTACTAATGAACATCAAACAGCACAGATTAAACAGGAACCCTCTCCCCAGCCCTGCTTTATCCATTAAACACGTGTGAATCTGCAATGATCTCGCCTCTCCTTGTGCCCGATGACTAATTGAGTTTGAGACAGTGGCTGTCAAATGCTGGAAAAGAAATGATTTATGCTAAGGATATTTTTGGTCTCTGATATACCCAGCTTCAGAGGGAATAAAGGAAGTCATTACCATAACAGGATTGTGATGATAGGCAGTTTCTAACAATGGAATTGCCCTCCTACAAACAAGCCAGTCTATTAACTGGAAGCATCAAGTTTCCATTTTTGCTTTCACCCCCTGCTCCTGTGCAGGTGATCCTGCAGATTTTTATTTACATTTATTTCAGCTGCAACATTTAGTCCATTTCCCAGTTATCCTTCACTGAGTTCTTATTGAAGCTGGGAACCATGGAAATAAGTGATAACCTCAGTAAAGAACCCAGCTGCTGGGCCCAGCCCACTGTTCAGTTGATGTATGATGTAGCAGTTGGCCCCTCTCTCAGAAACAGCAACTCGGGAACACTCTGGTTACCCACTGAGGAAACCTACTCCTTGCCTATAACCTGATACCATTGCTCTTGCTCGGGACTGTAAAATGGCAGTAGGTGAATAGAAATTTCAGGCTGATGTGTACGAACTGGGTTTACAATACTGCCTTCTTGGAACAAAAAGGGGGGTTGAGTAGGGGAGGGGGGACCGATTTTTACTTGTTTTAATATACACAGGGTGCATACGTCAGAACCCAAACTATGTCAACCTGTAAGCTTTAGAAATCCCAATAAAAATGCTGAATGTTGGTGACTATATATTGGCTTATTTTATCACAGGGATAGTTTCGTCAGCTAGCCAGAGCTGAAAGACTGGCAAGGATCCCAATGCAAAGAGATTTCTGATTTTTTGTGACTCTGCTTCACTGGATCTTCTGCTGCCCCTGGGAGTTGCCTCTCATGGATCCAGGAATAGTATAACCATTTTCCCATTTTCCATCTCCTCCAAGCTCCATTGCTCTTATGCCATCAATTCTGCCCCAGGTAACACTGACAGAGCACCCTCTAGCTGGTCTCCAGCTCCTCAGATGGGCCCTGAGGACACACTTCTCTCCGTTTCCCACCCTAGCTGTCTCTCTTAGCCCCAAATATTGACTCCTACAAGGTTTTTCTGATAACAGGTTAAATGGATCTTCAGTGATGTACATGGAAATGAAGGCAAAATTCCTCCAAGGGTTTAGATTCCCTGGGAGTGAGGAATTCAAAGGTTGGATATTCACATCCCAAGGTAACAGAGGGAAATAGTTTTCATCTCACCTCCCTCCTGTCTCATGTTCTGCTCCTCGTGTCCCCCATCAAGGTATCCAGTGCCTTCAAGCTACCTCCACGACTCCACAGCCTCTCTCAATACTGTTTGCTTCCCTATGAAAAGCCCATTCTTTTCTCTGAGCCCAACACCCCTGCTCAGAACATCCATCAGCAAGAATCACACAGTGATTGGGCTGTGACACTCAGCTATAAGAGATAAACTTAACACAAAGGTAATTTACATAAATGGGAAGTTCAAGGGCAAACGAACTCCAGGCATAGCTGGATCCAGGGGTTTAGACACTGTTTTCAGAAATCTATCTCCATTTCTCAGCAATTCCTTTTTGGTCTTGGCTTCATTTTACTTTTTTTTTTTTTTGCGATATGCGGGCCTCTCACTGTGTGGCCTCTCCCGTTGCGGAGCACAGGCTCCGGACGCGCAGGCTCAACGGCCATAGCTCACGGGCCCAGCTGCTCCGCGGCATGTGGGATCTTCCCGGACCGGGGCACGAACCCGTGTCCCCTGCATCGGCAGGTGGACTCTCAACCACTGCGCCACCAGGGAAGCCCTTGGCTTCACTTTAAGGCACTGCCTCCCTGAGTTATAACAGGACTGCCAAAGCTCTATATTTACCTCATCCTTAGAGCTAGTCTTGGTAATTCCAATAGAAATCCCAGGTTGGGCTCTGATTAGCTGAGCTTAATCATGTATTATCCCTGAACCATTTACTATGGCCAGGTGGACTGTATTCTAATTAGTCAGCCTGGATTTCTATACCCTCCTGAAAGCACTTGTAATGGGCTCCCCACTGGAAATAAGGGTTTTGTCACCAAAGCAGTTAGGTCAAGAGGCAAGCTTGGGAAAACACACTATAGCTATGCTAACAGTCCACGGATTAAATGATTAGTTTAATTAAATTAATACTAATTAAAAAGCCCCATCCCAGATAAATAGGTCCATGATGGAGAAAACGCCTCCATTAATAACAGGCTAGTAGGAATCAGGGCCTTTTAGAACCATTCTAATCATATTTCCTGCATTTGGCTATTTATCGCAGCCATATCTAACTCCCTCAAAATGTAATTATAATATGTGGAGCATTCATATTGGAATTGGCCCTGCTTGGGCATCATTGTCTAAAACAACAATATCCAAATTTGTTTTTAAGCACCATCACTTTCTTCAAATAAAATTGTATGTAAAATTCCAATACATAAAATAGGTGAACCTGAGCTGCTCTATTTACAGCTGAGAGTTGGAGATGATGAAGAGTAGAGGGGCAGACACAGATATGAGGACCCAGCCCTTTCCCACTTGTTGGCTCAGGGGTGGGTACATCCTTGGAACCCCTGGGGTTCCTGAGAGAACAATTTGAAAATGATACATCTGACTGCTCTGGACACCAGTCTCTTGACTATGAATGTTAGTTAAGCCTACCTAATTCAGTTTCCTTACCATAACTAACTGTGAAGGAGCTCATTTAAAATAATAATAATAGTAATAATAATAATATTAAGACACTTATATTGAATAACAGTAACCCAAAAGAAAATTACTCACATCACAACCTGAAGTCAAATCGATATATTTCAATTTATCTATGTCAATCTGCTATGTATTGTCTAAATGAATGTTCAATCTTTAAATATCTATGACACTACCTATAATTGCATATTCTAAACTTTACATTAGCATTATGCTATGTATAGTTTCTCTTCTTTCTCTTCTCCCCCCATCACTAAGTAACCACTATTAACAGCCTGTTTCCTATTTTGTACACCTTTCCTTAAGCTTGTACAATCATATGTAGACATAGATACACATCTATGGGGAAAAGTAGTGGGTTTTTGTTTACAAATATGAAATTATTATACAGTAGATACTTATCTACATCTTAAATTTCTCACTGCAGAATTCTTTGTGGAAATCCCTCTTGCTCAACTAGTATAGACCTAATTCATTCTTTAATACATACTAATTCATGATACTGACATGCCAAAATTTATTCAACTATTTCCTACCAATAAGTGTTCAGGTTGCTTCTACCTTTTTAAGGTTTTGTTTTTATAAAATTTTGTTATTTGTTTATTTTGTTCTGCTTTACTATTACAATGTAGCAGTAAACATTTGTATAAATATACCCTTAGATATCAGTGATTTTATTCCCAGATATGAAATAGGTCAAAAGATATGTGTATTTTAAAATTTGACATTTTTTTTGCTTTTTTTAAGCAGTATTGTAATTCACATTTTCACAAGTAATGATTAAAATATCTTTTCTCCATAGGCCCATTATCATTTGTTATTGTCATTCTTCTTAAGCCTTTACATTTTACTCGATTCTCTATAACAGGTATCTTTATGATGGGCATGAATGGTTTTCCATTGTACCTTTCATTGGCATTTTCTTCACTGTTAGTAAGGTTGAGCATCCTTTCACTGAGATGGCAATTTTGATTTCTTCTTCTGTGGATTCCCAATTCATAGCCTTTGCCCATTCTACTATTGGGTTGTGTATTTTTTTTTTTGTGGTACGCGGGCCTCTCACTGTTGTGGCCTCTCCTGTTTGCGGAGCACAGGCTCCGGACGCGCAGGCTCAGCAGCCATGGCTCACGGGACCAGCTGCTCTGCGGCATGTGGGATCATCCCGGACCGGGGCACAAACCCGTGTCCCCTGCATCAGCAGGTGGACTCTCAACCACTGCGCCACCAGGGAAGCCCGGGTTGTCTCTTTTTTTAACCACTTCATGGAGGTATGATTGACACACAGAAAGCTGTAGATTTTTAATGTATAATGATGTGTTTGAAGATAAGTATCCAAACCCATGAAACTATCATCATAATCAATGCCATAAACTTATCCATCCATCCAAAAGTTTCCTCTTACCTGCTTTGGTTTTTTTCTTTTTTTGTGTTTTGTTTTGTTTTGTTTCTTTTGTAGTAAGAACACAACATAAAATCTACTTTCTTAGCAAATTTTTAAGTATACAATACAGTTTTTTTTTTTTTTATCTTCTACTCTAGGAATCTACTTTTCTATTTTTGGTGTAAAATCTTCTATCTCTAGGAGTATACACTTCTAGCTCTAGGTGTATAGACTTCTATCCCTCGAAGTAGCATCTTGTATCTTTAGGTGTCATGTCTTCTATCTCTAGGAGTATACTCTTCTATCTCTGGGTGTATAGTCTTCTATCTCTTCAAGTATAAATTTCTATCTCTACTTGTAAAGTCTTCTATCTCTAGGAGTAAAAACTTCTACTTTTAGATGTAAAGTTTTCTATTTCTAGGTGTATACTTTTCTATTTTTGTTGTAAAATCATCTATCTCTAGGAGTATACTCTTCTATTCTTAGGTGTAAAGTCTTCTATCTCAAGATGTATCACCTTCTATCTCTAGTTTTGAAATTTTCCATCTCTAGGAATATACTCTTCTATCTCTAACTGTAAAGTCTTCTATCTCTATAAGTAAAATCTTCTATATCTAGGTATAAAGTCTTCTATATCTAGGAGTACATTTTACTATCTATAGGAGTATAGTCTTCTATCTCTAGAAGTACATTATTCTATCTCTAGGTGTATAGTCTTCTATCTCTTCAACTATAATGTTCTATCTCTACTTGTAAATTCTTCTATCTCTAGGAATATACTCTTCTATCTTTAGATGGAAAATCTTCTACTCTAGGAGTATACTTTTCTATTTTTGGTGTAAAATCTTCTATCTCTAGGAGTATACACTTCTAGCTCTTGGTGTATAGACTTCTATCACTCAAAGTAGCATTTTCTAGCTCTAGTTGTAAAGTATTCTATCTCTAGGAGTTTACTCTTCTACCTTTAGATGTAAAGGTTTCTCTTTCTAGGAGTATACTTTTCTAGTTTTGGTGTAAAATATTCTATCTCTAGGAGTACACTCTACTATCTCTAGGTGCATAGTCTTCTATCTCTTGACTTATAAACATATATCTCTGGGTGTTTTTTGGTTTTTTTTGCGTTACGCGGGCCTCTCACTGCTGTGGCCTCTCCCGTTGCGGAGCACAGGCTCCGGATGCGCAGGCTCAGCAGCCATGGCTCACGGGCCTAGCCGCTCCACGGCATGTGGGATCTTCCCGGATGGGGGCACAAACCCATGTCCCCTGCATTGGCAGGTGGACTCTCAACCAGCGCGCCACCAGGAAAGCCCCACAATACAATATTTTTAATCACATATCCTATGTTGTACAGTAGATCTCCACAATTTATCTCACATAACTGAGACTTTGTACACTTTGACCAACACCTCCTCATATCCCCCTCCCCACAAAGCACCTGGCAACCACCATTCTGTTCTCTGCTTCTATGAGACTGACTATTTTAGATTCTACATATAAGTGAGATCATGCAGAATTTGTATTCTGTATCTGGCTTATTTCACTTAGCATAATACCCTCTAGGTCCATCTATGTTGCTGCAAATGGCAGGTTTTCCTTCTTTTCATGGCTGAATAATATTCCATTGTGTTGGGGCTTCCCTGGTGGTGCAGTGGTTGAGAGTCCACCTGCTGATGCAGGGGACGTGGGTTCGTGCCCTGGTCCGGGAAGATCCCACATGGCGCAGAGCAGCTGGTCCCATGAGCCATGGCCGCTGAGCCTGCGCGTCCAGAGCCTGTGCTCTGCAATGGGAGAGGCCACAACAGTGAGAGGCCCGCATACCACACACACACAAAAAAAATTCCATTGTGCGTATACACCACATTTCTTTATTCACTCATCCATCAATGGACATTTAGGTTATTACATTTCTTTATCCACTCATCCATCAATGAACATTTAGGTTATTTCCATATCTTGGCTACTGTGAGTAAAGCTGAAATAAGCATGCGAGTGCAGATATCTCTTTGAGATGCATATTTCAATTCTTATGGATATATACCAAGAAGTGGAATTGCTGAATCAAATGGTAATTCTATTTTTAATTCTTTGAAAAACCTCCATATTGTTTTCCACAGTAGCTTCACCTATCTACATTCCCACCAACAGTTTACAAGGGTTCCCTTTTCTCTACATCCTTGCCAACATTATTGTTCTTTATCTTTTTTTTTTTTTTTTTTGGCGGTACGCGGGCCTCTCACTGTTGTGGCCTCTCCCATTGCGGAGCACAGGCTCTGGACGCGCAGGCTCAGCGGCCATGGCTCACGGGCCCAGCCGCTCCGCGGCATGTGGGATCTTCCCGGACTGGGGCACGAACCTGCGTCCCCTGCATCGGCAGGCGGACTTTTAACCACTGCGCCACCAAGGAAGCCTGTTCTTTATCTTTTTGATAATAGCCATCCTAACAGGAGTATATCTCACAGTGGTTCTGATTTTCATTTCCCTGATGATTAGTGATGTTGAGCGTCTTTTCATGCACCTATTGTCCTTTTGTATGTCTTATTCAGAGAAATGTCTATTCAGTTCCTTTGTCCATTTTTAAAATCAAGGTTTTTTTTGCTATTGAGTTATAGAAATTCCTTATATAGTTTGGGTATATTGTCAGATATATTGTCTACAATTATCTTCTCCCACTCTGTAGGTTGACTTCTCATTTTATTTTATTTATTTATTTTTTGCTGTGCAGAAGCTTTTTAGTTTGATTCAGTCTCACTGGTCTATTTCTGCTTTTGTTGCCTGTGCTTTTGGTGTCATAGTCAAGCAATCATTGCCCAGTCCAATGTCTAGAAGATTTTCCCCTATCTTTTCTTCTAAGAGTTTTATTGTTTCAGGTCTATGTTTAAGTCTTTAATCTATTTTGAGTTGGGTTTTGTATGTGGTGTGAGATAAGGGTCCAATTTCATACTTTTGCATGTGAATATCCAATTTCCTCAACACCATTTATTAAAGAGACAATCTCCTCCCAATTGTGTATTCTTGGCACACTTGTCAAAGATCAGTTGACCATATATGCCTGGGTTTATTTCTAGATTCTCTATTCTGTTCCATAGGTATATATGTCTGCTTTTATGCCAGTACTATACTGTTTTGATTACTGTAGCTTTGTAATATGTTTTGAAATCTAAGTGTATGATACCTCCAGCTTTGTTCTTCTTGCTCAGAATTGCTTTGGATGTTCAGGGTCTTTTGTGGCTTCAAATAAATTTGAGGATTGTTTTTTCTATTGATGTAAAACAAATGCCATTACAATTTTTATAGAAATTGCATTGAATCTATAGATTGCTTTAGGAAATAAGGACATTTTAACAGTTAATACTTCCAATCCACGAACACAAGCTATGCTGCCATTTATTTGTGTCTTTTAAAATTTTCTTTTGTCAATGTTTCATAATCTTTGGTGTACAAGCCTTTCACCTCTTTGATTAAGTTTATTCCTAAGTATTTTATTCTTTTTAATGCTATTGTAAATTGAACCATTTTCTTAATTTCCTTTTCAGATAGACCATTATTATAGAAATGCAACTGATTTTGTATGCTGATTTTGTATCCTGTGACTTTACTGAACTCACTTATTAGTTCTAACATTTTTTTTGTGTGTGTAGTCTTTAGGGTTTTCTATATATAAGATCATGTCATTTACAAACAGAGACAGTTTTACTTCTTCCTTTGCAATTTGGATGCCTTTGATTTTGCCTGATTGCTCTAGGTAGGACTGCTAGTACTATGTTGACTAGGAGAGGTGAGAGTGGGCATTCCTGCTTTATTCTGGATCTTAGAGGGAAAGCTTTCAGCTTTTTACCATTTAGTATGATGTTAGCCATTTATAAATAACCTTTATTGTGTTGAGGTAAATTCCTTCCATAATTCCTAATTTGTTGAAAGTTTTTACCATGAAAGGGTATAGAATTCTGTCAAATACTTTTTCTGCATCTGTTGAGATATCATGTAGTTTTTATCCTTCATCTGTTCATGTGGTGTATCACACTAATTAATTTGCATATGTTGAACCATACCCATATCCCAGGGATAACCCTACTTGGTTATGCTGTATGAATCCTTAATGTGCTGTTGTTTCAGTTTGCCAACATTTTCTTGAGGATTTTTGCATCTATATTCAACAGGGATATGGTATTTTTGATGGTGTCTTTGTCTGGCTTTGGTATCAGGGTGATGTCAACCTGATAGAATGAGTTCGGAAGTGTTCCCTCTCCTTCCATTTTGTTTTGGGGGTGGTGGTGATAATTTAAGAAAGATTGATATTGATTCTACTTTAAATGTTTGGTAGAATTCACCCATGAAATCATTTAGTCCCGGGCTTTTCTGTGTTGTGAGGTTTGTTTTTATAACCCTTTTAAGCTCCTTATTTATTTTTTATTTGTTCAGGCTTTCTATTTCTTCTTGATTCTGTCTTGATAGGTTGTATGTTTCTAGAAATTTCTCCACTTCTTCTAGGTTGTCTAATTTTTGGCACATAATTGTTCATATTAGTTCCTAAAGCTCTGTGGGATTGTAATGTCTTCTCTTTCACTCCTGATTTTATTTGAGTCTTCTTTTTCCTAGTTAGCCTAGCTAAACGTTTTTCAATTTTATTTCTTCAAGAAAACCAACTCTGTTTCCTCATTTTAAAATTCTTTTTCTATTCTCTATATCATTTATTTCTGCTCTGATCTTTATTATTTCTTTAGATAATTTGGGGTTTAGTTTGTTCTTCTTTTCCTTCAGGTATAAAGTTAGATTGTTTATTTGAGATGTATCTTCTTTTTAAACGTAGGAATTCATTGTTATAATCCTCCTTCTTAGCACTGTTTTTCTTGCATCCCATAGGTTGTTTGCCTTTTCTTTTCTTATTGAAGTATAGTTGATTTAAAATATTTTACTAGTTTCAGGTGTAGAGCATAGTGATTCCATATTTTTAGTTTATACTCCATTAAAAGTTATTATAAGATAATGACTATAATTCCCAGTTTTATACAGTATATCTTTGTCACTTATTTATTTTATACATAGTAGTTTGTATCTCTTAATCCTTTACTCCTATTTTGCCCCTTCCCCCCTTTCCTCTCCCCACTGGTAACCACTAGTTTGTGTTCTATATCTGTGACTCTGTTTCAGTTTTGCTATACACGGTCATTGCAAAATGTTTTTAAAAAAATTTTATTTAGTTATCTATCTGTATTCTCTTGTAGTTCACTGAATCTCTTTAAGGTGATTATTTTTTAATTCTTTGCCAAGCATTACATGAATCTCCATTTCTTTGGAGTCCATTACTTTAGCTTTACTAATTTCCTTTTACAGTGTCATGTTTGCCTGATTCTTTGTGATCCTTGTAGTTCTGGCTTGGTGTCTGTACATTTGAAGGTGCAGTCACCTCTTCCACTCTTCACAGGCTGGTTTCAGCAGATAAAGACTTTCACTAGTCAGCCTAGTCAGAGATTCCAGGCTGATCAGCTGGTGGTGTCTACAGGCAAGCTTACTGCTGGGATTCACAGGTGGGGCCATCAAGTCCCTGGACAGGCGGGACTAAAGCCAGGTCATGGTGCTGCCTCCATATCTGCAGTCAGGTTCACAGTTTGTGGGCCTGCTACCGGGGCCATTGGCCCCCCTTCTCCAGTCAGCTTTCCTTAGTTTTGGACTCCACCTGGGTGTCACAACCTCCTACCTGGATCCTGAAGCTTCCAACAGAGGCACTGTTGTCCATGGATGGTTGCTAAATTGGTGATTCTATGGGGGACAAGGTCTGGGGTCCTTCTATTCTGCCACCTTGTTGACATCCATGTTGTCTTTTGTTTTCCACTTTTATTGAGATATATTTGACATACAGCACTGTATAAGTGTAAGGTATACAACATGATTTGAATGACATACAACATGAAATGATTATCACGATAAGTTTAGTGAACATCCATCATCTCATATAGTTATAAAATTAAAGAAATAGGAAAAAAATCTTTGTGATAAGAACTCAGGATTTACTCTCTTAACTTTCATATATAACATAGAGCAGTGTTAATTATATTTATTATGTTGAACTTGATAAATCCTTAGTACTTATTTATCTTATAACTGGAAGTTTGAACCTTGTGACACCTTCGTCCAATCTCCCCTCCCCCCACTCTCTGCCTCTGGTAGCCACAAATCTGATCTCTTTTTCTGACGAGTTTTTTGTATGTTTGGGGTTTTTTTGAAGTATAATTGACATACAACACTATGTTAGTTCCTGTTACACAACATAATGTTTTTTTCTATACATTTCAAAATGATCATCACAATAAGTCTAGTTACGATGTCACCATACAAAAATATTACTTAGTTATTGACCATATTCCCCACACTGTACATTTCATACCCATAACTTATTTATTTTGTAACTGGAATTTTATACCTCTTAAGCTCCCTCACCTATTTCTTTCCTCCTCCACACTCCCCTCTTGTCCTCTGACAACCACCTCTTTGTTCTCTGGATCTATAACTGTTTCTCTTTTGTTATGTAAGTTCATTTCTTTTGATTTTTAGATTCCACGTCTAAGGGAAGTCATACAGCATTTGTCTTTCTCTGTCTGACTTGTTTCACTTAGCATAATACCCTCTAGGTCCATTCATGTTGTCTTTTTAAAGTCCATTTTGTAGGGCTGCTTTTATATTACAAATACTTTCTTTTCCCCCCATAGTGGTTTATTTGACTCAAGCCTTTAAACATCAAAAAAGATGGTTGAGAACAGACACAGTATAAAATGAACTATGTGAATTATATATTGCCTTTTAAATAATTAAAAGCTCAAACATAAATGCATGATTAGTAAATTAAAGATCATATTTAGATGTCAGTGTAGCATGGTTCAGGAAGTGACTATCAACTCTTCATGGGAAAGGTGCTGATCGATTCTTAAGCACTGCTGGGTGGTAGGTAGATCATTGTCCCAGCACCAATTTCTGGAGACCTGTGTTCACACCATGTCTCTGCCTCAGGCACTTTCATCTTTCTCTCAGGAATCAGAGGAAACATGTGAGGAAAAGCTCAGAGAAATTTTGCGACCCAAGGTGCAGTGTCAGTTAACTTATTCAGAGGCAATTTGGCTGAGGGCTGGGGCACAGCAAAAGAGAACACTGAACAAATATGTTGATCATACAGAAAATGAACGTGCAAACATGTCATCAATCTTTCCACGGACATTTTAAAAGACTCTCCAGTAAGTGGAGACATGCAGTTGAAACATTCCCTGGAAGCTCAGAAAAATTACTGTACTTTTTGTCCCCATAACAAGGGAACCAACCATTGTTGAATACTTACTATGTGCCAGGCCTCAACCTCGGCCTTTAATCTTTTATCTTATTAATTCTCCTAACAGCCTTGTAAGGTAACAATTATCATACTGACTCAGCTGAGAAACTTCCCAAAGTCACACAGTTGGGTATGTAAGTGGTAGAGCTAAATTCTAACCCAGGTCTGCTTATTCCTAAGCCAGTCCTCTTACCTCTATCTCATTATAAATGCAGCACCTGGGATAGACTATTAATTGAAAAAAGCTGGCACAAAATTGTATGTTTCTAATATGAGCCTACCTATTTAAAAACATAAAGAGATGATTAAAAGATTGAAAGGGAATATACTAAAGCATTAATAGACCATCCATCTGGGTTGATGAGATTATAATAATTATACTAATAATAGCTCAAATCCAAGCTTTTACTACATGCCAGGCACTTTGCTAAGAATCATTGTCTCATTAAATCCTCATAACAACCACTTGGGGCAGGTGTGATTATTTTTCTCATTTTACAGAAGAGGAAATGGTAAGTGACTTGCCCAAAGTCACACAGCTTGTGAGTTCTGGACCCAAACTCAATCTCCAAAGACTTTGCTCAAACAATATACCTGTGCCTTTCACTAATAATAGACATATACTTAGTTTTTACTTGGGAAAAAAACTAACGATTAAAATGAAATCAGATTTTTTAAAAAATCCACATTTTTTTCAGTGCATGGTTACTTAGCAGGACATGGGAGCTTCCTGGGCTTGGCCCATTGTTCACCATAAAGGTTAATCTGGGCTGCAGGGCCTTTCAGCCTTACCCTGGCCAAGTGCCTACAGGACATGCAACCCTACAGTCACTTTCTCCAGCCAGCGGATGCCCTCCTTCATGGTGGCTCAGCTCATGCCCTCTCTGCTTCAGAACCAGGGTTCTAACCCAGGGATCTAATGACTGTTGGTTTGACCTGTGCTTTCTGTTTTTCCAGACTCTGATGCCTACCTCAACTCCATCCCCCTTTTGCTTCCAAGTCTCTGGTTCACCTGCAGGCAGAACCTATGTTGCTCGCTTGTAGGTAGCCTTAGAAGAAGGGATTACAAAGTCCACAAATCACAGGCACAGCTTCAAAAATGGTCAGGGGCTTCCCTGGTGGAGCAGCGGTTGAGAGTCCGCCTGCCAATGCAGGGGACACAGGTTCGTGCCCCGGTCCGGGAAGATCCCACATGCCGCGGAGCGGCTGGGCCCATGAGCCATGGCCGCTGAGCCTGCGCGTCCGGAGCCTGTGCTCCGCAATGGGAGAGGCCACAACAGTGAGAGGCCCATGTACCGCAAAAAAAAAAAAAAAAAAAAAAAGGTCAGAAAAGAAGACAAAGCTGCCAGCATAATTTCCCCTTGACCGGCCATCTCCTGAAGTGGGGGCCACACCATGACTGATGGCCCAGCACTTCTTGGCTCTGTCGGCTTTCCTGTTAATAGGTCTTCTCCAGGGGCAGGCAGCAGGGGATTTCTCCCATCCTGCCCACCCCTGGCTTGAGCCTTGACCATAGCAGCCCTTCCTCATGTCTTCAGCTGAACACTGAGCTGGCATTGCCTCCCTGACACACTCAGCGCTGTCGTCCTTCTAGCTGAGCAATTCTGAGCGCTGAACTTCTGCATCCAAAGGGGGGTAGGGCGGACACCCATTCTGCAGCCACTGCGTCAGCCAGCTTACAGCTTTTCCTGACCTTCTGTGGCTTCCCTCTCATAGGAACAGGTCACACAGATCCACCTGGAGCTCACGTATGGCAGTTCACAGGTGGCTAGTCCAGAGCAAGTCTGTGTGAATTCGTAACCTCCTAAGACTCTGATCTTTAGTGACTATGGACTCTCTCCAGCTTTTCTCAGGGCAGCACCGAGTATTACAACTATCAGCAAACAGTTTTATTTACAACAATAGTGTCCTTTGAGAGGCTTGATAATATATTACAAGGGGTGAGGGGAGTGTCTGTTATTAAATGAGTTTGGAAAACTCTGCCTCCATAACCTTTATTGGAGATTCACAATTCGCATCAGAATATACAAGCGTCTGTGAAATCCTCCCATAAGGAAACCTGCTTAGATGGGCTGCATCCAGTGTTTTGCACTTATTTATAAGGCCCCAGCTCACCCCATGTTCTCCAGAACACCTATGGACCTCATATTGGACACTGATGTTCTAATGAACATAGCTTGGAAATCTCAGTGGCCTGAGAATGAGTAGATGAGGGTAATCATCTAGTGATGCCTCCAGCCAGCCTTACACAAGTCTCTTCACCTCTCTAGGCCTCAGTTTCTTCATCAGTAAAATGGGGGTTAGATTAAGGCTATTTTCAAACTAATCCTGAGGGAAGTTTAAAGTGTCTATGGCCCTACCTCACGAGCTTCCTCAAGGGGTGAAGTGGAGGAGAGGTCAGCTTGGAGCCCTCCAGATCCCCTCCTCACAACTGGCTGAGCTTTGCTGAAAGCTGTTTTATGTATAATAAATTGTCCTTCTCAGAGAACCTTCAGAAACACCTTTTGGAAGAGAAGGCAGTGGGAAAGGGATAGAGGAGGGGAGGAACAGTGCGAGGATATAGATTGCTATCTTGTTGCCCTGGCTCCTGTACTACTGTCTCACTCTCCTAGTCTGGACATTGGTTCACTACTCCCACCCCAACTCCTCTGTCATCCAAAGGCTGGATATGACATGGTCTGACACCCCTGTTACCACCAGCAAACTTCTATTTCTCAAGGTGAGGCATATGGACTAGATGCTTATTAAAATGCAGATTCCTGGGCTCTACCTCAGACCTACTGAATCAGAATAGGGGAGAGCAGGACCTGAGAATCTTCATTTTAACAAAGGCTCCAGCTGATTCGCAGGGACTCTGAAGTTTCAGATCCACTGCCCAGACCTTGGGAGCTGGTAAGTTTCCACCATGCTAGGCATTTGATCCCCTCCCTCCACTGATGAGGGTTACTTCTCTGGCAGGTGCTAGACAGACAAGGGGTTTCTTATTTGTTCTAGTGGAACTTGTAACACAAAGTAAAAAAAAAAAAACAATAGAACAAATAAACCAATTTTCCTCATAAACAGGAAAAAACACATAGAATTCCCAGATGAATACTGGAAGGTACAGCTAGGAATCAAAGTTCTGAAAAGACACTCACCCTTCCTTAATGGGGACATGCTTCTTCATCAGCTCACCTCACTCCTGATGGACTTCTTGTCCTGCCAATGCTCCTTTGCCTTCTGGATTGTGGTTCTGAAAGCTTGATGTGCCTCAGAATTGCCTGGAGGGCTTGTTCAAACAAAGATTTCTGGGCCCACCTACAGAGTTCTGATGCAGGGAGTCAGGGGCAGGGCCTGAGAATCTGCCTTTTCACAAGTTCCAAGTGCGGCTGCTGGCCGGAGTCCCCATTTCAAACGGCACGTCCCTTATGAGCTACTTAACCTCTTTATGCCTCAGGTGCTGCCTCTATAAACTGGGGATAAGAACATCTACTTCACTGGGTTCTTGTGAGGATTAAATTAGTTACTCCTCAAAAAGTACTTAGAACAGTTTCTGTAATTGTTAAGCCCTCAGTAAATGTGGGCCATAATCCCAGAGAGAGGGTTGCAGTAAGGAAGCACTCTGCTAATAAAATCTTCCACACCTGCTTTATAGAACTCAAGCAGTCCCGCAAAATGAGTCCCTTTCTCCTTGCGCCCATCACATCATTTCAAGCTGGATTAAAAATAACAACACCTAAAATTTATTGAGTACTCACTATGTGCTAGGAATACTAAGCAATTTACATGTATTCTTTCTGTCACCTTCACAATAATCCTGTGAAATGGGGCTGTAATCTCACTTGTGCAAATAAGGAGAATGAGGCTGCAAGAGTACCTAAATTTTGTAAGTATCTTGCTCTGTCTCACAACCTGTAAGTGGCAAAACTGGGATTCGAACCCCCTAAACCCACGACTGCAAAGCCCATGCCCTTCACCATCCCAGAGGTAGCAAATAGGTTTCATCCTCCATCATCCCATCTGCTAACAGCTGCCTGGAGAAAAGGATTCTGAGGCATAAATATCCTGACTTAAGGGGAAGGATTGCTAGAATTGATTAGAAACGTCTAGCTGCCATGCAAACTGGTGGGGGTGGGGAGGATGTCAAAACGTAGACCAGATATTTGCTGCCCCTGCACTTTGCTATGACAACACAGATGGTGGTAAATGTTTCCTAATTGTATTGAAGATTATATTTAAATACACACAACTCAGGTGGATGCTCTCAGGAGCTGCTAATGATTTCAGATCTGTAGTCCAGCTCCCCTGCCCACTGTAATTTAATTCACATTGTATTTCACTGCACACGGATGAAGGCAAATAGTTGTGTGACTAAGCCTCATCTGTAGATGATCCAAAACCATCTGTCTTCGGTTTTAGAGTTCCAGCAGGGATACGGTGCTTTAAAATTGTCATTAGACTCTCTGACATGATTGATAGATATTCTAGCCAGTTTTTGGATAGTATGCAAGGATTTAAACGGGAAAGAAATAATACTCCATCTTCAGGTAAAACTTGAAGAAACAAAGCTTTAACCTCCTGAACCTGATTCCTGATTCTGTCAACGTATTTTCCGACTATCTCAAGCCCGGTGTTCTCAATGCATGGGAAAATTGACATCAGGACATTTGTTAGAAAGCAGATTTCCAGTTCCTAGCCTGGGAGATTCTAATCCAGACTGTGAGGGGTGGAGCTGGGCAACTGCACTTTAAACAGGTACGACAGGTCTTAGGACTACACCTGGGAAGCCTTACCTTAAGCAATGCTATAGAACGGCAGTTCCCACTGTTTTTCAACAGGAGGAAAAAACCTTTTCTATTCAAAACATTTCTTAGACATCACTTGATAGCAGCTGAGAAAACAAAGGATGGCAAAAAACTACAATTCATTTTGTAGTGATTATAGATAAACATGTATATGTTTACCACAATAGTGTGCGAATAGATATTTGAGAGTGAGAAGGAACTATGTGCAAGAGATTGTGTTTAATTCATCTATATGCAATGTTTGATGCACATATAAAATTTAAATCTTTTGCAGATAACTCTGCAAACCTTTCCTCCACCCCTCTCCTAACCCTGCCTGCCTACAGAGGACCACCGGCCAAGGTGAGAAACCACTGACTCCAGTTTTAATTCCTACCCATTCTAGCACAGTTGTCCCTTGGCAGGTAGATGGGCCACCACTCAGCTGAGGAGAGAAGAAAAGCGACATTCATGGAGCACTTACGTGACAAGTGTAGATCCATATTAGCTGCTATACATACAATTCCTTCTTCCATCAACTGCGTCAACACAGTCAAAACCCAAGTTTGATTAATAAATTCTCATTTTACTGTAAAATCAGATGTCTGCATCTCTTAAATCTCAATTCCAGTTTCTATGGTTTTTATGTCTAAAACTCACATTTGTAAATAATATTGAATCAGAAAAAGGTGTTGGGTAACTACTGTGAGAAAAGCGCTATACTGAGGACCATAAAGACTTCATTAAAAATCAGCTTGGGTTGAATACTGGGGATTCTCATCATTAAAGAAATGTTCGTTTGGATATTTTTGGATGGTTCCTATTCTGTTTGTCAAATGCAAAACTCTTCTCAACTTTAGAAATGGAGAACTAGGAAGACAGGATTGTCTTTCCTTAATAAAGAGTTCCTGGGTTCTAACACATGTGGCTTAAATAAGATTATGATCCCAATTGCCTTTTGCTTAAACTCACATTCAAATTAGCTGGGGATCCCTGAGAAATCCCGGCATAGACGGTGGAAGGTACTGGGCTAGAATTCAAAATTCACAGAGAAAATCTATGAAGCACATGTGGACAATAAGAAACGATGAATATATGTAAAGACAAAGACACCATAATTATCAGTAACCAGAAAGTTTTTGCCCAGTGTCTGTCGTGGCTGGCACTGAAGGACTGGCTGGACATTACAGGTTTGTTTGATATTGTCGTAAATGGTAACAATGAGGAATTGGACTGTGGTAAAAACCCAAACTTAGTAACACAAGGACAAAAGCACTCAGAAAGTTGTCTTAATCGATTCAGTTCTGATCGTTTCTGGCTAGGCTATGCTCAGATTTAAAACCATCATGCTCATAGATGATTGAGCTGTAGTTCATTAAGAAATGCTTGAAGGGCGATGAGAAAGGAGAAAATGAGAACTGCTTCATTGGGAGAATTTTTTTTAATGCTATTTGTCTTCATGACGCCAAGGAGAAGCACAAGGAGATTCAGCAGCCACATTTAGTTTGTGATGACCTTTCACCTCTGTTGATCTCTGACCCAGCTGTTTCAATCACACAGACGTGGCAGCTCAACAAGGAGATGTTTAAGGAGACAGTTTTCCTTTGTAGTGCAGTGGGAGGGAAAGAGGTTGAGGAGAAAATCTCTCCAGCAAAACAAATTGCCTCTGTGCTTTAGCTGACAAAGGGTTAACAGACCATCAGGTCCAGTTTCTGCTCAGCAGTTTAATTGCTGCAGGCCAGGGAAGCATTGGAGGGAGAGAGGGCCATTACTGGGGACCTCATTTTTCAAACACCTGTCAGAAAGCTAGGCCACGGCATGGATTTGATACAGAAACCAGGAATTGGGTCTCTTTCCCAAATTCAAATGACTTGGGTCCTATTGACTTGTTCCTCAGCAGGAATTCTCTAGCTGTTAGCTACCAGGGTCCTTTTATCTGTGAATAGATTGTTTCCCCAAAGAGGCACACCATAGAGAGGGAGAAGGAGAGAGAGAGAGGAAGAGAGAGAGAGAGAGACAGACAGAGAGAGAGAGAGAGAGGAAGAGAGAGAGAGAGAGAGAAAAGAGAGAGAGGAAGAGGAAGAGAGAGGGAGAGAGAGGGAGAGAGAGAGAGGAAGAGAGAGAGAGACAGAGAGAGAGAGAGGGAGAGGGAGAGGGAGCGAGAGAGAGAGGAAGAGAGAGAGGAAGAGAGAGAGAGACAGAGACAGAGAGGAAGAGAGAGGGAGAGAGAGGGGGGAGAGGGGGAGGGGAGGGGGAGGGAGAGGGAGAGAGTGATTTTTAAAGCAGGGTTCCCAAAGCTTAGGATGCATCAGAACCACCTGGAGAACTTTTTAAAACAGGCAGTAGTCAGCCCACACTGTTAGATTTGTGTCAGTAGATCTGGGTGGGACCCAGAAATTTGCACCTCTAGTAATCCCAACGTGATGCTGCTGCTGTTGGTCTTAGGACCACTTTGTGAGAACCGGTGTTCTAAAATACACTTTCCACTGTCTTCTGTGGGCCTTAATAATTACACTTACATACACACACACCCCCCAGGATAATAAAATGTTACATATTTTAAGTTATAAAAATGCCAAATATTATCATTATTAATAATAGCTACTTTGAGTACCCACTGTGCGCCAGTGCTATTAATTCTCCAAGGCAGGTATTACTGCCCATTTTACCAACTAAGGCCTGACCCAGCCCAAATCCAACTCCTAAGCCTATGCACTTAACTTCTTTAATACTTTCTTAACAAGTAATAAAATGAGTCAAAATTAACCAACGTGCAAGTATTTTTAATCAACGTATTTTCTACATTTTAATAGCATACATACCTGTATTAACTCTAAGTGGAAGAGTATACTTTTCTATATATCACTTAAAGCTAAAAAAAGGAATATCCAAGGACTATTGCAAAATCAACCAGCTAACAAAGGTGTACTGAGTTCTTCCTGATACTTGACGACCACAGGACAAGCCAGCTTCCTGACCTAATGCACCTGAAACAATCAGGAAATAGTCTAAGATTAGCGTAAATGTCGAACATGAGTGCCGCCAGATTTTTTTTTCTGCCTTGACAGATAGTAGTAAGTGCAAAAGATAACGTGGCACCCAAACAATGTCTTAGAGCAGCAGTTCTCAAGCTTTCCCCAGTGTCAGAGTCACCTGGAGAGCTTGTCGAAACTCACACAGCTGCCTCCCAGTTTCGGATTTAGCAGGACTGGTGGGAAGCCCAAGAATTTGCATTGCTAACCATTTCTCAAGTGATGCTGAATCTGCTGGTGCAGGGACTACACTTGAAGAACCACTGTTCTAAAACAAGCCTTCCTGGATTCTGATCCAATTTTTGGGCACTGATTCAGCAGACATTGCTGGAGTGCCTACCATGTGTAAAGCTTCTTTCTAGCTCTGAGGATAAAGCTGTAAACCAAACAGACAAAAATCTCTGCCCTCGGGCTTCCCTGGTGGCACAGTGGTTGGGAGTCCGCCTGCCGATGCGGGGGGTGCGGGTTCGTGCCCCGGTCCGGGGGGCGCGGGTTCGTGCCCCGGTCCGGGAGGATCCCACGTGCTGCGGAGCGGCTGGGTCCGTGAGCCATGGCCACTGAGCCTGCGCGTCCGGAGCCTGTGCTCCGCAACAGGAGAGGCCACCACAGTGAGAGGCCCGCATACCTCAAAAAAAAAAAAAAAAAAAAAAATCTCTGCCCTCAAGGAGCTATTTAGGAAGGATGGCTGACAGGAAATAAGAAGTACATAATGTAACAAGGGATTCTTTGAATCCCTTGTTACAAATGGGCAGATAGAGGACTCTGTCTTAGTGTGTTCACCTCTCTGAGGAGATAATATCCATCAGAACAAACCAGTGTAGACATCTAGGTGAAGAGAGTTCCAAAGAGGAAGTACAAAGGGCCCTGAGACAGAAATGTGCTCAGTGTGTTCAAAGAAAGGAGACTAGTGGCAGAAGGGGCGTGTGCAAGAGGAGAGTGGTAGATGAGATTCAGATTTAATAGGAATCTGCATTTTTAAAAAGGAGATTGTAATACACATACAGGTTTGGAAATGACTTCTCAGGTGCAATTATTTCTAAAGCTCATCCAACTTTTTCTGTTTCTCATCAACACTATTTTGGTGTGAGATCTGAGAGTAGACATGTTCCCTGCAGCAGAAAACAAAGAATGCATCCTCATAGGGAAAGGTTTATTAGGCATGCCCAGGGACTGAGCTTTGCATGATTTTTATTCAAAAAAATCGTTTCTCTCTCCTAAACAAGAGTCTGAGTCAAGCTTACATACTGAATGTGCAAATGGCGGAAATAACTGAATCCAAAGAGGAAAGGGAAGCTCTTGGTGACAGACAAGATATGGAGGGCAAAGGAAGGAACGAATAGATATGCAAATGAGGATTTAGAGAAGGAAAGGAATTTACATGGGGATGACAACAGGTCTGGTTCTATACCTAAGTCTATGTGAATCTAATGGAAGTGCGTGTGTGTGCGCACGCATGTGCACACATGCGCTAAGAAGTAGGGGAGATAATAAAACTTGGGGAATAGGTCATGGCTGTTTGCAAACAGGTGATAAATGAAGCCTCCTAATTAAGTAAGTTCCCTGAAGAAGTGAGCGTGGAGGGTGGAGAACAGAAGGTGGGAACTCAGCCCTGGTGAGGAGAGATGACCATGGGAGGAAGAAGAGAGAAAGAATCAACAGCAGAGTACAAGAAAAGTGCAACAGCCTACCAGCCTATTACCCTAAATTACTGTGTCTGACAGAACTGCAGTAAACACAAAATTGGGCAAAGGTCAGTTCTTCTGTCCTTCAAGCATATGGGTATGTAACCAGCTGGTTTGTAAAAGGGAGCTCGTATTATGGAGAACACTTTATCCCATAAATAAGTCAGACTCAATTATCTTATATCAAAACAGTATCTTCGCTTTTAACGAGCACAACTGCCAATACCCCAGAGTCACACATTATGAATCACTATTTGCTCCTTCCTACACTTTCTAATTTCCTGCTAAGGAGACAGGGCTGAGTGGGGTCGTTAATCTGAATTAGAAATACTGTGACCTGCTCTGCATTTTGCTTGCTAACACTGTGGCAGATCTGGATCGATGGGGTGTTTACTTTCCATTCAGTTCTGAGGAAGAGGGGGGGCAGACATGCGGGAGACGCTGAGCTAGTTTTAACTTTTAAGCCTTTTTTTTTTTTTGCGGTACGCGGGCCTCTCACTGTTGTGGCCTCTCCCGTTGCGGAGCACGGGCTCCGGACACGCAGGCTCCGGACACGCAGGCTCAGCGGCCATGGCTCACGGGCCCAGCCGCTCCGCGGCATGTGGGTTCTTCCCAGACCGGGGCACGAACCTGTGTCCCCTGCATCGGCAGGCGGACTCTCAATCACTGCGCCACCAGGGAAGCCCTCTTTTAAGCCCTTTTAAATTCCAGATACCATTTGGGCATCTCACTTTGGGCTTTGAAATCACTGCTGTCATTTCAATGCTTTTACTGGAAATGTCATCAAATGACAAGCTTTGCTCAGCCTCTGTCTGGAATTCTAGAAGGTTCACCTAAGCAGCCTAAAATAACATGCTGGCTTTATTAGAAACGGGGAAACGTGTGTATTTTTCTGGCTGAATTGATGTGACTCAGTGGGTATTTCACTGCTGATGCCATGGAGGGAAGAATCTGTATGAGGCAGGGGCACCTGCAGGCAGTTGGTTCAATAAGTCTCTCTCACCACTGCCTCCTTACTTCAGAGGAAATACAATGAATGGCCCTTGGAAAAACATAACTGCAAAGCCATCATTTACAGCTTTCAGATATTTATTTCACTTGCAATAACTGCTTACTGTGTGGGCTAGGAAAATACACAGAGAGAAAACTCAAGTTTTTAATTCACCTTCTTGTTTAGAACTCTGGTAAGAATTTTGATGGAATTACTGGGGCTGATGGGAGTTGAGAATTCTCTTCAGAACTACGCCAGCCTTGTTCTCCCAAAGCACCTGGACCAGAGTCGCAGATGATAGCAGACACCTAGTGCAGCAAACTTTGGTCGAAAGATGCCAGTGCCTTTCTTGACCTACCCAACCTGGCTCTACCCCCTAACCGGTCACAGCCCTTACTGCTAACAGTACTACTAAGGGAAATTCATTAGAAATAGAAGTGGGTTTCAACAGGGCTGGATGAATTCCCAGCAGGCATGTCTGTTAGGGTGTCTGCAGGTACAGACACTGAGATCAACAAGAATGGCTGCATTCCCTCAAGTCACTTCGGACGTCTCTCCCAGACTCTGAAAGCAGAGACTGAAGGAACTGTGGGTTTGAGCTAAGAGTCATTCATTTGTCTGTCCTGGCCACTGGGCCCTACCACCCCATTCCAGTGTCCTTGGAAGCTGGGAGGATGGGAGCCTCACATTTTCTTCACAGCTTAAGCATGAAAAATGTTCCCTTTCTGACTCATCCCCTGCCCCCCACACGGCCGTCCATGGTCCTGGGTGGGTAGGTCCCTGAAACAGGCCCATCCACAGCTTTACCCTGACCCCCTTGGGCTGGCCAACATCCCAGTGCCCACTATACATACCGCACTTCCTCCTGAGAGACCCAGAGGTGACTGTAGCCAACTTGCTTTGGAGCCTTGGGCTTTGGGGGTTTTGTGGATGCTCTAGGGCTATGGAAAACTTGAGTAATTTTCTGTGGTCACAACCCCAGGGTCCCCAGTCAGTGTAATTATAAGTCAATCACTTCCCGTCCAATTCTGGCTTCTCTTCCCTTTGGGCAGGTAAAATCATTACCATGGCTCCCTTCTCCCCTCAGTCAGACATTTGTACAGGCCATTTACCTCATGCCTCATGAATCTTCTCAACTGAATGTTATTTGGGGGGTTGTACTTTTTTATTGAACTCAGAACAGCAGAAGGCCTGTCATCGATCTCGCTGCCCTCCACAGCCCAGGGCGGCCTTCTGTTTCCCTAAGTGCAAGGGCCATGCAGACGATCCGCAGGAAGAAACCTTTCTGATGCACAGCCCTGGAGGGCTCCCCAACCTGCAGCCCTCAGGAGATGCCCCCGGGGTGTAATGAGGCCAAAGGAAGCAACGCTCTCTCCACAAGGGAGGCACTGAGGGCAGGACGGGGAAAGAGGAAGCTTTATGTGTATTGAGAAATGTGAGGCAGAACCCCTTGCAAAGAGGTCCAAACCTCCCTCACTACAGTAACTAGAAGAAAGAAAGAGAGAGAGAGAGAGGGAGAGAGGGAGGGAGGGAGGAAGGGGAGGAGGGAGGGAGAAAGGAAGGAAGGAAGGAAGGAAAGAAGGAAGGAGGGAGGGAGAAGAAAGAAAATGCCTTCTTGAGTCAAGTAAAGCAGTTCCAAATACAGGCTGGTTATTTATGAGTTACTTTTGTTAAGCCAGAATCCAGTGGGCTGTTTAAATGCTCCCCAGGACACCTCCTAATTGCCCTTCCCCTCCCTGCTCCATCAATGATCCCACCAAACAAACCCACAGAAGGTGTTCGTATTAAGGCTTTTCATGATGTAGAAGGAGTTCCTACTTTGGCCTAAACCCAACCCACAGAGCTCAGATCCAGGGAGGCTCTATCCCTGAAATGCCCCACCATCTCTGAAACCTTAAAATTCCCTGAGTGACATGCATTTCCAAGGTTCCAAGTTTGCAGTTTCCCTTTTCTGAGGGCATGGATTTTGCAGTTGAACTTGGAGCCAGATTCACTGTCCATTCCTGCCCCAACAGCACGTACTTCAAAGGCCTTGTTGTGTTTTTACTTATGTCGTTTAACCGCTGTCAGCATTTCCACAATCATTTCTTATGTTCCTTCCTCTAGCATTTTCCAACTTAACAGCGATTCCCTACAGAGGATGTCAATATAGCAGCATAAAGTGGTAGGAGAGTATGGTTGTAGAGTCTGGGGGACCTGAGTTCAGATCCCAAGTCAGCAACTTAGAAGCTGTGTGTCTTTGGGCAAGTTACTCAACCTCCTTAAATTCCAGTGTTTTCATGAATAAAATAGGGGTGATAATGGTACCTAACTCTTGGAATAGCTGTGAGGATTAAATAAAATAATGAACAAAAATAGTTTTCCTGGGTCTGGAGCAGCACTGCCCAGTAGATATATATTTTGAGCCATGTATATAATTTTAAATTTTGTAGTAGTTTCCTTTTTTAAAAAAGGAAGACAGTTGAACTTAACTTTATGTATATGTTACGAAATATTACCATTCTAAACAGCATCAATATAAAATATATAAATGAGATATCTTTAAATTCTTTTTATCATACTAAATCTTTGAAATCTTATATGTATTTTATACATCTCAATACAGACTAGCCACCTGCCAAGTGCTTGTGGGTAGTGGCTATAATATGGGGCAGCACAGGTCTGAAACATGGTAAATATTAGGTAAAGGCAAGTTCCCTTCACTAAGACTCTGTCTTTCCATGCCTTGGGGTTTAGAGATATTTGGAAATGAACTCTGAGATCACCTTCAGCCCCAGTGCTGAAAGGATGTTTCTGAGTGTCAGTGTTGGTCTTTTCCTACAGGAGGACAGGCAAGGACTTGGTGCCCAGTCCCCTGTGCACAGGTAGAGAGTTCTGTGGATTCTCAGTTCTATTATCCTGCCAAACAGGAAGATGATTCTGCCGTCCTGATTTCCTGGAACCCAACACCTCAGATTTGCAGAAGTCCTCAGTGGTTTAGCCCAATCTCTTATCAGATATATGAGCACCTTATACAATGCCCATGCTACTCCCTCAGCCTCTCCTTGAATGCCCCTCAGCGATGAGCAGCTCACCACACCCCCTAGGAATGTCAGATGGCATTGGTTGTAAGGAAACTCCTCCTTTAGAAACACATCCTTCTTCTACCTTCTATTCATTGGTGCTAACACCAGTCTCTGGGAAGAGAACAAGTGAGCCATCCTCTGTGTGACAACTCTACCAGTAATTGAAGTTGGCTCTCGGGTCCCCTCCAGGTCCCCTCCAGGTCTGTTTGTGTTGAGGATAAAAGCCCCAGTTATTTCTATTGTTGCTCATATGACCGTGTGTGAAGCCCCCTCTCCATACTGTGTGTATGTGGTTGTTGTTATGTGTCCTTTGCAAAGTGCAGCCCCCAGAACTAAACATAAAACGTGTGCTGTGGGCCTTGAAACCATCTGCTCCTGATTCTGGATACCCTCACCACCAATGCCCTCTTTGCCACAGCTGCATGGCACCCTGAGCCCCTGGAAGCAGGCAGCTCTCCGCCCAGGTGGGTCCCCGCACACTCAGCTCCACGCCAGATGTCAGGCACTCTCCATCTTCCAGCTGGAAAGTCACCCTGAGTCTGGCTTCTCTCCCTTCCAGCTGTTATGCAAGGAGGGCCAGGAGCATCCGTGCCACCTCTCCTCCCACGTGCCAGGGTCTGTGAGCCATTCCCAGCTCCTTCACAGCTTCATACACAGAGGCAGGGGCCTGGAGCTGCACAGCCCTGTCCTCTCTCTGCGTCCCTGAGCCCCTCTGGCGGTGGGAGAGCCCTTGGCCAGCATTCCCCTTGTGTGATATGGAAATCCTTGCCTTGCCAGGAGCCCGGCACTGGGGCTACAGGTTTGGCCCCTCCTCTTCAGGGTCTCTAGATGTTTCTCCGCCACCTATTAACTTCACACCAGACTCCCATTAAGGCCCAGTTCAAAAGAGTGGGGTGGGTGACGTGTGGGGATGTTGGGTAGGGCCGAACACACTTCTCCAGAGATGTGGAAGGAAAGGAGCAGCTGCAAGGGAAGATTAAGCTCAGCTGCGCGCCCATCGATCAATAAATCAGTCAATCTTTATCGAGCTCCTCTGCCTGCACATGCTCATTAGCCAGCATGGACCCAAGAGTTGCAGCTCTGAGTCTGGGATTTGAGGGGGGAGGAGTAGGGCTCTGGTCAAAATATTTTCACCTCATAAAGTTCAGTGGTTTCCTTGTAGGGTCATTAGCTAATTCACGCTAAGGTGTTAATGACTTATCAGCTTTCATGCTTTCTAAAGGGACTCTAGCCAGGGAGTGGTCCTGGGTAGGGACCACCTAAGAGGGTGAAGGATGGAGAAGTAAATGCTAAAGGCAAATTATGCCATTTTCCCTAGGGCTTGGGATGGGAATATTAATTGGGTCAGGACAGAAGGTAGGAGCAGGGCTCTGGTGACAGTACTGCTTTCATTCCCTCAGCTCTACCCCTAACCGAATGTGACCAGCAGCTGGTTAATTAGCCTCTCAAGCCTCTGCTCTCTCACCAGTACAATGGGAGTGTCCGCCAAAAGAGTTGGGAGCATAAAGCACTTAGTACAGCTCTCAGTTTAAAACAAAACAAAACAAAAACATGGTAGTTACTTCTGTTCATATTGAATTAAACCCAGACTGACAAGAGCTATGACCTTTGAAAAAAGGGACTGGCTAGTGAATCTTCCTTGGCCTTCCTCTATAACAATTCCTGTCAGACAGGCCTCATTTGGTGGCCTTTTATGACACTGTCATTTGCAAGATTGTCCATACCTTTTTGATATTCATCCTGGTTCATTTGTATATCCCCCTTAGCTTACCTCTTAATTACTGTCTCACAAGTTTATTGCTCTCAAATCATCTCCCGGAAATATCAAAGGCAGCCTCCCCAGCCCAGTGTTTTGGGATTTGGTGGCCAAATGGCATTTTCCTTTTCCTTCTGGTTCATAATTTTATAGATTCTGCCTGTGTCTCGTGTCAGACACAGAGCCTGCAGCGTGTCTTTATGCCACAGTCTTGCCTGCCTCACATTCTCCATTCATTCATTCAGCAAACATTATTGGGTTCCCTCTAAGTGCTGCTAAGAAGGGCAGGGCCACAAAGATGGTCCCTTTTCTCATAGCCATTACCTACTAATAGGTGAAGACAGACAAGAAATAAACAAGCAAATGAATAAAATTTCAGTGCAATGAAATGAAGAAGAGAAACAAGAGTCTGAGACGGAGATGACTAGAGAGAAGGTTGTCCACATGAAAGAAGAGGTCCTCAGGTGGCGAAGGGCTCAGAATGAGACCCTGACATAGAATTAGGGTGGCTACAGCCTCGTGAGCTTGGGGGAGTCAGGCAAGCAGTGGGGGTGAAGGGATCAGCTGGAGCCAGATCACCAAGAGCTTTGTAGTCCATCATAAGGAGACTAAACTTTATTTATTTATTTTATTTTTATTTATTTATTTATTTTTGCGGTACACGGGCCTCTCACTGTTGTGGCCTCGCCCAGCCGCTCCGTGGCATGTGCAATCTTCCCGGACCAGGGCACGAACCCGTGTCCCCTGCATCGGCAGGCGGACTCCCAACCACTGCGCCACCAGGGAAGCCCCTAAACTTTATTTTAAACTTATTGAGAAGTTGTCTAAAGGTTTTAATCATGGCAGTAACATAATCTGATGTGTGTTTTGCAAGATTAGCTTTGCCAACAAGGGTAACTGGGTTAAGTTTGGGAAGAAAACAGATTGTAAATTTGGAGACTGTTCTCTTAATCTAAATGAGAGATGATGGTGGTCAGGACCAGTGGAAGAAAGTAGATAGATTCCAGGCACATTCACAAATTAGAGGAGAGAATTAGCATGCCTTGTTGATGGACTGGATGTGTGGAGTAGGATGAGGATAAGAATTATCAAGAATGATTTCCAACTTTCTCTGTGGAGTAACTGGATCAAGGTACAAAGGTATCATTAATGAGGTAGGGAAGATACCAAGCAGGGGGTAGAGAACTAAGTGCCCTGTTTCAGACACACATTAATGTTGTGATGTGTCAAACATGTGGATGGATATGTGAGCCTGGAGCTCATAAACATAACCAGACATGAATTTGGATGTCATAGCATAAAGATGACCCGTAATCCTCATTGGTCAATCCACTCACTGCCTTCCTGCCAAGCATTCCAGCTCCTCTCCCAGAGTCACAATCCAGTGCTATTGCATTTGTTGAGCCCCCAGCAAGGCTGGACCCACAGATTTCCAGGTCTGACCAGGGAGTCCCAGAAGACAAAAACCCAGACACCCAGTAGTCACTACTATTTCCTGTGGAACCACACCCTCTCATTCAATTCTAAGGAGCACTGCTCATTGCCCCGTATTGTTTTCTCCCAAGGCTCATTGCAAGTGTTACTCTATGTACCATTTGGCAAAATGGCCATCTCAGTAGGTATTCAAGCAAACACTTGTTCTGGTTTTGAAAGTGGACATAAATGACCATTCCTATCCATAAAATCCTCTTACTCTGATTGGCACCACAGCCTTTGGGTGGCTAAATTTACTCTCTATTACTCCTGGTGTTTTAAAGCAAATATATTTTAAGCACTACATGTGCCCATGGCTATGATATCAAATGAAAGGAAATACAAACTTTGATAAACACAGGAGAGGCCAAGAAAAGAGACTGGGGCATCTTTTATCCTGTGCTTTCATCCCTAGAGGGCCCAGATTTCCATAATGATTCTTCTCAATGAGACATTCCAGGAATCATGAGCTACCAGAGAAGAAAAACATTACTTACGACATCTAGTTTATTTCCAGCTTTTACATTTCTCCCATTTTAACGGAAAGGATTGTTTTCCCCTTCTTATGTGTATAGAATTGACTCCTAGACAAGGTTTCACAAAATTTAAATTTTGAGTTTTTAACATATTTGCAGAGGGTAGTCATTTATATAGGAGATTCCGGTGAACATGTACTTCAAGCAAAAATCACTACACTATTAAACACTTTTGCATGCTGTTGTAATGTTTCCATATAAAATTACAAAAATTTGCTAACTCTTTACCTGCTCTCAGCCTAAGAAGAATCAAAGCCATCAATGTATGCCACGCCAGCAACTTTTTTTTCTGTTTTAAACTGCACTAGGGAGCTTGAATTTGCATGCTAAAATAAATGAAACAATCTGATTATATTTGCTGAAACAGCCCATTACTGTGTATCATTTCAGAAGACCACAAAATTTAGCACATATAATCGAAATGGATTGCCTCCTTCTAACTGTGAGAGCATTGAGGAGAAACTATAAAAACACTGGGTATTGTGATGAATTGAGTTCTCAAAATAATGCTTGTTAATTTTCTTACCAATTATCCTGCTATTACTTGAATACAGTTTAAATACCATAGAAGTCTTAAGTCTTCGCATCTTCCCTATGAGTATGTTGGTGTTTCCCTTAGAAAGATTTGACTCTGCATTTACTACTTTATACCTAATCTTCAGCCAGTTAGTTATTTTTCAGCTTTTGCTGCCAAAAAAAGTATTGTTGGATGTGGTAAGTTGCTTACTCTATAGGGAAGATTCCCAGCATGTGACAATTTAAGTTTTAATATAAAAATTTCTAATGTATCCATTTCCTAGTCAACATACAAATAAAATGTGGGTTAAAGGCAAGTTTCTTAATCTATCGCTATGGGAGTACTTGTACTTAAGCAAGACAACAAGCTAAAATTAGAAATGTTCTCTGACTCCACAAGAAAGCACACAGTCTACAAGAGGCCTGGGAATTGAACAGAGTGGGAATAGAAAACAAGTCATGACATGGAAACACTTGACCTGGTGTCAGCTTTCTGTGTAGATACTTGTGTTCACCTTGGTTGTGTGTGTACAAATCCCTTCTGCTCACCTGGTTTCTATCTGAGATTTTGGTTAGGAAATCATAATCCAAACGTGCAGGTGTCTCAGCATAATTCTGGGCTTTTTGTTTCAGTTCAATTGGGAAACGATTTTTTTCACCATTAGAAAAGAAGGAAGCCTACTGCCCACAAAACAAATACAAAATCAAATGAAAAATAAAACAAACAAAAAACCTTAAAGAAACATGTCTCAATGAACTTTTCTTATGAATGCTTCTTGACACAGAACATCTTAACAAGAATATCAGTTCAATATTGGGCCAAAGATATAATGATAAAACAAGAATGTTATGAAAAAGAAAACTGAAGACCTGTGGAAACAAATTGAAAAACCAAAGCAGTATCATTAAAGAAATAAATAAACTAGAAAAGCAAGGAGCAGAATAAGTACCACTGATAAATTACTGGCATAGAATAAAGGCTTGAGATAATTAGTCTACACGCATGTATTGAAAGATTAATTAAAGCAGTGGAAAAAAAAGACAATTGATATAAAAGACATAGGATAACTGATATTCTTGAGAAACCCTAATATACAGAATAGTTACATATTCAAAAACATACTACAAGAAAATTTATCTGAATCAAAGGAAACTTTTAGAAATTACCTATAGTTGGAAAGAACATGTGTTCTGAGAAAACATAACACAGGACTCTACACCAAGACAGATTCTAGTTAAACTCCTGAATTTCAGGAATAAAACAATTTCAGGCATCTGGACAGAAAAAGCAAATAACCCACAAGGAACTAAAATCAGGCTGCCTTAGATCAATCAGTGTTGTAAAACAATGAAACCACTGTTCTGAGGTGAAAATAGCATGACTCTAAAATGTTATATCCAAAATGGCAATCAAGTATAAAAGCATTATGAACCATGAAAGGACTGAGAAAGCAGGCTACCCATGAGCCTGTCAAAAAAAACTTGACAATGAAAACTTGCCAATTTATTTTTGATCAAAATTTAAAACTCAGAGAAATAGAGTCTTTTTAAAAAAGATTAATGGTGGGCTTCCCTGGTGGCGCAGTGGTTGAGTGTCCGCCTGCCGATGCAGGGGACACAGGTTCATGCCCCGGTCCGGGAAGAACCCACATGCCGCAGAGCGGCTGGGCCCGTGAGCCATGGCCGCTGGGCCTGCGCTTCTGGAGCCTGTGCTCTGCAACGGGAGAGGCCACAACAGTGAGAGGCTCACGTACCACAAAAAAAAAAAATAATAATGGTGAGCAGTCAATTCACTGACTATTAAACATAGGTAAATTGAAGTTACAGAATAAGGTGCAATGTTATAAACCCAAACAATATGAAAATAATAATAAAACACGCAAAAACTGAAGGCAAAGGGGAGAGAGAAGATGTGAAGATGTGTGATAGTACTATGACCCTATTCTTTCATAGCAGAGTAAGTTTAAAATGTTGAAAATTAAAATATGCAACTTTAAAATCTTGATTCCAATATCAGTATTTTTCATGTTTTCTTAACTTTGGGCAGCTTTTTTATGAAATAAAAGAGGAAATATGAGATGAGATGAGATGAGATGAAGAAATAGGTAAGTGAAGTTCAATAGTTCCTCTAGTTTTACTTCTGTAACTTCAACTAATATTAAATTTAATGCTTTTTATTTCAAAATAGCATTTATAATTTTATAAACATAATGACAAACTACTTTTTTTTTTTTTTTTTGCAGTACGCAGGCCTCTCACTGCTGTGGCCTCTCCCGTTGTGGAGCACAGGCTCCGGACGCACAGGCTCAGCAGCCATGGCTCACGGGCCCACCCGCTCCGCGGCGTGTGGGATCTTCCCGGACCGGAGCACGAACCCGTGTCCCTGCATCGGCAGGCAGACTCTCAACCACTTCCCTGCGCCACCCGGGAAGCCCCCATGGTTCATTTCAAGTAATAGAAATAGAGATTATTAAAATTTCATCTTTGCCCTTTTCTGTAATTTTTTTAAATTATAAAAAAAAAAAATTGAAGCAAGAGTTAGAGCTGGACCAGGGGTATCTGATAAGAATTTTTCTCAGATTCTCCCCATTCTAGGTAGGTTGCTAAGAATTTTTATCTAAAGCAGCTGGGAGACTTATGTAGCTATCTGTATACTATGTAGGCACATATTATAGTATAGATGTATGTTTGTATAAATGTTTTTACTGCTAGAAAAGGAAATAAGTAGCCCTTCCATTTTCTTCATTTTATGTTTATTCCTCTAACTCTCCCCTCTTCAGGCCCTGGCTCTCTACCGTTCTTCCCTTGTTCGGTGGATTGAAGGAAGCACAGCATGGTGTAGTGAAAAGGTCTGCTTCCTACTTCCTCACTTAGCGACAGGGGCAGAACTTCTTTTTCCAGGCCTTACTGCTTCATCTCTAACACATTATCTCCTGCCTGATGATAGGACTTCAGTAAATGACTGAGCAGACACTTAGGTTGGAGCTGAGAAGCATGGAAGAGGACTGGCCCCTGAACAACTACAGCAGTGTTGCCAGTGGGGCTACCTTTCCACCCAGCCTTCAGGAGGACTGTTACCCAGAACCAGAAGGGTAACTGGTTCATGGCTGGACCAAGGTGCTCAACCTTGGCGGGTGAAGGCCAACAGCATATACATACTGGTTAGTGTTTTTTAATCCTTAAACTTTCCTATTCTTTTTCACAGATTTAGGTGGGGGAAGGTTGGGAGGAAATGGCACAGGGACCAAGAGAACATGTCCTGTAAGTTCATTAGTATGCAAAGAGAAGAGAATTCGGGGAGGGACAAAGGCGCAAAGCAGCTGTAGGACAGCCCTTTCAATAAAATGTTTGCATAACTTGGGACTTCACACATGTACTTTCCTTGACCCTCATGACAACAGAGAGTAAAGGAGAAGTGGCTTCACCATGGTCCTTACTTTACAGACCACAGTCAGGGATTTCCCCAAGGTCACTAGACCAGTGAGTGGGGAATTAAGATCTGCTTCCCCTGAAGAGGATGTTCTTTCTAGTACAACAGTCTTTCAAATAGAAAGTCATCACAGCCCTAAGTTCATTTAGCAAACAAACAATGCAGAGAACCTGAAGAAAGACAGAAAAGGGTCAAAAAAAAAAGCTCTCCAACTTTCCCAGTCCTATGTAGGGAAACCTCTTACTCCTGACTTGCCCTGGACCTTCTTGTCTGAGGACAGCATTCCACCTGAACGCCTCAGAGTTCTCCACATGCTGTGCACAAGGCTCATCTAGAGCCCTGCACAGAGGAAGTGGAATAGTGTCTGGGGAGGATGTGTGTGTCCCATAGAAACTTGCTCATGAGGACCTCATTCTGCAAATCCTTTGATGACTTCATTGACCCGCTTGCAGCCTCGTAGGGCTAACTGGTAGGTGCCACGCAAATACTCTTATATCTAAAGAAAAGAATAGTTTTTAGAAAATATTGATATGCTATATATTTCTAAGCCCCTGGGAGACTGCAGTTCTGTCAGGCTTTTCAAGCATCCCTTTTGCACAGGCTCCAGTGGCTTATTTCCTCACTTACCTCCATTAATGTAATTTTTGGTAGTTTGAATTAAGATTGTAATTATAGTAGCTCACATTTCTTTAGCATGTATAGGCACTGTGCTAAGAGTTTTGTTGGCTTTATCTCAGTTAACAGAATTACTATCTTGATATTTTAGATGATGGAATTGAGGATCAGAGAAGTTAAGAAATTCATTCCTCATCACACAGCTTTTATGTAACAAGCATGAGATTCAAGCCCTGGTCCAGCTGATTTCAGAGCAATATTCTCAACCACTAGACTAGCATCCTACATATTCTTTCTGGTTAGCACCGCAGCTGAAGAGCACAAAACACCTGTTGAATGCCTGAATAACCCCTTGAGAATAAGCACGGAAAAGCTTTATGGCAGCATGGTATGGCTAAAAGTTTGGGCTTTGGAGTCAAGAAGCCCCAAGTTCAAATTCCAGCTCTGACACCTACAACCTGGCAGTATACTGGAGCCTCAGCTTCTCTAGGGAAATAGGATAATAGCAGCAGCAGCATCACAGCTGTTGTAATGATTAAATGCAATAATATCTAAAGTACGCTTAGCTTGGCTGCTGTGCTGCAGAAGTTCAAGAATGTTACTATTATTCATATTAAGCCAAAATAGAAGCAACTACTTTTTGTCAACCTCCATCAGCAACTTAGAGTACAACTAATAAGAGTGCACAAATTTTAAAACTATTGGCTGAAATGAATCAATCACCTGGAGATCCCATCTTTCTAGTAACACATTTTAATATCTACCTGAAAACAATACTGCACAGACTGTCCAAGGTAAATTGACCAACTAATATTTAAGAAGCATCTAATATTTGCAAAGCATTTTGAGACATACCAGAAAGTATAAATCTAAGAGGCTGCCCTCAAAGAGATTTCAGGCCTTGTTATATAACAATAGAATGATATGTAAGCACAATAACAACAACACAAGAGATAATCCAATATAGGTGACTTTTACAATGCTGTATTTGATAAATCCCACCTGAGCCATGTAAGTTGTGACATTCTTAGCACAAAGTAAAGTCTTATGAGCCAGGAAAGTTGTACAGGTTAAGAGGGAAAAAAAGAATTTAAGAAAAGGGCAAAGACAGTGAAAAAGAAAACACAATACCTGGTGGTGCGGAGTCAGGGAAGGGGGAGAGACTGGGAAAGGCAGTTCGCATGTAAGGAGTTGTAATGGGTATGTGTGCAGTTCTGGTGGAAGGAGTAAAGCAAATAACGAAGTTCTCCCACCCCTTCCACTCTTTACTCATGGACCCAGCTAAAGAGTAGGAAAAATATTAAAGCCCTATAGTAAAGGGAAATTCCTAAAATAGCTTCCTTTAGGGACTCTCAACAGCACTGTCTCTTGGAGGAGTTTTAGGAGAATGACTGCTCACCGCCTTAAATCTGCTCTGAATTTCCAAGTCATGTAGTCAAAATACAGTACCAGCTCATAAACTGATAAGGCTGGGTGAAAAACGGGGTCAGATCTTGGCCAAATTTTGCAACTAATTTTTGCCACAATTAAAGACAAAATTATATAACCACAGCCTCCCCCCACCCAGGTCCTTCCCCAAATTCCACCCAGGGCAGATCACTGCACACTGCAGAAAAGGAAACCATATATATCAGGAAGGTCTCAGGACTCCTATCCTCCTCCCAACCTCCCAGTCAGATTTGGAGCAAGGAGAAGAGGACAGACATTTCCCTCCTAATATCAGCCCCTCCTGGGGAGAGAAAAGTATACTTATGAGGCTAGTAGAACGCAAGGAGGTAGAAAATGACAGTCTCTCTTTGTCTCTCTGTCTCTGTCTCTCTCCCTCTATACATATATATGTCTCAAAAGTTTTAGAGTACAATAAATAAAACTAAAATAACACTTTACCTTCTGCATTTGCCCTAGGAATTTATTATTGAGATTTTGGGCTAGGCTGGGACCTGGGACCTGGGACCCTTTGCTGCAGCGCTTGTACCTGGACAAAGTCTCCATGAGCAACAAAAGACAAAGAAACTATAAGGGACTAAAAATAACCGCGTGCATGCACAGTTGGGCTAAATTATGAACAACAAGATACAAAAAGACCAAAAACCCAACTGCCACTTCTGAAGAGCCCAGAGCAAAAGCAGGGTGTTGGGAGAAAAGCAGGGTACTGCGCATGCCCCCTGCACTCATCACCACCGAAGGGGTGGGCAAAGCACCTAAGCCACCCCTCCGGCCCAAGCCCTGGACCCGCCCCTACCATCACCCCAGGTAAGGAACAAGGTCCCCACCCTGGTTCAAGCGGGCAAGGGAACCTGTTACTTGTTCTCTCTCTCCACTGCTGCAGCAGGAGCCCTAGTAAAGCCTTGCTTGAATTTCTTGTCAGGTGACTGGGAGGTTAACCAATAAATTACCCACCTTGGAAAGAGGCCCTTATCCAGTTGGCTTGGATCTCTAGGTATCCTGAAGAATTCACAGAATATCACATCCCTGAATTGGTGAACTCAACGTTGGTACTGACATTCCAACTATGATATCACAGTAAGAACGTTCAGTCTACACACACACACACACACACACACAGAGCAAAATTTCAGACTTGCTATTTTTGTCTTCAAATAGCCTTTTTCTACTGTCCAGACCCAATCTCTCTCTAATGTTACAGACATTATCACCCTAAACCAAACTCCTCCAGCCACAATGCATCCATGTCATCTCTCAAGTAGAGCACACATTCATCACTCCCCCTAAGTTTTCTCACACTAAACTCTCTTTTTTCTCTCCTATATTACCAGACCTTTTTTTTTTACAAATTATCCCCTACATAATTTATCCCACCAACTTATTCTGAGATCCAAAGGAGAGGACTACAATTAAACAAAATTTTAAACGAAGAACACACTTTACTAGTGGCATGGGGACTGTAAAATACAGACTGTTCATCTTCCTGAGCCCTCGTTGGGCACAAGCATCCTTAGTTCTGCAGAGTCCAAGTTACTAGTGGATACCCCTTGGTGGTATCTTGTGGACTTAAGAGCACAGGCAGCTCGAAAGCAAATAGATTCAACTTTCCCTAGAAGAGGAAAGTCAAGGAATCACAATGTACTTGGTACTCAAAGGGAACCATCAGTATCTTAAGACAAAGCACTAAAAACTAAAAAAAAAAAAGGGGGACATTTTATTTGTATTAAAGTGCTGGCATGCAAAACCAATCAACCTCTCTCATTGTGTTGTTACAGACAGCCCCATTCCTCTGCTCTTTCTCCTTTTTAAATGCCCCTGGACTTTAGAGCAATTCTCAGTGATTTTCCAGGCCAGGAGCTCAGTCTCTCCAGGGAACTTGTTAAAAATGAAAATTCCTGGGTCTCATCTAAGACCCACTGGATCAGAACCTATGAGATACAGCCCCAGCAATATATGTCTTAAGGAGCCCTCGGGTAGTTCTGAGGCTCAGTAAAGTTGGAAAAGCACTGCTTTAGGACATTTTTCAAGCATCCCCCTTTTTCTCCTCATGCTATAGTTGACATCACCAGTTAACAGTCCTCTTCCCTATCCAAAACTAGGTACTGTCTACTCTTTGGCGAATCCTGGAACCTACAAGAGAGAATACTATAAAGGTTTATATTCAGGGCACAGGATACTGGGAACAGGTTTTTATTTTCCCTTTATGGGTTTTTATATACAAAAGAATAGGCCATAAGACTATAATACCAAGTCTCACATCACAGCTTTTGAAGATAAAAAAAATAGCTTAGGGGCTTCCCTGGTGGCGCAGTGGTTGAGAGTCCGCCTGCCGATGCAGGGGACACAGGTTCGTGCCCCGGTCCGGGAGGATCCCACATGCCACAGAGCGGCTGAGCCCGTGAGCCATGGCCGCTGGGCCTGTGGGTCCGGAGCCTGTGCTCTGCAACGGTAGAGGCCATGGCAGTCAGAGGCCCGTGTACCGCAGGAAAAAAAAAAAAAAAAAAAAAGCTTAGATTAGGTTAGACTGATTACAAACAAATTCTTTTAAGAAATTAAATAAACATTATTTAATTTCTAGTTGGATCCCAGGTGAACAACTGACCCTTGACCTTGATTTTAGCACCTCTACCACCATGACACAACTAATTTAAATTGCACAATTTTAGAAGTTCTTTTATTCTTCGAAACATTATTTGAGTATTTAAGAATCTGATCAGCAAAGACTGTTTTCCTTACTGTCATTTCCTTCCCTCTACCTTTCCCTACCTTGTTTCTAACTTGTGACCAAATCTCTCAGCCAGCAAACTGTCTCATGCCCACAAACATCTGTAAACATTGAAAGTCCACTTTGGTATCCAATGGTGAGGAAAGGCCAGCTGGAAAAGATGATGAAAACAGAATTCAGAGAGAATGAGGGAAATTCAAATTCTGGAAGGTGAGGAAGGATAAGACAAAGTTCAAAGAAAGACACGAGCCTTCAGCAAGGAAATTTGGGTCCTGATGTAGCCCTTAAGCTCAGCGTACTGAATTAGCAACATCGGTAAATTGAGCTGAAGAGGAGCCTAGCTGCTAAAAACTCTATTCCAATGCAACTTTTTTTCCTTCTCCAGATAATCATGACCTGGCTGGAGCAAAATAGGTTTCCTTCCCTCTATTTCTCATCTTGCAGGTAACTCTTACCTTTTTCCAATATATTTTTGAGAATTCCTTTGACCATTTTCAGATAGAGGATGTTGTTCTACTGGGTCCTATCTAAATTTTCTACGAGTGCTTTGCAAGAAAAAGGGCTGATCCAAAAGGAGTAGTTTGGATGAATCTGGAGAACTTGGACATGTAATTGTGATATTTATACCCAGTATAAATACAACACGAAACAAATCTCTTCATTTCCTCTTTTACTTAACAAGTAAACATTTTACAAAGACAATAGTTATTGTTCCCTTGGATGGCATTGGCAAGCTACAAATTCAGGGAAGGATGCATTTGTATAATATGTGGTTAGAGGTTAATCAATATTTCATTCCTATTTTATGGCAACCAAAGGCAACATAGGTTATTTGATTGTTCTTTGGCATTGTATTAGTTATATTAAATTAATTTATTCCACAAATATTTATCAAGTGCCTACAACAGAGCCTGTTACATAGTAGGTATTTATAGTGGGTACTTATTAACTCTTTATTTATGCAGAGAATATTTCTTGAGAACTCACTATATGCAGACTCAGTACTAAGTTCCCTGGCTGAGACGATTCACAAACCGCAATGGGAATTTTTTGCTCTCAGAGCCCTGAGTCTATGAATATGAAATCATTTGCATACCAAGTGACTCTGGCCCCTTCCTTCCTCCACCCCTAGCCATTCCCGCCACTGTTAATGAGACGAGTAATCGAAAAGCTTGAGCAACGTGCCGTAAATCCATCTCTAAGGCTCTGTTCATTAGTATGTCCTCACCTGGGCCCACTGCAGGAAAATGTGCACCATTTGAAACCTGAACTATCCGCTGCCATAGTAAAGGACATGAATCAAATGCCCACAACAAAGTCTGATGCTCACTGGCTCATCCTTGTAGTAACTCCAAACACTGGTGTCACATTGCTTTGCCAGAAAGAGGAGACTCATCAACAGCTACCACTCAGATAGCTCTCACACTACTGGGGAACCTAGAGACGACAGTAATCCTACTACTCCCCTCAGGGTTCTCCTCATGTGGGTGCCTTCCTGACACTCCCAACCCTTTTCTTCATCAGGAACCCCTTTGTTCTTTGAGCCTCCCTCTGCACTTTGAAAAACTCTCAGTGATATCGATGATCACTTTCTACTAAAATTATTTGTTTGAGTGCTTCTTAAGAATAGGCACTCTGGGTGCTTCACCTCTAGAGCCGTAACACCTCACATGCATAGTGATGGATAAATGGTTTTCAGGTAGATTTTGTTTACTCTTAATGAGTCAATAAAAAAATATCATTTAGCCAGATCCTGCAAGCCGTATAAGCGTTAGAAATATCTATTCAATCTGCTGTCTGCCCAACTAACAGTCCTAAAACGTCCTTGCCATAGTTCATTACTACATGCAAAACCTAGAAAATATTTTTCTCAATTAATTTATTAACATAAAAATACATAAGTTTTGAACAGTTGTGACCTTGGAGATCTAGCACAATTCCCTTAATTTCATGGGTGAGGTATCTAAAGTCCTAAGAAGTTAAGTCAGGGTCATACAGCCAATGAATGGCAGAGAGAATAGAATCCAAGCCTCCCTGCTTCCTGCCCAGTACTTGATTTACCAGTCCATGACCTGGATTCTGCTTGTTGAAGTTCCATTTCTTGAGAGGCTCATGAAAAGGTATGGAGAAGGCTCTGGCAGTTGAGCTGTATTCAGAAAGAGGGAGAAAACCTCCACCAGATGCTCTGTTACTTTTTCTTCCCTGGAGGCATAAACACTGGCCAAAAAAGCTGTCTTAGTGCAAGGAATAAGAAAAAGAAGAAATGATGGAAATCTATACACTATGCAGCTGATGAGATATAAGGAGGCCCTTTAGGACAGTCTCAGGGTTATAACTGAGGGTCAAGATAGGCTGCTTGCAGGTCAAATCATCTGCAGTAACTGAGCTCCAGAATAGAACTTTTGGGCCTGCCCTAACCAGAATTGATGTCCCTGTCATGGACCTAGAATGTGAATAGGCCATGAACTTAGGGAAAAGGGGAGGAAGGCAACACTTCCTGAAGCTTTCACCAGATGGTGCTTCATCCAATAACTCACCAAACCTCCACTGAGCACGTACTAAATGCCAGGCAAGGAGCTGAGTACTGTGGCTGCAAAGATGAATGAAAGAGAATCCCTCCCTGCTCTTAAGATGCTCATGTCTGTGATATCTCCCCCAAGAGCTCTTTAGAGGGCCTAGTACACCACACACACACACAGACACACACACACAGGCACACACACACAGACACACACACACACACACACACTCACCCGCTAAATGTATTAGAAACCCAGGAGCATCTCTGTCACAACTCAGGATTGGACACTCGGTACTGGCACCCAGAACTCTAAACTTTCTGTCTCATGACTAACACCATTTAGGCTTTTCCATATGTCTTGTCCTAGGTCCTCAAAACAAAAGGCAACTCTGACCAAATGCTGTGAAGGTTTATGGATTGTACCAACTGCAAGGGTCATAGTAGACACTGCTTCAGAGCAGAGGAAGATTTGAACAGCAAAAGCGCTTAGGCAAGAGAAAGGGCAAATGAATTCCCTTATCAAATCTTCCCTCTCAGAATGAATGGGATACATTCTCACCTGAGAGTTATTGTTTCTCTTCAGGTACCAATTTGTGCTTCTAGAGGTACTCACTATATTTGCAGTAGTTGCAGACAGAGCTTGAATATGTTACAATGTTAAGTAATTCATATTACTCTTAAATTTACCTTTTTATAGATCTAGATATAATATGTGAGAAGAATAATACAAATTCTTTATGTTGGCAACCAGCTGAACTTTCAACATTGGAACTGTGCAATAGTTTTATATTCAAAAAAATAGTCAAATTTTAAAAATAAATTTTAAATGCTGCCTTTATTTTAAAATTATTAGATTCATTAATTATAATATGTATTTTACCCCTTTTGATAAATCTTGAATATTTTAGGATAAATGTAACTTTTAAAGCTTATACAATAAATATATATTTTTTAATTTTTCCATTTACTCTATATTTTGACAAAATATAATCAAATTGTATACTTTTCATTGTACATGTACAAATACATTTTATTTTTAATCATTTAGCTCATTTCTATAACAACGCCTAAATTATAAAAAATATTAAGTATAACAACACAGTGATTTTGTTAAAGAGAAAAACTACCTTACAGAATAAATATATAATAATTGATGAAATATGCCTGTATTTAAATACTAATTCAAACATCATCGGCCCAGGACTTCCCTGGTGGTACAGTGGTAAAAAAATCCGCCTTCCAATGCAGGGGACGCGGGTTCGATCCCTGGTCGGGGAACTAAGATCCTACATGCTGCGGGGCAACTAAGCCCACGTGCCACAACTACTGAGCTCACACGCCTCAACTAGAGAGCCTGTGTGCTGCAAACTACAGAGCCCATGCGCTCTGGAGCCCATGTGCCACAACTAGAGAGAGAACCCACACACCACAACTAGAGAGAAGCCCGAGTGCCGCAATGAAAGATCCAGCATGCTTCAACTAAGACATGACACTGCCAAAATAAAATAAATAAATATTAAAAAAATTAGGAAAAAAAGAAACATCACTGGCCCATCAACAGAATACCAAGGCACGTACAATAATAATTAAATTTAGTCATTGATAACATTTTGCCAGCTTTCTGTTTTATAAAAAACATGGCTTTACCCACATTATTATTTTTTTGTCATTATATAGGTATAGCTGTCAAAGTAAAAAAAAAAAAAAAAGAACATATTTCATTTAGCAGTTTGTTAGCTTGATTTAGAACTTCTATGTCTATAGACCTATGGTTTGTGGGCCTCCATTTGTCCTCTCATCCCAGGTGTTGAACTGTTAGGGGTGGCCAGTGTATAAGTCACCAAAAGTTAACATAAAATAATTGAAGCCCCAAAGTAAGTCAACAACGTAAGTAGAAAAATAAGCCTCTTCCCATTTCTTAAAGTGAGACTCTTTTTTTCTTGAACATTCTCAGTCTCGGGTGGAACCACACAGGTACATAAGGCCATGGAAACTCCCAGTGTTTCTGACCATGGAGCCAGTATCAGAGAAAGACCGATTTGGCTTTGCCAAATGTTCCTGGGACGACTGCTCTGTTTGGATGGGATGTAGTTTGTGCCTGTGTCTAAGGGCTCCCTAATGTACAAAGAAGGCTAAAGTAACAAAGGGACTTTTCAGGTTTGGAGGCCCTGCCAGTGGCTGCCATGTCCCGGCTGGACTGGGACTGGAAAGTGATCAGCCCTGCAAATTCCCTGCTTGGCCACAACTGGATGATCTCTGTGGGTCTTGTTCATTGCAGTGTGTTCACAATGGTCTAAGCAAGGCTATGGTGAAACACAATTATTCTAGTTTTAGTTTTCATTTCAGAGTCCTTGGAGAGACACACACTGATTTTTCATTTATACATTAAAGTCTTACCCTTTCTTTACATTTTGTGAATTTTTTGACATATTTTTTGACTTCTCCAATTAATCTCCCAAAACAAACTTACTCTTGGATTTTCACCTTATTGCTCATGAAAGTCTGGTAAATTTTCTCTCTGGCAATTTTTACAGTTATTTTGAAGGTGGCTAAAATTTCTTTTATTTGACACGGTGCTGCCTGTGTCTTCACACCTTAAACACCTTCCGCATTCTAGAATTAGGGTCTTGTATTTATCAGGTACCCATTGACCTTAAGAAAATTTAGAGAAACAAATAAAATTTGAAGAGAGTGACAGCAGGAGCAAGAAAGGAATCCTATTTAAATAGTGCAGGGACATAGCCCTCCCCCACCTAACACTGTCCCCAACTTTATCCCACACAAAGAGAGCATGCTCAAGTAAGCCTGAGTTGGAAGCCTTGAATCTGCCATGTCCTGTGAGGTGTTAGAGAGACTGTTTTGAATGAATGAACAAAAAAATAAATATCCAAGCATTAAAAAGTGTGTCTCTCTGGTGGTCTCTGTAATCCATGTAATGAAGTGGTCACCAAGTGACTGATACCGTCTTGATACGAGCTGTTTCTAAGACACTATTCAAAACAGTGTTTCTCAAAGGGTGGTCACCAGATCACCTGTTTCAGAATTAGTCGGATGTATTTGAAAGTAAATGTACAGGCCCCAGCCCATACCTCTTGATTCAGCATCTCTGGGAGTGAGGTCTCAGACACTGCATTTCCTCAGGCTCTTCAGGTGAGCATACACTCCAAAATTAAAGCACCAATGTGGTGGTTCTCAGTAGTGTCTGTGCATTGGAATCACCTGGGGAGATTTTGTTAACTAATAATACCTGGCCCACCACAGACTAATAAATCAGAATCTCTGGGATGGGTGGGGCCATCAATGTATCTTTAAAGCTCCTCAGTCAGGAGGAGAACCTGTGTAGTCATGGCTGAGAACCACTGCTTTAGTCAGATGCTTCTTTAGCCCACTCACAATCTGTTACATCAGCTACATTCAGCAAACAGTGGGCACTAGGAAAGAACTGGAGAAAATCAAGGAAAATAAAAAAGACAAATGTCAGGGTCTGTGAGATAGCTGAACTCTGGGCAAACTGCCTCACAGCATGGGCTTCTGAGGTAGTCAGCATCACAGTCAAAATGACTGGCTCTAACCAGACCAGTAAGAGAGCAACATTGGATGGAGGCATCAAAGAGAGGCTCTTTGCTACTTTATGTGTTGCCTATTAATAATTAAATGGAATCCATGACACTATTCCTAGGACTGGCTCATGGCCTCCCTCTTTGGAATTAGAGGAGGATAAATTAATCCCTTGTTTTAAACAACCAATTATTCTACTGTTCTCTGAAAGAAATAATGCCTATTTTGTGTAAACTGTTTATTAAAAAACTGTATCTATTGTCTCTTATGAGCCTCCCAATAGCTATGTGCTATAAGCAGGAAAAGTACTATTGTCCCCACTTTAGAGACAGTAAAATCTGGGTGGAAAAGATTAGATAGCTTGTCCAAGGTCACATACTTAGTAAGAACCAGGACATAACCCAAGTCTTCTGATCCAAATCCAATTTTTTTTCTCACTTCATTCAAGTTCATCAATACTATCTTTCCTCTAAAAAGAAAAAAAAAAGGATTCACATTATATGGATTACCTGCCTGCATCTCTCTTATTATACTTATTACTTTCTGCTTTATATTTTATAATTATTTATAGAGCTAGATCTCTCTTATTGTCCTACTTAAAGAGGAATGGTATGTGGTTGATTCATCTTTATATTGTCCACAATGCCTATCTCTGAAAAATGGTAGGTAGTTAATAAATATTTCTTGTATAATTAGATGAAAAAATATATTTTAAAATTTTCAAATTGTAAAATCTTCAACCTGAGAGCAAGCATAATCCTGCTAGTCACCGTCTTGAAGATGAATGGTATATGAGATTACACTAACGGATAAAACAGAAAAGAGACAAAGGCACTACTCAGAATAGAAGAGAAGGCACAAGAGAAGCCACAATAAAGGTGGGAGCTGTTACTCCACAAAAAGACCCCAAGAACTGGGGACCTGGACGGGAGCAGACGCTAATGCTGCTGACTGTAGAGTCTGTGGCCTGGCTTTTGAGTGGTGCATAATGAAGAAGGCTTATGTTTCTGATGTCAACAAGAAAAATTAAAGGAAAGTAGAAATTCCAGGAAAAATAAAATGCTGTACAAAAATTCATGGCAAAAATATGAAGCATGATTATAAGAAATTTATGGAGTCTAAGAAAAGAGAATCTTAAACTTGGAACTTGAAGCATTCTACTTCGAGCAGACTTGATTTAAGAACATAAATTACATCTCATCTACAGTTACACTCTGGTTCTACAAAGAATAAAATTGAGCAATATCATAATATTCTAAGTAACTTTTAAAAATTAAAAAAAAATTTTTTGTCCATGCCACATAGCTTGTGAGATCTTAGTTTCCTGACCAGGGATTGAACCCGGACCTCCAACAGTGGAAGTGCAGCATCTTAACCACAGGACCACCAAGGAATTCCCCTGCAAGTAATTTTTAATTCTCTTTGGTTTTCAGAATCAATATATAGATAAAGCATAGAAGACAATTAAAGTTACCATTCAGGATGAACATGCTTTAAACCTTGGCAATGTAAAAATAATGGTAGAACTGACCAACAGTAGGTGTTGGAGGTGGGGAGGAGAGATAGGGGAAAGTGTAGAGGTGATCAACTCCACCACATTTTATACCATGGATAGTTACTCAATATGTCTAGCGTTGACAGAACAAGAAATAAAAGCCAAATGTATTATTTGAAGTATAACCAACAAGAGGGCCAAAAGAAAAAAAAGAAAAAAAAATTGGGAGAAGGTCCAGGGAAACAGGAAGAAGGGTAGTAGATGTGAGCTGAAATGGTCATTTTTTCACAGCAAGAAGTTAAAGCTTGAACTTATAAGCCAAGACATAGATATTTAAAGTTTTATATAAAATAGATATTTAGGGACTTCTCTGGTGGCACAGTGGTTAAGAATCCGCCTGCCAATGCAGGGGACACGGGTTCGAGCCATGGTCCGGGAAGATCCCACTTGCCACGGAGCAACTAAGCCTGTGCGCCACAACTACTGAGCCTGCGCTCTAGAGCCCGCCAGCCACAACTAATGAAGGCTGCGTGCCTAGAGCCCGTGCTCCACAACAAGAAAAGCCACCACAATGTGAAGCCCACGCACCGCAATGTAGAGTAGTCCCAGCTGGCCACAACTAGAGAAAGCCCGCGCACAACAAAGAAGACCCAATGCAGCCACAAATAAATAAATTAATTTAAAAAAATAGATACTTAGAGCTATAGTGAAAACCATTGGAAGAGCTTTATAAGCATAAAGTATCATGGGTGTTAAGCCTTACTTTTGGGAGTAAGGCTATGGATAATAGAAAGAGACATACTTTTCATTTGACATCCTTACATTTTATTGAAATTTTAGTTCCATGATCATGTACTTTTAGATTCTCATTAGTATGCTGAATTATAACATCCCAAGTTTTCTACCTTTTCAATGTTCTAATCACCAACGAATGAGGCAATGATTCCATACAATGATCAAAACTTGAGAACAGGTGAAATTTCCATGGTCTTCAACTCTAAAGTCAGTAGCCACCTCACTGAAACTCTCTAAGTCTGAAATATATTTCCTTCTGGACTGTAGAAGCAGATACTCCTGAACTATCTCCAACTGTCTGCTTGTTTTTCCTGCCAGAATCACCAGTTTTCTATGAATGCCATCTTATCTTACAATCAAGCATCATAAATCTCTCAACAGGTCTCTTTACTAAGGTGTGCTGGTTAAGCCCAGGGATTCCTCACTTTTGAACTACCAGAAAAGAAAAGGCTGCCAGAACTGAAATCCTGACAATAAGACATTCCAACTTTGAGCTCTAGCAGAGGGTATTGATTACACTTCTGGAGCACTTGCAATCTTAGAAACTTCTGGATCCTAATGACAAGGTTGGAAACAATGGTTATTAAATCCTAGAAATATTTCCTCTGCCTACTTTAAATGCCAAAGCCAAATGCTAAATAACCAGAGGATGAAATTTAACGCTGTGCAAGCTGCTTTGGGAGATGCAAGGTCGCCATACTTTTCCTCCACTCTCCATCTTCATCCAACCTCTAAGTGTACCCCTCGCTTCATTTGACCTTGCTCAGTTTAACATACCCCTAGCATCACTTCACTTTGCTCAGTTGAACATGTCTTAGCATCACTTCATCTTATGTGGTTTAATGCAGGATATAATACTGACAGAAGAACAAAATGGAAACTGTAGCTGAAATGATCAAAGCTTCTTAAAGATAAGACCTTCAAGTTTAGATTTTTAAGTAATACAAACCTATTGTAGGGTTTCGAATTTAGAAGTTTAAGTAAGTTGAGTAAGGTCACACAGCTTGGAAACATTAGAATCCAGCCCAGAATTGTTGTTGTTGCTGTTTTTAAGTAAATAATGATTAGGCATACATGGAGATGATAATCCTCAAACCTATAAATCTATAGCAAACTTAATGAATATTCCCTGACCTGCAAATTCATGATGGTACAAACTTTTTTCTACATATTGGCAAATTTCTACTGAGGTTTATTCTAAGCCTTGAGGGGATATTTAAGTTCAGGGAAATAAAAATTTGGATTTTTCATTTCAGATAAATCACAAAAAGGTTGGGACAAAAATCATTCCAGCTGATTATATCAATCTCTGAGAATATTAAACACTAGAGTGTTTTGTTTTTAAATAATAAGGATTTTTTAAAAGGCTAAACTATTTTCATTCCAATATTGTAAAATTAGCATAAAGTATCTTTTCCTAAAATGCATCAATCTTTTTGTCCAACAGTCATCCTCCTTATATGGTTAAATGTGAAATATAAAGTGTCTTAATTATTAGTGACTGCAGTCAAAATTTTTAAGAATACTGATCTAAATCTATACCAGCCATTTCCATAATACAGCTCCTCTATTTTACCTTTAATCTAGGCATTTATATTGCTTTCTAGAATTAATCTGAAAAGAGATCACATTTTACCAGGCAATACCAGTTGGTAATAGTAGTTTCTTTCTTTTTTTTTATATAGGAATTGCTATCTATCTATTTATTTACTTTTATTTATTGCTATTTATTTATTTATTTAGGCTGTGTTGGGTCTTCGTTGCTGCGAGCTGACTTTCTCTAGTTGCGGCGAGTGGGCTTCTCATTGCGGTGGCTTCTTTTGCTGCGGAGCACGGGCTCTAGGCCAGTGGGCTTCATACTTGTGGCTCGCAGGCTCTAGAGCACAGGCTCGGTAGCTGTGGCACACAGGCTTAGTTGCTCTGCGGCATGTGGGATCTTCCCGGACTAGGGCTCGAACCTGTGTCCCCTGCGTTGGCACGTGGATTCTTAACCACTGAGCCACCAGGGAAACCCGGTAATAGTAGTTTCTTGAAGCACTGTGTTAAGAAGGATTCTGATGTTGCATCCAAGTTCAGTGCTAAGGAAGACCCTAATCAATTAACATGCTTACTATGGAAGCAAAAAGAGAAAATGACAGTATGTGCTTGTCACCTCTGTCAGGTGCTCAAGTCTAGCACATTGTAAGACTCTGGATAGTTTTGTGTTTTCTAAAATAAAACACACTTTCATAACTTGAAATCTGTAATATAAAACCTATTCTGGGGCTTTCCTGGTGGCGCAGTGGTTGAGAGTCGCCTGCCGATGCAGGGGACATGGGTTCGTGCCCCGGTCTGGGAAGATCCCACATGCCGCGGAGCGGCTGGGACCGTGAGCCATGGCCGCTGAGCCTGCGCGTCCAGAGCCTGTGCTCCACAATGGGAGAGGCCACAACAGTGAGAGGCCCGCATAACACACGCACACACACACACACACACACACACACACAAAAACCTATTCTGAATCTTCAGAAATTATCAAAATTGTCAGGGTTACCTTAGCTGCCCCAGAAAGAAGACGGAAATAACTCCAATATAAATATCAACTTGTCATTCAGATACTTGGAGGGTAAAGTTATAGAAATCAAATGATTTGGTAACCTAAGTCCTCTAACTTAACACCAACCTTCTCTAAATCCAGTTGATTTCTCCAGGAATCATTACTGTCCATAGACTAGAAACATTTTCTTTTGAATAAATAGAATCGATAGCCTAATAAGAGACCTATGTGAAATTTGTATAAACTTAACATATGATCTAGGAGATATCAAAAATCAGTGGTAAAGGGGAGGATGATTCTGGGACAACTAACTATTTGCATTAAAAAAAAATTTCAATTATATCCCCACCTCAACAAAAATATCCCCATCTCACCAAAATAAATTCCATATGAGTTAGATTTAAATGTGAAGACATATCATTTTTTTCAAACCCACAGAAAAAATAAAGGTAAATTTTTACCTTATCTGATTAGGGAAAGAATATTTAAGTTTAAATGCAATGGAAGTAATGACAGAGGAAAAGATCAAAGATATAACTATCAAAAATTTTAAAGCATGTATGTATTTTAAAACACTGAAAGCAAAAATTGGGAAAAAAGGAAAATCTTAGGGTTAAAAAAAATGTTAAATAAATTGATATAGGTAGGAATGTTTTGGTTGAGGTATTGAGTATCCATTCAAATGACTTCCTGAGAAAAACTTATGGGGACTCTGAAACGAAGTATAGGAAGTACAGCTGCACCTCATAGGAACAGGAAAATGATAAAGCAGCTTCTCTCTCCTCTCGCCGTCTCCATCTCTCCCTGTCTACGTGGTCTTTCTCTGGACCTCCACACACCTCCCCTACTCTCTCTTCTGAAGGGAACTGTGCCTACTCCTCCACTGTAACTTTAGTTTGCATGTGGTTTTAACTGACCTTGATGCCAAATCTGGCTCCAGAACCCAGCACCATTGTACTGATTCAATCTTTCGGTGCCTTTGTCCCAAACTTCTGGGAAGAAGATACAGTAAGCCCAGCTTGGTCAGGTGTCTATACATAGTTCAGCCATTAATGGCCACTGGGCAAGAGGGTATCCCATTGACATGGAACTGGTAAGGCCTACCTGTTTCTCAGCAGGTCTGGGAACAAGGTAACTCCAAAGACAGGGACATGGGATGGGCAGGCACAAAACACACATCTACTACACTGTTGATGGTATTGTGATGTAGCTTCAGAATAAGAAGTTAAGTAAGAAAAGCCTACTTCAAAGTTTTATAGTCAAAATTCTTTTCAATAGGTGAATAAAAACCCCTGGCTATGCTAGCAGTACTAGACAAGGGTGATTTTTTGTTTTTCTGATGTGTTACACTAGTTTGTATCAATACTTTGCAAATTTCCCATTGCGAACATGCATAATTCTAATAATCAGGAAAGAAATAAAGTAAAAGACCAAAAGGTAAAAAGCCAAAAGTGTTGGAAACTAAGTGCCAAGTATTCCATTTAGGTTGAATTCTCAGGTCCCTTTTGCTGAGATGTCCCAACTTTCAATCCCACCACTGTCCTCCGCACTCACTACTACACTCCAACCTCAGTAAGTGAAAGACTCTTCCCTGAAGACCCACCCACATTCATCAACTGTGCCCTTCTTGTGGTCATGTCGACTAGAATATCCTTCCAGACTTTCTCTGCCCATTGGATGCCCCTCATCCCTCAAGGCATGGATGAAACAGTGAGCCTTCTTCAACTGCCATTGTCCCCACAACGTCCCTTCTCCCCTGTGTCTTGCAGCCCTGAGTTTGTAGCTCTACTATAATCCTCATCCCAACTGTGTTTTCATTGGCTGTACATGTCTCTGCCCTCCCAGCTACACTTGCAATTTCTCTTAGAGAAGTGTTCTATCTTACGAATGCTGTTTCATCAGCAGCTAGCACAGGACATAAGCAAGAGTAGGTTCTTATTGAATTTCTTGCCGAATAAATGTTAAAGTTTAAGGAATTATTTCTGTATTAGGGTCAAAGTCTTCAGATTGTTCTCATTCTAAAAAAAATTTTTTTACGAAGAAAAAGCATGGGATTTTTGCAGTGTCCTAGAAAAAAACATGGATTTCAGAGCCCAGCGGATAAGTTTTGAATCCCAAGTCTGTTACTCACTAATTGGGTCAATTATTAAACTTGTCTGAGTTTCCGTTTCCTCATCTTTAAAATTGGGTTGACAACATCTTTCATGCAGAGTTGATTCAAGGAATAAAGGTGAAATACATAAAATGGCTGGCATATAGTAGGGTTTTAATAAGTGGTAGCTATTATTCATACAGGATTTACTAACTTGATGACATAGGTAGGAAATACTCAGAGAGTTGTGTACTCATGGAAAATGCATGACATTTGAATTACATTTCAAAACGTTAAAAGAGCTTTCATCTCCAAAAATAATCAGTATATTTATAAATGTTTAGAAAAGCCAGTACCTCTAGAATGTATAGGGCTGGAAAACTTATGTGAAATTCTAAAGATATTAAGATTTACAGGGGCTGTCTGATCAAATTTTAGCATTCAACCCACCGTTTCAGCTAATGGTGATCTTTTTCGGCTGAAAGGCCATTAATCCATTAAAGCACAGTATTTTAAACAAACCTCAGGCTGTCAAACTGCTATTACACTGCTCTGGTAAGTAGGGCCAGATTTTTTCTTTTTTCTTAGCTGTGACCAATGCAAAACACAATGGACTACTTATCCATAAAAACATTCTAAGAGGAAGGAACAGGCCAGGCCATAGAAGGCAGAGAAATTCATCTCCTGGCCCGGTGTACGATGTGCCAAGGAGAGTCACAAAATAAGAAACTCTGGTTCTGGATCAAATGGAATCCTCCCAAAAGCACTGATTTGAGGGGCCAGCACTTGCTGTGGGTACATGCGAGTGGGAATCTGAGTGGGGCATGGAGTCAGCTTGGTTGTGGGCTAAGCTTTATGTTTTATTATATTTACGTACCTTTAATATACTGAGTATATTATTTACTGAGTATTTTTATTTTATTTACTGAGTATATTTAATATACTGAGTATTTACTGAGTACACACTGTGTGGAAGACCCCACACTGGGGAGTGGGCGGGATACAAAGGTAAAGACAGGGTCCATGCCCCTAAGGAGTTTCCACTCTACCAGGGAAGCATGACAAACCCACAAACAACTCTAACACCAGATCATGCAGGATACGTGTCACAATACATGTATCTTAAGTGCCCTACAAACTTTACACAGTTTCAAAGGACTCTTGGTGTCTCAAAGATTATCGTATAAGAAAAAGATTCAGAATGCTTACTGAAAAGTTATTCAGTAACAAACACAGCAATCTTAGGATCGGATTTATAAGATTTTTAGTCCAAATGCCTCCTGAAACTTACGAATGCAGTAAATATTTTCCTCCTACAAAGTAGGTGCATTTAGGGGCTCTGCAATTACTCCAAAAATGCTATTCATTAATTTGTCTATATTAATGATTTTTTATTATAATAGTTACATAATTCCCCTCCTTGGGCTCTTTACTCTTGCCATTTCTTCCCCTTAAAGTCTCTCCCAGATTTCACATGCCCTGTTCCCTCATCCGTTCAGGTCTCTGATCAAATATCATCTCCTTAGAGACACTTGTTCTCCCATCCCATTGCTTTCTCTCCTCCTCTCTGCTTTATTTATTTTTCTGTGGTATATATTATTACTGGACATTTTATTATATATTTGTTTATTTTCTGTCTCCCCTTGTTGAAAGTCAAGAGTACTTCTGTCTAGTCCACCACTATAACCTAATACCTAGAATACTACCTGTTATAAGATGGCACCTTGACTTGAGGACACGGGGAGGGGGAAGGGGAAGCTGGGACGAAGTGAGAGAGTGGCATGGACATATATACACTACCAAACGTAAAATAGATAGCTAGTGGGAAGCAGCCGCATAGCACAAGGAGATCAGCTCGGTGCTTTGTGACCACCTAGAAGGGTGGGATGGGGAGGGTGGGAGGGAGACGCAAGAGGGAAGAGATATGGGGACGTATGTATATGTATAACTGATTCACTTTGTTATAAAGCAGAAACTAACACACCATTGTAAAATTATACTCCAATAAAGATGTAAAAAAGAAAAAAGATGGCACCTTATAAACATTCAATGAATAAAAGAATGAATGAATGAACATTAGATTCCTTTGAATATTTTCAAAAGTGGCGAATCTTCATCTAGTGGATGTGAATTTGAATTTTTGAATCAGCCAAGTTCACTTAGAGCTTTCTGGTTAATAAGATGGGTGGATGAAGCTGGAGTCATTCACTCATTCATTCAAAAAATACGGACTGAGGGCAGTTGTGTGCTAGACACTGTTCTAGGTGCTAGATTATCCAGTTGGTCCCAAATGAAATGTGACTATCGAGTAAGATGATGGGCTTTATTACGGGATGGTAAACCAATTGTGAAGATTCCAAAGATGTCTCTCACAGTAGCATCAAAACTGAAACAGGAGCAAAGCTTTTAAAATTGACCACTAATGACATGGATGTGGAGGTTCTGGTATGTTTGTTTTCAAAAGACAAGTTTCAAACATTCATGATTTCATTTCCTAAAAATAGGTTTTCTCTGGTGCCCTCAGTGGGTCTTGTGGAGGCAGGAGGGGGGAGGGATTATAGTGAGGTCTTCTCTAAATTATTTAGGACATTCCAGTGTGCAACAGACTCACCTTCCACAGCTGTTTGTGGGTGGAAAATGTGTAAGCCTGCGACTTGAAGCATAGGCATTTGGGGGGTTTCACAGGTACAGGGGAAAGTATTTTTAGATGTAAGTAAAACTCCTAAAGACACGCATTCAAATAATGTATGCAAATATATCTTGAGATTTTTGTTTCCCTCAGAGTCCAGAACAGAAATTACTTGGTACGTAATTTGGGTTTATAATAGGGTCCTTTAGAACCAGGATATCTCAATCCAATTCTCCTGGGGTTAACATGGTGGTAATAAGATTAGGGACAACTACGTTGATGTGCTTGGACAAACTGGGGTGAGGGCAGCTTGTTTCAGGAGCCAGGAGAACATGCGAGTGGCTGAACCCTACCGTTCTCTGTGTGAAGCTTCCATCCCTGTTGAAGATAGTGAGTATAAATAGCAATAGCTCACACTTGTCGAGTGCTTACTATGTACCAGGCACATACGTGTCTCTCTTGCATTAATGTATTTAATCTTCATGATTCCGAAACAGGTGCTATTATTATCCCCATCTTATAGATGAGAAAACTGAGGTTCAGGGATGAAGTAATAACACTGCCTAGGGTCACCCAACCAGTAAGTGCCAAGTGTACTTTTGTGCCCCAAGGCCGATGTCACTATTCACTACGCTGAATGTCCCCTCTAGGGAATTTCACCCTAAATGTCACCCTTAAAATGTCTTTTGCCTGAAGAAACAGAAGCTTATTACATGTCTAAATCTCAAACAGAAGTGGGATTAATGTAAGTGGGGAAGAGCAAGCTCATTTCCCTTCCCCCTTCTTGGAGTAGCCATAGGCAATGAGGCGTCTGGATTGCCACCAAGCACGTGTGGCCGAGCTTCCTCTGCCACTGGGATATGTGTTTCTAAACCCATCTTGCCTTTTGTGTCTCCCTTCCTTCCATCCCCAGCGCTGTGCTTGGATTTAATCTTTCTGCTTTAACTGGATTCTGAACAAGGCATTTTATTTATTTATTTAACATCTTTATTGGAGTATAATTGCTTTACAATGTTGTGTCAGTTTCTGCTGTATAACAAAGTGAATCAGCTTATGTATACATACATCCCCATATCCCCTCCCTCTTGCGTCTCCCTCCCACCCTCCCTACCCACCCCTCTAGGTGGTCACAAAGCACCAAGCTGATCTCCCTGTGCTATGCGGCTGCTTCCCACTAGCTAGCTATTTTACACTTGGTAGTGTATATATGTCCATGCCACTCTCTCACTTCGTCCCAGCTTACCCTTCCCCCCGCCCCGTGTCCTCAAGTCCATTCTCTACATCTGCTTCTTTATTCCTGTCCTGCCCCTAGTGAACAAGGCATTTTAGAGAACAGTTGGTTAATCCTCCACATGAACCAATGGCAAATTAATTCCCAGGGACATGTTTATTGGATTCTTTTCAATCACAAGGAAGAGAATTCCAGGTGACCTCCATGGAGGAGGTCTAATGCCAGGAGGCACAGACATGCAGATGACAGAGCATTGTCCCATCAGCCTGGGAACAGTGTTTCCAAACCTTGACTCTACAGTCAGCTTCACAAAGCTCCAGGTACAGCCACCCGACTGGCATGTGACCGCCTTCTCTCCATTCACCTAGCATTTTGCTTCCCAAAATATAAGCTCTGATTGGGCCTTTTCACACCACTTGGCTTGAACTCCTGTTACAGACATCCTATCTCAGGCAGGCCTGGACAGCCAGGAAATTCAGTCTCTCACATGGCAGAGAGTCCTGTCCTGTCATAGGGGGTTGATTCAGCTTCCCATGAAGGAAATGAATGTTTCCTCTCTGCTCCACCAGCCTCAGTGTTGGCTTCATCAGGCTGGTGGAAAGATGGCTATAGCAGCATATCAAGACACTAGACCATTCCAGAAGAAGAAGAGAAACCTTCTTGTGGTTCAAGGAAACTTCCAGAAAGCCCTTTTGTCATAACTCATTGCCCAGCAGTGGGTCACATACCCATTCTTGAGCCAGCCCCTGGCATGTGAAGGGAGATTCTCAGTCAGGAAGGAAGGCTGAGTTTCAGATGCTGGTGAGATGAACATGGGTCCCCTACTGCCCCATGAGGCAGAAGTGAGGCAGGCCTGCCTGGGTCCTGACCAACAAGCATTGGCCAGGTCTAGAGTCCTACAAGTCTGTGTTAGCAGTGATTCAAGTGGACCACTTTCCTTCAGAACGGAAACTTGGCCTTTCATGGATTTAGTCTTAAGATACATAACAGAAGAGGCCTACAAGGTAAGGTCCTGCATTTGAGTTGGCTCTCCAAGGCATGTCCTCTTCCGACAGGGGAATAAATCTCTCCTGGTCTTGATCCACACTACAGGAACTTGCCCAGTGTAAAAGAAACCGACCACTGCTTCTCTAATCATTTTTGGGTTTTTTTTTTTTTTGCGGTACGCGGGCCTCTCACTGTTGTGGCCCCTTCCGTTGCGGAGCACAGGCTCCGGACGCACAGGCTCAGTGGCCATGGTTCACGGGCCCAGCCGCTCCGCAGCATGTGGGATCCTCCTGGACCGGAGTATGAACCCGTGTCCCCTGCATCGGCAGGCAGACTCTCAACCACTGTGCCACCAGGGAAGCCCTCTCTAATCGTTTTTATCTTGCTGAGAGATCACACTGCAGTTTGGGCCTGCTCGGCTGTCAGGAAGGATTGTGCTCAGACACCTACTGGGTGATTCTGGAGGGTGTCTGAGCGATTGTCCCCAGCCTGTCCCCACAGTGGTAGCTCTCATTAGGGTGTGGTGGTCAGGCCTTTCCTCTCTTGTTGTTCAGTATCTTCAGTCTGTGTGTGATAGGCTTTGACTTTCTAGCTCAATGTGGCTGAAGAGTTCCACTTGGCTTGGGAAGGTTTATTAAAGTCTGTTCCTGAAGCAGGGTCTAAGCAGAGAAGGCTGGGCAGCCAAGATGGCAAGATGCCAAGTGTCCTCAGATTGAACTTAGCCTTGTCCCGGCTGCTCTCGTAGGTGCAGACCACTGTTGCTCTAGTGACAGCTCCTGCCCTGCAGCAGTCCTGATGTTAGCTGGGCCTCTGTCCTTTTGCAAATTAATAAACATTGTCTCGAGGCACCCCTCTGCCTTTTCCCCCACGTCCTGGGCCCTCCTCAAGCTGTCTGCAAGTTTTTGTGATGTGATTTCCCACGTCGTCTTCATTTGTTGACTCCGAGTAAAACACAGCCTGTCTCAACTGGAACAAGGCGGGTTTTTGGATTTTTACTCAGAATCTGGGAGAGGTGGGTGGGGGAGGTCTGGTATGTAAGCACAGCCAAGGTCTTAGTTGAATATGTAACAACCCTGTTGTCAAACTTGTTGGCTGTTCCTCCCTTGGGAATTGCTCACTGACTGACCCTCCTCCTATGGCAATGTCCTTCCCTCCTTATAACTGCCTTTATCCAGCTGTTCCCCAGACCTCGTGATTCTTAACCACTTTATTCCTTGGGGTGATTCCTGCTGTTTTGCCTTAGCCTACTAGGCCCCTCCCTGGGGCCACCTTTCTGCAACTAGACCGGCCCATCAAAAGTATGTGCCGTATAGACACAGTTCTGCCCTTAAAAATTGTGTGTTCAGCTCTACAAACGTAAACTGTTCAGATCTGTGGTTGGAATAATGCCCCCGTGCCCCTCCCTCCCTTTCCAAGTCCTAATCATTGGAACCTGTTAATTTGTTGTGATATAAAACAAAAGGGAGTCTAAGGTAGCAGATGGAATTAAGGTTGATAACCAGCTGAACTTAATATGATTTGACTGGGCCTACCCAGATAATCCAGGATTAAAAGTAGAAGAGGGAGACAAAGACTGAAGAGACTTACAAGAAACACTCAACAACTTGTCGCTAGTTTCAAGATGAAGGGACCACAGACCAAGGAATGCAGGTGACCTCTAGAAACTGGAAAAGGTTAGAAAACTGATTCCCCGCAGAACCTCCAGAAGGAAAAAAGCCTGGCCGACACCTTCATTTTGAAGGTTAGCCCACTGGACTTCAGACCAGTAGAGTTGTAAAGGGATAAAATTGTGATGTTTTAAGCCACTAAGTTTGTGGTAACAGAAAATTAATACAGGTCTCATGCAGAAGTTTTCCTCATTTTTACCCTATTTCCTAAAATTTTTTGATTTTTGGGGGGGTTTCCATCATCCTTCATGACAGTAGACTTCATCCCATGTAGGCCACAGTCTTCAGAGACTGGCTAATTAATCTAGTAACGGGCTGGGGAAACCACACAAGAACATAGAAAATCTAAGCCTCCACCTGGGCCAGGTGACATATGATTCAGAAGCTGCTTTGGTATAACGGATACTTGACCTAACGTGAAAGTCCGTGTCCAGGTTAATGGAAGAGCATTAGGAATTCACTGACTCAGTCTTTGGCACTGATGCTGGCTGATGTATACAGCCTCAAAGTAGAAGAAATGACTTAAAAGTGTATAATTTGTGAATTTGCCAATTGATTTTCATTTGAATAGGATCATATAGTAAAAGTGGTATAGGAAATAATTTTAATGGAAATAATTTTGTGAAATAAAGGCCACCTGGGAATATTTGAGTAATAAAAATAACTAAATAACATAAAATGGTGATACTCACTTGTCTACATCTAAGAGTGCTGGAAGGTTCCAATCAATTGTGTACATGTTATATTCTGTAGCCAGGCCAACTCAGCATTTACCAATAAGAAACTGCGAAGCACCAGATTTTGTTTTGCCTTTCTCTAAATGACTATCTTTGAGGGGCCTTCATTCTCAACAAAACTTTGCACTTTGTGTTTAAGAAATATTTTCCCCCAAAGCTCTACAAGGTAGTCTTCTGATAGAAACTGTTTCTGGTGTCTCCCCTGCTTCAACAACCCTTTGAGCACAGCAGATCCTGGAAACACAGATGTCCAAATGAAAATAGTTAAATCTATGTGGCTGCAGGACCCATACAGCTGTGGCTTCTGTCAGCTCTTCAATAAAATATTAAATGTGTGTCTATTGTTTGGGAGCTGCCCACAGTCCCTTGTTCAGCTGGCAGAGGTTAAAGGGTATGTAGATTACTTAGCCAACTGTTTGGTAATTGTCACAGTCAGTTACTTGGTAACCCGCAGAATAGCATTCTCTGGAGGTAGAGCCTTTGTTGCTAAGCAATAAATTCAGGTAAAATAACCGTTCCCTAGTTCTTATTGGCCCAGTTTTAAAACACAGGGTATAGGTTGGGTTTTCTCCCTCATAGGCTCCCATACCTCTTTTGTTTTTCCATCCAGGCCATGAAACGAGTGCTGATAATTTGGACAGCCCTTGTTTGCTGGGATTTGTCTACTGCTGATGCAGGCTGGGGACCAAGCAAATGGCTGGAGAGCAGGATTTATTGGGGTGTGCTCTCAGGTTTCTACTGTCATAATGTACCTTCTGGATCTTGGTCTGGAGATTGGCCAATCTGTAAGTCAGATGGGCACTAAGAAGACCAAAAGCAATGGCAGAGATTTAATGAAAAGGAAGGAAAATGTATGCCTGATGATGTTTTTCTACATTAGTATCAACCCTATAATTATTATTAATATTATTGTTATTTGTTACATCTTGAAATACCTCTTGGCCCTCAATACTTGCATAAATGCTTTTTTTTAATTTTTTTTTATTTTTTTGCGGTATGCGGGCCTCTCCTGTTCCAAAGCACAGGCTCCGGACGCGCAGGCTCAGCGGCCATGGCTCACGGGCCCAGCCGCTCCGCGTCACGTGGAATCCTCCCAGATTGGGGCACGAACCAGTGTCCCCTGCATCGGCAGGCGGACTCTCAACCACTGCGCAACCAGGGAAGCCGTGCATAAATGCTTTATAAGTAAATCACTCTGTGTTACAGAGACCAAGAGCACTGGGAAGGAAGGCACTTGGGCAGGAAAATTTTAATTTAGTCCCGGCAGGACAGGTTTAAACAGGCTTCCTCCTTTAAGGGACTGGCTGCAAACAAGCTAATCAACCTGCTTCATGACTGTACTTCTTCCTACCTCAAAATTTTTGAAAAGATCAGGAAATAATGTTACAGATGAATATTCCCTCACAGTTTTTTTAGTCTCGCCTGGCAGTGTTTGATTAGAAGAGAAATTTAAAAGAGTCGTGTTTTGGTTCTCTTCAAAAAGTCTACAAATAACAAATGTTGGCAAGGATGTGGAGAAAAGGGTACACTGTTGGTAGGAATGTAAATTGGTGCAGCCACTGAAGAAAACAGTATGAGGGGGTTCTTCAAAAAACTAAAAATAGAACTACCATCTGACCCAGCAATTCCATTCCTGGGTATATATCCAAAAATCTAAAAACACTACTTTGAAAAGATACATACACCCCAATGTTCATAGCAGCATTATTTACAATTGCCAAGACATGGAAACAACCCAAGTGTTCATCAACAGATGAATGGATAAAGAAGATGTGATACACACACACACACACACACACACACACACACACACACACACACACACAGTGGAATATTACTCAGCCATAAAAAAGAAATTTTGCCATTTGCAACGACATGGATGGACTTGGAGGACATTATGCTAAGTGAAATAAGTCAGGTGGAGAAAGATAAATACTGTATGATATCATATATATGGAATCTAAAAATTGCAACAAACTAGTGAATATAACAGAAAGAAGCAGACAGATATAGAAAACAAACAAGTGGTTACCAGTGGGGTGGAGAGGGGCTATATAGGCGTTGGGAAGTGGGAGGTACAAAGTATTGGGTGTAAGATAGGTTCAAGGATGTATTGTACAATATTTTGTAGTAACTGTAAATAGAAAGTAACCTCTAAACATTGTATAAAAATTAAAAAAAAACCAAACTACCATATGATCCAGAAGTTCCACTTCTAGGTATATATCCAAAGAAAACACTAGTTTGAAAAGATACATGCACCTCAATGTTCATAGTAGCTTTATTTACAATAGCCAAGATATGCAAGCAAACTAAGTGTCCATCAACAGATAAATGGATAAAGAATATGTGATATATATATAGATAGATATCGATATACATATAGATAATGGAATACTACTCAGCATAAAAAAGAATGAAATCCTGCCATTTTCAGCAACATTAATGGACCTAGAGGCTATTATGCTTAGTGAAATAAATCAGACAGAGAAGGACAAATATTGTATGTTATCATTTATATGTGGAATCTAAAAAATACAACAAACGAATGAATATAACAAAACAGACTCACAGATATAGAAAACAAACTAGTGGTTATCCGTGGGGAGAGGGAATGGGGGAGGGGCAAGACGGGGTAGGGAATTAAGAGGTACAGTCTACTATGTATAAAGTAAATGAGCTATAAGAATATATTGTACAGCACAGGGAATATACCCAATATTTTACAATAACTTTAAATGGAGTATAATCTATAAAAATATTGAATCACTATGTTGTACAACTGAAACTAATATAATGTTGTAAATCAATTATACTTTAGTAAAAAAGGAAATGACAAAATAAATTTTTTAAATAATAATAAATTAAAAAAAAAAAGAAAACCTATGAATTCAAATGAGCATACCTGCCACTTGCCATGGAGAGTCACTGTTGCTCAGAGGCAGTGTTTGAATTCTGCCTGGGATTCCCATTCGCTGGGGCCTGCCACTGTCACTTCCACAGGTGAGCCTCACCTTAGGTAAATTCCATCCATGAATGTCCAGACCTGCCTTAACAGACAAGTTAAAGGATAAACATTTTTGTATCTAAAAGATATATTTATGTTCAAAAGGGTTCACACACACACACAAATTCCTTCTAATAGTAATCCCCACTAGAAGATTTTAAATATGTTTCCATTTTTTTTATGGTGAGTCAAAGCGTACCCATAAGGTATAAAAATTATGGAATGCAACATGCTTTAGGGCCAGCACAGAAGCCATTTCCTGGTCATAACCTCTCTCAAAAGACTCCCAGTTGGAATTTAAGGGCCTCTGCCAGCTGCCACTGCTCCTCTAGACTGAGTGGTGTGTAAGAGAAGCAGGAGTCTCAAACCCAATTACCCCATTTAGCAGCTGGGCAGGCTTGGGCAGCTCAATTGACCTGTCTCCACCTCCATTTCCTCATCTTTAAAATGGGAATAAAATAAGGTTATTTAGAAACAGGGTTGTGAAAATTACATGACAATGCATTTAACCCCCTCACCACGTAATAATCATTAGCTTTGATTATAATTCTCTCTCCTTTCGGACCGACAGTGTCTCAAATTAACATAAATTCCTGTTGAGTATGTGCTATAGGCAAGGCTCTATGTTGGCCACTTAAGTCTTGTTACAGTTAATGGAGATAAAAGGGTATTAATACTTAATGTAATTATATGACTTTTCTAGAGAAGCGGCCTACAGAGAGCTCAAAGGAGTGACACAGCCGAAGGCTCACCACGTGAGAGACGCGCCTCTGCTGGGCAGCAGCCTAGACACAGGATGTTTGCTGGGATAGGTCCCTGCGCTGGGATAGGGCACCAGCATTTAGCTTGGCAGACTCCCCTCGCTCCAGCGAATCCCTGGTCCACAGTAAGTGGTCAATAAACAGTTGCTCAAGTTGTTGGATCAGGAAAGGATGAAGCAGAGAAAAGGAAGAGGTCAGGTTCAAAGGGTTTCCTATAGCTTTTGTTGTTATTTTCTTGTCTGTTTCCCTTTTAAATCTAAAATGCTCTAAGTCCTTTATGGACTCCTTCACCATGTAGGAAGGTAGAGAGGCATCTTACTCTCCTTGGTATGTGGATATGAGATTACTGAGAGAACATGCATCTAAATTGCAACCCAAAAGGACAAGAGCCACACAAACAAAACAACACAACAAAACATTAATTTGGATAAAATTCCATGCAGGTCTCACTCCTTCCACATTTTCATTCACAGAGGTTCCCTTGAAATGGCAAGTTAGATAAACTAGTACTTCTATACAAAAAGAGATGTTCGGAGTCCTTCAATAAAATGAACTTAACAATAAGAAGAAAGAGACGTATTATTCTGTGCCCAGAAGGGCCACACACCCAGATGGGCTGGCCACAACTCCCATGGACATGCCCCTTGCAGCTCCGCTCCACAGAATCTTCTATTGAGCAGATCCTATCATAAACATGAACCAAGCACCAATGCCACAAAGTAAACTGACAGATGAAAAGAACAAAAAGAATTCCCCAGCACAGTTTTGTGAGGCAAAAGAGGGAAAATCCTAGTCTGACTTCTGAGGTTAGTGACAGTTTAACTTAATAGACTCTTTTTATTGTGCAGAGTAAATATTTCGGGTTAGGAGGAATTCTTTTAAACCTTAAAGTAGGTTAAAGAAGCCCTTACTACTTCTCATCTGCAACTGGTGCATGGTACATTTGTTAGTTGATGACTCTAAGTAGAACCCAAAAGAAAATATCTTGTCACCTGTGTACATGCTGAACTGTGTATGTTCCTCAACTTCACCCTTTGTTAGATTATCAATTGTCACATAGGTTTACAAAATTAAAATTGGGCTTTTTACTGTCTTTTCACTCCTTATATTTGCTCTATAACCTTCTTATAATGATTTTCTCATTACAATAATCTCCTTGTATATTGGAATGATTCTTTGGATCGAATTACCTCATGAAGAAATCATTTTGATATTTCAGAAATAAAACCCCTTTGGATTGAGTCCAAGAGCCACTATCACTTTAAAACAAATTGGTCTTTGTGACAAGTCATACATTAAGACTCTTGGGTGTTTTAACTTAGGTTCCGAAGAACACTCTATCTCCGATACCCAAATGTCAGAATCCTAAACTAAGACCAATTCACTTTTTTAGTTCTGTCTTGTCTCTAAGTATGAGAAGACACAATATTTTGACAGCTGAGGCACATTCTATATTTACATTTTCACACAAACAAGGCACACTTGCACATTTTATCACCACACAAAATAAACCTAGAGAAACATCTTTCTTCCTGTCCCATACATGTCATTTGGTCATGAGGCATTATTCTTGCCTCCTTATTCTTATTTTTAGAGCAAGCTGTGTTTTAACTAAACTTTCTTTTTTTCCTGGTTTAATGGTGATTAGATGACTCCTTGCCCTGCACAATGAGAGACCGTCTCCCTCTCTGTATGCTGTTCTTAATTCCTGAACCCAGAGCTCTTCTTAACTGGGAACAGTTCTTTTTTATTTTGAGACAGAGTATACTGCAAGAACACGCAAACAGATAGGAAAGGGCCTCCCCAAAGTATGCTCATTTTGGAACACGCTTGTCGTTAGGATGGTGCAAATCTGCCTGATTATTTTTTATCTAGACTAAACTCCAGTGAGGATTTTTTTTTTTTTTTTTTTGGTTTGGTCTGTCCTTTTTTTTTTTTCTTTTTCTTTTTTTTCTTTTTCTGTCTCACAAAAACCAAGTGTTCTCCAGCAATGAGGCAACAGAAAAAATCAATACTTGCCATGTACCATGTAACCAATAGAATAAGGGGAATGATTTATGTATGGATGGATGCAGCCTGAATCAGCTGGGGCCTCGCACAGAGAGAGAGAAAGAGAGAGAGGGAGAGACAGAGAGAGAGAGAGAGAGAACAGAGGGAGGTGGGGGGCGAGCTGAACTGCGGTGATTATTTCTACAGTGTGGCCAGATTTTTTTTCCTGCAGCAATAATCCCCTTCTCCAGCACTGCAGGACAGAGGGAAAGCCTGCAATCTGTGGAATATATGATGGCTCAGCTCTCCCTCCTTTCCTCAGAGTCCTGATGCCTTGTTCATACTAAGGTACACTGAGAAGGGGAAGATGATGTATGGCCTGTAGCCCTTCAACCTTCCAGTCATCTCCATCCTAAGAAAGGCTAGTGATGGGTCGACAGCACTAGTTGACAGAGAGTCAAATTATCAACAGGATTTAAAAACAATAAAACGTTCCAGCACCGCTTCCTAAGAAGACCAGCAGGAAGGGCTTACAGACAAGAACTACTCTATACTCCATGAGTTTCTGCTGGAAATATAGTTTGGTTAACTGGAAATCCAGAGCGCTGCAGCATTTAAAGGTATTTAATCTTGAAGGTAACTTTTAGGGTAACTGATACTCTTGCTGAAAGCTTAGATATTAACTGTACTTATGTGCTTGTGGTGTGAAGGTGCAACTAGACGGCACCGAATCCAGCTACTTCCTAGCTGGATACATGGCACTATTGTATATGGAATTCTGGTGGTTGGGACTTTAAACTGGGTTAAACGTTTGCTTTAGAATGACATAATATACAGATTTAAATGACATGTTTTATTAAATTCCTACTCCCTGCTTCAAACTCAGGATGAACCATGTAAGACTTTGTGAAAGGCATATATGACCATTTCTTGGGAATATCTTTGTTTTTTGAAATGTATTTAAATAGATCTAAATTTATTTTTGTAAATTACCTTCCTTCTACATTGTGCTTGAAACTCTAGGGAGCTTAACAGCATTATATTTCTATCAGTCTGTTGAAAAAGACTGAAATATGTCCTTTTATGAGGAACATTGATACCATATAATTTTTAACCATTTTTTTGCATCCTTTAACCCAAATACAGTGTTAATATCACAGTTAGGTATTCCCCTAAAATATCCTATGTTCAATATATGATCTATTACACTGCACATAATACTTGGAAAGCTATTTTAAATACAGAATGTAGCAGAATAATGCCATGCCATTAATGTATGCTTAATTTGGAACTGGTAGTGTTAATACCCATAAGCTGTTAAAATAGCTTTTTATTCTCCCTTCAGTTGAAAGTATCCATTCAACTCAACATTACTGTACACTCTGTTGACAAAATATCATGTTGCTTTTTCAAATATGTATGTTCTCTAAAAATTATCTTAAATTCTCATAACAAAATTCCATGTTGTTTTTTAAATACATATATTCAAAGTGTACAGAATGGCAATTTTAACATTTTTCCAAATATATATTTGTTATCTAGTTTTTTCTTTCATTTATTGCATAACTATCTTTTTGTTTCTGGAATATTGTATTTAGTCCCTCATTTACATTTATTTAGCAGTACATTTATTTAGCAGTCGTGTGCATACATAGGATTAAGGATTAGAAGCAAAGAGTAGAGAACTAGAAAAGTATATAGAACTATTCTCGGTAGTCTTCATCTTTTAAATGACTCTTCATACTTTAATATCATTTTTTATGGGTGTTATTGAAGAGCAGTTAAGTTGAAACACTATTAGTTATAAATCAGTAATACTCTCATGTCTTCATTTAAATACCTAGTCACTGAGAGATTTGATCTACCCTGTTCTTTGCAAAACTATTTTGGGAAGATTTCTATGTAAATTAAATAAATGCATATGATGTCTTTCCTCTAAACAAAATTAGAGCAATAAAAATGCAGTCCACAAGTAAACTATATGTAGTAAGACATCTTTCAGTAATTTTAATACAAAACTGATGACCCAAACCAGCAGAAAGTATGCACAATTATTTTGAATGGGGGAGGCCAAGTAGATATCTGCTGCCTTCACATAAGGACAGATAAACCTTGTTTTTTACCTTTTGATCTGGATCATCATTCTCTCTTTCACTCTTCTATTGACCCAAACAGGTAAAACAACAGAAACCCCTTACCGTCTTCACTTTTGGTTCCACTGCCTCAGTCAGGCTGTCCAGCTGAGGGTTAATAAACACAGAAAATCTGGAGATGGTCCCAATATAGTGAGGACCTTGAAGACCAAGATCAACGCTGCAGGTACCACAGCCAGAAGGAACATTATTAGTGCCCTACAAGCAGGTATGGGCTCCCCCAGAAAACTAAAGCACACGGGAATGAAGAAACATGATCACAAGCAAGGTGCTGCTGAACTCTAAGGTAAGCACAAGCAGGACCTTGTTGCAGGTTTATTTTTAGAGATGTGTTGCCGCCACTTAAGAAGAACTGTTATCTATAGCAGAGAAAAAGAGTAAAAGTCTGCCAAAGGCCACAGTTTATTTAAGTCAAGCCACGTCTACTATATTATTTGAGATGGGCCTTAAGGCCGCAGGTACCGGAGTGTCAGCACACAGAGAATTCTGGCCCCAACAATAGGAGAAACACGGAGAATGAGTGATAAACTAACTGCAGTTAGGAGATGAGTAAACAGGAAGCCCAAGAATTGGATTTCATTGTTAGTTAACAGATTGCAAACAGCATCCTTTTGTTTGAAAAGTTTATATCTATTAAACATAACTTTCCAAGTTCTAATAAAAGCTGAATAATCCTTCTCCCCAGTTCGAGAGTAAGTTCCTGTAAACACCTGGAGTTAAAATGCATAAATGAAACTCAGGTTGGCATCTTATGCCATGACAAAAAAAATAAATAAAAATCTTCTCATTGTGAACGGGGTCTTCAGTAGACATCTGCTATGCTTTTTTTCCTTTATCGGTGGTTAGTTTCACTGATGAAATAACCGTTAAAGAGAAAATCAATATCTGAGCTTATCCACCTGCTTTGTTTTAGTACCTCAAATTATTTTAAAAACTGATTAACACGAATAACTCACTATTTAGGAAATACAACAAATGAGTGTTTCACATTGCTACTCTAGCATCCACAGAAAGAAAGAAAGAAAGAAAGAAAGAAAGAAAGAAAGAAAGAAAGAAAGAAAGAAAGAAAGAAAGAAAGAAAGAAAGAAAGAAAGAAAGAAAGAAAGAAAGGAAGAAAGAAAGGAAGAAAGTAAGAAAGAAAGAAAGAAAGAAAGAAAGGAAGGAAGGAAGAAAGAAAGAAAGAAAGAAAGAAAGAAAGAAAGAAAGAAAGAAAGAAAGAAAGAAAGGGGGGGGAGGGAGGGAGGGAGGGAGGAAGGAAGGAAGGAAGGGAAAAGGTAATATCCAGTTCTCATTTACTTAACGATTCATTAATCCACATAATAGAAATAAATGAAAGAGCTAATAAAAACATCCACATTTTTACTTTCTAAAAGTCTAATTTCATCCTTGCACTAAAATGAAAAATAAAATAAACGAAAACATTCTAATGTGAAAAATCAATATTATTACTTCTAATGAAGTCTGTTTATACCTGAGAGAGAACTTTCAGGCTCTCCATAAAAGAACTGTCTCTCACTCACTTGGTTTCTTTTTCCTTCAATTAGCCTATAGCAGCCAGAGCATCTTGGGCTAGTCTAGTTTAATCTGAACATAATTGGATGGCAAGTTTCTATTCTCTAATGTGAATGAACTCACCTTAAAAACACATAGAACTTAGATTCTATTTAACATAAAGGTTAAATAAGGACAACAAAAAGTGACATTGCATTTCTGTTCACTGATATGCTATTAAATATGATTACCTATACTTTCCAGACCTTGCCTAGGCATGGAAGCACAGGCAACATCTGCTGAAAATATTCAAAGACAGATGCCCAAACCTGTACCTCAACTGATTTGCCTGGTAGCGTGAGCTTCCTAGGCCCTCATCCTGGCTGTTCGCATTTGCATCTGTATAGATTATGTGAAGATATAGATCCTCTCAGAAAGCTGTCTAGTTCTAGCTACAACTTAATGGTTTTACTGTATGGGCTGCTTCATTTATTTGACCAGAATTTTTCTCCTATAAGATCTAAATGAGAGCCCATCCTCCCCCCTCCCCAGGGAATAATGCAAAAGATGGGAGGTTCTTAATAAAACATTAATCGTGATAAATTTCTGGTTTTTGCTCCTTCGGCCAGGGCTATTTCCATGGCAACATCCTCTCATCCTATTGTTGGGTTGTTCTTCATTCACACAGCAGGTTAAGCCCAGGGCAGCGAGGGCAAGCTAATGGTCAGCCTTTATTTTCTCCGGCCCTTCAACAAAGGTTAGTTGAGGTCACCAGAAGCCAAAGGGTAATTACTTTTCCTCCATAGGGTTAAAGGTACACAGATTGCTATTGCGACAACTGTATGGATGACCTTCAGCTTTTGACGCTCAATCTTCTTTCCTTTCATCAGAGTGAATAAGTGTGATATAAAAGTGGTGATGCACCCCCATGCCTGAAATTCAGAATAGAAAGCCAAACGTCTTTTTATTTTGTAAAGCTACTATCTATTAGTATAATATACTCTTGGAATCAATTGGAAAACCCAATGCATAAAAGGTTTCCTATCCCTTAAATAGGAAAAAACAAAACAAAACTAAAAGCCTCATGGCAGAAAATTGCAGCTGTTCACTGGCTTTCTTATTTAGTTATTTTGATATTCATAATTTCCCAGGCTTCAGTCATCTTCCTGAGGGTGTGTTCTTTAAGGCTGAGAAGCAAATGGAAGGTTTCCTGGCTCCTCGAAGCATCTGGGGCTCTATTTTTTCCCTTCAAACATCAATTGCGACCTTGTCCCTCTAAAACTGACTAAAAGTCAGATTGAAATGAGTTTTCTCTCTTTGCTTCTCTATTCTCAAAGAAAGACAGCCTCTAAATTAATTTTCAGGGGTATGGAGGGAGATCTTTTGAAAATGAGTGATTAAGACACTTTGCCCACTAATTTGAAGAGCCACTTTGAGATTCGGGCTAGTTATTTTAATCTGGAATGTCAAAAAAATGATTATTATCATTTTGGGGGGGGGTTCCCAAAATGGAGCCAACCACCAGCCTGATGGATGCATTTGCCATGGGTCTACCACCAGGCAAAGAGACTTTCAGCTCCCTGGACATGATGACTTTGCTAATGGTTCATCTCAACAGACACACAGAAGGGAGCCTGAGCCCCTTCATGGGAGATGGGTTAACATCACCTGAAAGAGCCACTTGGCCCAGTCTGCAGCCTTAGCCACAGGGAACCATTCCCCTGAGACTCATCGTCTTTGTCCAAGAAGTTGCCTTGGTGAGAGGAGCATAAAGGGAAGTGAGAGTAGACTGCCCCCGACTCCCACCTCAAGAGGAAGGCGGAGACATTTTTTTCTGTCCCCTTCTCAGATTCACCCTCCTGTGATCTGAGAGTAACCAGCCACTTCATTCCCCTGCAGTCCTCTGTCTCCCCCCATCAGTACTGGTCTAGCTGCCTCTCCAGCCCTTCCCTCACACTCTTCGTATTGAGTCACCCTTCTGCTCACGAGCTCCCTGGAAATCTCTGGATCCACCTCCCAAGATTAGCACTCTGGTTGCTTCATCAGCTGGTGCCTCCATTTGGCCTCTCCCTGTTGGCCACTCTGCCTTAGTCAAGCAACCTGCAGCCTCCTCTGTGTGACTTCACCCTCCCTGGGCTTTCACCACCCTCTCTAAATGCCAGTCCTCTCAATTCCTCCTCCTTTGAAACATTCATTTAAAGTTTTGTTACTTCAGGAATTCCTCCATATTTTATCCCCTGCTACATCTAAATAAATTAAATACATTTAATAAAGTATTATATATTATATAGCTATTATATATAACATATCATACAAATAATTATATAATAAGGCTGTAGAAAATACATCTAAATATCAAGTCTTATTAAATAGCAACTTTTAAAAGACCTAAAGCCTTAAATTATCCCCATTTACAAATACCTGGGTCTCTTACAACACTACTGTTTTATAAGAGACAATTCATCACATAGTTACTGTCAGTAATTATCTTGGCAAGTTCTATTTTTTTCACTTTTCTTTATTCTCTATTGTCCTTTCTACATCTCTACAGAGTCCTGCCATTCTTGAGAGTGAAACATTTTGTTATCATATCACAAGCTCCCCAAATAGTCTCCTTGCTCTCAATGAGCAAAATCTGCTATTATTAACTGATGATTAAGAAGGGCATAACAGAAAATAAAACAAAATATAACCACACCCAGAGATATTTTATTTTAGAAGGGATTCCTGAAGTCCTCAAAACCCATAGAGCACAGTTCTAGATGTGGAATAGTCAGTGGTAGAGATAATATTTGGAGAAGAAGGTAAGAGACCTAAGAAGGCATGCATCAGGGTCTAGCATGTGACCTGCATACATATAACCAGATGAAAGAAGGAAGGGGAATATCTACAACTGCCCACAGCAAGCTGACAGCAGTGCCCCTCACTGGTAAAGAAATTGCCCTTTCCTCAGTTATAGACCAAAGCCAAAGGACCAATTGTATTCTCAGGTCAGGGCTCCCTGATAGGGGCATTTAAGGAAGGCAGAGCTATGAACTCCTAAAGCTGGTTCTAGGCTGGTTAGCTGGGGCTCAAAGAAGTATTAGGGAGAGTGATCGGTTCACACGAGGTAAACCTTAGGAAAGTTACTCTCTCCCTTTCTGCATAATTACTCTCCTTTCTCATTCCCTCTCCATCATCCCCAGCTTCCCCAGCTGCCCAGAGTCCCATCTCACATGGGGGTTTTAACATCAGTGGGCCATATTTTCCCCTGATCTGTTAAGAAAGATACCTGGATGAAATATTTAGCCATAAACAAGGCATCTCTAATGATGGCACTTCAGGCATTTTGGATTTTGATGAGGGAGATATTTAGAAGTATCACCTTCTGAGGTCCTGCCAGGTGACCCTTTGAGTGCTCTCCAGGCCAGTGACAAATTGAAAGCAAAGCACCGGGTTACATTAGGTCAAATCTTCTGGCAACAGAACAAGTCACTCACTTCCATTCATTCCAAAATGGACATGAAATTCTTCCTCTTTAGGCAATAAATTCAAGCACTTACCCTTAGCTTCTTACTATTTTTAAAAGCTCTTTTTTTCCTCTTGAAATACAGAGCCATTGGATTCTCTGCCTTATAGTAGGCTTCTCTCTTTCTCACTTTGTAGATAAATTGTTACTAAAAGGTTAAACATAGAGGAATTTTCACAGTCACAATCAGCTCTTCCTCATGTGCCAGAAATAGATGTGACTTGTCATCTCCTCTAAATGGTATCTTCACATGTGGGATGTAAGGATGTCTCCTACAGAACCTGCTGCAGAAATGCCTCTAGTAGTTGTTGAGCAGCTACAGAGAGTGATAGGGAAGCACCGTGGTCCAGAGCATCAGGTTCAGTGTCAAATGAGTGATGAGTGCTCAGGGGTCCAGCACTGGTCACCTGGCATCTCGGGGTGATGTGGTGTTCTAAAGCTTGGAGCACTGCCAGGGCTGACATGAGACAGGACCTGGAAAGATGACTGTAACACAGTGCTCCTCAAATTGTAGCATGCATAAGAAGCACAGATTGGTGGATCTCACCTCTTGAGAAGCTGATTCAGTAGGCCCCCAGATCTGCATTTCTAATAAGATGCCAGGTGATGAGGATGCTCCCCAGCTGTGGCCCCACTTGGAGGAGTACTATGATAGATTTCCCTTCTCTGGATTTCACTCCTTGTACCTCTAAAATGTACCACCACCTTTCCACTGTGCAAAGCGTTTCTCACTTGTTCAGAAATGCTTGTGATTTCTAGACATCACTCTTTTACCTTCTTGTCCTCTGCTCTGGTTCTCACTTCATTACTTTTTAATTAATTAATTTTATTTATTTTATTTTTGGCTACATTGGGTCTTCGTTGCTGCGCGTGGGCTTTCTCTAGTTGCAGTGCACGAGCTTCTCATTGCAGTGGCTTCTCTTGTTACGGAGCATGGGCTCAAGGCACATGGGCTTCAGTAGTTGCAGCACATGGGCTCAGTAGTTGTGGCTTGCAGGCTCTAGAGCGCAGGCTCAGTAGTTATGGTGTAAGGGCTTAGTTGCTCCACAGCATGTGGGATCTTCCTGGACCAGGGCTCGAACCCGTGTCCCCTGCATTGGCAGGCGGATTCTTATCCACTGCACCAACCAGAGGAGTCCTCTCACTTCATTTTGACATAGTCTCCTAGTTTGTATGGATTATATGGGCCCATAAGAATAGCACTTTTCCTATTTTATTCAACTACAAAGCAACTCTAGTTTCCTACTGTTAAGGAGGAAAATGTCTTGCCTTTCACCATCATTCTCTATATCCAGAGAAGCCCTTTCCATAAATTCCAAATCCTCACCTCTCTGCCAGCACTTAGGTGGTCCTTTCTCTTCTCCGATCTTAGATGAGCTAAGAGATTGCCAAGACATACAAAGAGACATAATCCCTTTCCCAGGAAGCTTGTACTGTTGCGTAACAACTTAGCCTAATGGTGAAGCGCATGGACCCTAGTGCCAGACAGACAGATTGGTTCAGGTGCCAACTATGCTTTTATTAGCTGTGACCCCAGACAAATAATTTAGCCTTTCTCAGCCTCAATTTACTTTTCTGCAAAGTGGGAATAATAATAATACATACCTCATAGGGTTCTGATAATATCTGAATAATATAATGCATATAAAGAGCTTAGGCACAGTGCCTGGAACACAATAAGACCTGCATATGCCGTAGCTATTTGTATAAAGCCCACATCATGAACTGATAACACAGGCTTTAAAATTCTAGCTCAGCAGCTTCTTTGTTAGGTAATTTGGGGCAAACTAATATACCTTTGAGCCTCAGTTTCTTCATTATTAAATGGGGATAATTCACCCATCTCCAGGATTGTTATAAATCTTAAATGTAAAAATATATAAATGTCCTAGTACTGTTCCAGAAGATACCCAACCAATGACTCCTATAAATAGTGTGATTTTTTAACATATTGCCCTTTAATGGCCTGGAGTCAGAACATAAGTCCTGCCTTTGACTTTGAACTCCAGCCTCTGAACAGCTCTTCGAAGCCTCCCACAGCTTTCAGCCTCCAATTAAAGTAGCACCACTACTTAATTTCTGTGTTCATGGAGCCTAGACAAGTCGTTTCCACAGGCAGATCCCAGATTTTGGGATTTCACACATCAGTAAAGACAGCTAGCAATAGATAGATAGATAGATGATAGATAGATAGGGATAGAGAGATAGAATTAGATAGATGTATAGATAGATATTATCATGGGGTTCAAAATAGGGCACCAACTTTTTTTTCCCAGTAAAGGGGCTTTATTTTTTGTTTTTAACTACCATCCATCAACACTGTCGTTTCATGAAAGAAAAGATTTTATCGTTAAGAAATAGAAACACAGATCAAGAGAAAAAAAGTCTGCCTTGTGGGTGTGTGCGTGCATGCACACACACACACACGCACAATTTGTCTTCTCATTTTACCATTAACGTGGAACAGAATGCCAAGGGGCCCACAAATGTGAGTGGGACCCTGACTTACATTAACTTGGAGCTGGCCTCACCTGCACGCTAGAGTGCTTCCATACTGCTTCTTGGCAAAGGCAAGCAGGACAGGGATATGCTTCTTCCAGGTCCTGGAGCCCTTGGCCACCTGTCTTTCCTGAGCCTCTGAGGAACAGAAGGGGGTGGGGTGGAAGACCCCACTGAGTCCCTCTCTAGTTGTGCAGTGTTCTCACATCCTCTCTGAGGCTGACTTCCTTGTCCAGCCAGGCTCCCACGTGCAGGCTGCCAGGTAGTATTTACCTGCTGTTTTACTATTTCCCAACATCTCGCACACTTCCTAACATCTCTCGCCTCAGCTGGTTAAGCATTTTGCATATCGATACTCATTTATCTGAAAGATATTGTCCAGATTATTATTCCCCTTTCATAGATTCATGGGTACATAAACTGAGATCCTGAGAGGTCTGGAGGCTCTCCCGAGGGACCCAGGAGGAAGCCCCTCACTACATATTGTTTGAGTCCCTGAACTGGATAGAAACAACAGGAAATGAATGTCTCTAGTAGGCAACAATGAGGCTGCACAAGCAGAACTTTTCTCCAATGTCACAAGCTGAACAGTGTTTTGTTCCATGTCAATTTAGTGGACAGTTACTGAGTCCCTATTAGATGCTGTGCTAGAATACAAGTATGAAGAAATGTAAACTGTACCCTCAAGGCAACAGGCTACAATTTATTTCTTCCTATAGCCAAGGGAGAACCTTGCGTAATTTTCATTCAATGTGCCAAAAGACCCAGACCTGCAAATGCGATGTAAGTGCCTCAGGAGGATGAGAAAAGGCATCCACGGGGGTCGATTCAGTGTGAACGGCTCTCAGGGAATTTACCCAGTGTTAATCTACACGTCAAGGACACATCTTCCGCAGTTCTTTCTGAAAGGCTCTTCCTTCTCCCTGAAGGTACCTGACTTTTTCCCTCTTGATACCGGAAAGATTTTGGCCGCTTTTTCTTCATTTTAAAATGTTCATCAATAGCAAATCCTGCTTACTGAATAAACAGAGGACAGTAAACATGTTCTAGTCCTGGCCCAGCCACCAAGCAAATGAATGCCTGGAGCAAGTCACTTCACCTCTCCAGAACTCAGTCTCCTCACCTGCAAAAGTGAGCCGACTGAACTAGCTGTACCAGTGAATATATAGCACTGACGATGTGGAGATTCTCAGGACGCTGCACATATTCACTTATCCCTCACAACAACTCTGTGAGATAGTGTTTTTTCCTCCCCACTTTACAGATGAGGAAACTGAGGCACGAAGCGGTTAAAATAATCTTGCTCAAAATCGTGTAACTCATAAGTAGCAAAGATGGGATTTGGACATTCTCAGTCTATTTCCAGCGTCTGAACTCTTGACCACTATGATGGGCTGCCTTTCAGCAGATGAAGAGAACTAATACTGAAGTCCCTTCTAATGTTTACATTCAATTGATCTATGAGTTTAAAATAACCCCTAAAGGCTCAGATTCTGTACTTTATGCCAATGAAGCAAAGATCTCGTTAAAAAATTTATAATTTATTAATCAAAACTACCAGCTCATACTACCTTAGAAATAAAATTTTTCAGAGTGCCCTCACATATATGATCACTTCAGATCCTCACTGGATCTTGATATAGAGAAGGTAATAGTGCCATCCACAAGACCAGGAAAAGGAAGTCCAGAGAGGTCAGGACTTGTTTATGGCACCCAAGAAAACCAGGGGAGGAGTCCTACTCCCTTAGCAGAGCCAGGGACCTCCAGGTTGCGTTCTGGAGCCCATTCAACCTGAGTCACACGTTTCCTCTGGGACTTCATCTTGGATTCAAAGACACCCACTGAATTCTGCGTAGTGACACAGAAAAGAGTGCTTCTCTCTGAAACTCTCTTCCATGCCCCTCCAGTGCTGGGTCTCTCACACAGATACCAAGATGTCTGGCCCTGCAATCAAGGTGGTCAGCTCACACAACCCTGAAACACTGAGATGCATATGGGGTTACTGCAGAGTGAGCTGCTCTGAACTTGAACTCCATGTCAGGCCTTCTAAAGAGCTGTCTAAGCTTGCAGCCTCTGCTAGCTCTGCTCCTCCTTTCTCCACATTTACGAGGTAGCTTCCAATCTGCCCTCCACTAGAGGAAACTGTGCTCTTGGATATCACCTGTAACTTCCTAGTCCAAGAAGCAGCTGCCTGTTCCCTTAACACACCTGCTGCTTTACCAGTGATGAGCTTCTGCTCCCCTCATCCCCTACCCCTGGAACATGCTTCCTACCATCCTGCCTTCAAATCCGATCCTTACTTGCAGGCCTACCTCACATGTCACTTCAGGAAGCCTCTCCTAGCCCTTCCAGTCAGGTGTAATCTATTTTTTTTGATTATCCATTCTCGAGTTTTTCTTAGGACACTCTCAAATTCTGCTTTTTTATTGCAGTTGGGTTTATACTTTCTTATCTCCATCATACTCAGACTGCTTTTTACTTCCTGGCAATGTTGGGAGCACTGCCTGGCACTGATAAATATCTGCTTGACCTCAAATTACTCTCTCCCATTCTGTAGAATGATTCACTCTGCAAAAATATATGGCAAAGAAGAGGGATCATTAGATTCTTTTTTTTAATTAAAAAAATTTTTTTAACATCTTTATTGGAGTATAATTGCTTTACAGTGTTGTGTCAGTTTCTGCTGTATAACAAAGTGAATCAGCATATGTATACATACATCCCCACATCCCCTCCCTCTTGCGTCTCCCTCCCACCCTCCCTATCCCACCCCTCTAGGTGGTCACAAAGCACCCAGCTGATCTCCCCGTGCAATGCAGCTGCTGCCCACTAGCTATTTTACATTTGATAGTGTATATATGCCAATGCTACTCTCTCACTTTGTCCCAGCTTACCCTTCCCCCAGCTTACCCCTCCCCCTCCCTGTGTCCTCAAGTCCATTCTCTACATCTGTGTCTTTACTCCTGCCCTGCCACTAGGTTCATCAGTACCATTTTTTAGATTCCATATATATGTGTCAGCATACGGTATTTGTTTTTCTCTTTCTGACTTACTTCACTCTGTATGACAGATTCTAGGTCCATCCACCTCACTACAAATAACTCAATTTTGTTTCTTTTTATGGCTGAGTAATATTCCATTGTATATATGTGCCACATCTTCTGTAGCCATTCATCTGTCGATGGACACTTAGGTTGCTTCCATGTCCTGGGTATTGTAAATAGTGCTGCAGTGAACATTGTGGTACATGACTCTTTTTAAATTATGCTTTTCTCTGGGTATATGCCCAGTAGTGGGATTGCTGGGTCATATGGTAGTTCTATTTTTAGTTTTTTTAAGGAACCTCCATACTGTTCTCCATAGTGGCTGTATCAATTTACATTCCCACCAACAGTGCAAGCGTGTTCCCTTTTCTCCACACCCTCTCCAGCATTTATTGTTTGTAGATTTTTTTATTTTATTAATTTACTTTTGACTGCTTGGGTCTTTGTTGCTGCACGCGGGCTTTCTCTAGTTGTGGCGAGCGGGGGCTGCTCTTTATTGCGGTGCGCAGGCTCCTCATTGTGGTGGCTTCTCTTGTTGCAGAGCATGGGCTCTAGGCACACGGGGCTTCAATAGTTGTGGCACGCAGGCTCAGTAGTTGTGGCTCGCAGGCTCTAGAGAGCAGGCTCAGTAGTTGTGGCGCATGGGCTTGTTTGCTCTGCAGCATGTGGGATCTTCCCAGACCAAGGCTCAAACCCGCGTCCCCTGCATTGGCAGGCGGATTCTTAACCACTGCGTCACCAGGGAAGTCCTGTTTATAGATTTTTTGATGATGGCCATTCTGATCGGTGTGAGGTGATACCTCATTGTAGTTTTGATTTGCATTTCTCTAGGGATCATTGGATTCTAATGTCATTCCCAAATTTCGCCAATGGCTTTTTTTTTTTTTAAATCAATTCCTGACTGACAGAGCTCAGCCCCAGAGGTGAGAACATCCTTTCAGTAACTGCCACATAGCCTGTATTCAAAGAGGTTTCTGAGTGTGAACATGTCAGCCCAAGACTCTGTTAATTGGACCTTCAACTACTCAAGGTCCACACTGCACAGCTGTTCTTTTACCCCAGAAACCGGGTACCAGGGATGATGTATGCAAAGGAGTCATATCAGAAAAATGTCCTCAGTCTTCCAGGGCACTCGGTTTTCACTGAAATTCATTGTCCTTACAGAGGGAGAAGGATGGACCAAGGAAAGGCTAGCTGATGTGTTTCCTTCACCATTTCCCCTACCTATAGTAACATATTAGAGAAGGGGGGTGTTATTTGGAATTTTGACATTTACAAAGAGTTTAAGTTGAAATTGTTCTGTTGGAAAAGAAAAACCCAATCCTTTCCTCTAAAGACAGTAAGACTGGCCAGCATAAAAATGCTCCCAAGATTTTCAAGTCTTTTAGAGTCTCTCCTCACAAATAACTCTATGTATGCTATTCTATAAGGTAGCACAAAATACCACAACTAATATTCGACTGGTTTTTCAGCCTCTAGCTCGTGGATCTGGAGAGCTGGAACCAGAGAATAATATGTAAGGACCAGTGCTTTGAGGATTAGATCTCTCCCCCTGCCTACATCAAGGCAAACTTGGGGCACCTAGGGGATTTAGACACCATCCACCAGCAGATGGCTGCCCAGTGTCCACTTGATCAAATCAAGTGCTTTGGAAGGGTTGAGAAAAGAGGCAAAAGGGACCCTCTTTCTTCCCCCACAGAGCAGTGTTTCTTAAGCTTTTTTTCATTATCACCCCTCTAATGAGTCTTTTTAGACTTTTTTCCTAATTGCTCTTCCTTGACATTTTAATGTCATAGATATATTGTTTATCTGTGTACTGTGATCATGAGGGGGCCACAAGCCATTGGATTTCTGTGTTCTTCAAACACTGATCCCTCCCACCCTCCTGGGGGTGGCAATACCCCTCCCCTTAAGAATGCAAGTCACAGACCTGTCCCTAGAGAAGCAACAGGACACTTCCTGAGCACCACCCCTGGGGTTTCTTTTTCATCTTTTCTCTCACTCTCCTTCAGACTCAGTATGAGCCTTGCAGGCACAGAGCTAGAAGGTGACCCAAGGTGACCCAAGGTGACTGGGTAACTGCTCTTTGGAATGTCATGGCAACATGAGAGCATCAGGGCAGAGAGACTGACAACAAGTCTGGAGAAATGGTTCATTTCACTCAGTGCAATCTTAGGTTCCACAGTAGCAACTGTTGTACTAATAACTACAAGACATAGATTAATGGGAAAACTTTCTGCAATAAACTTGTCCAAAGAATAGCATTACAGAGCTCAGAAATTGGTTATTCCATTGCTCCTTTTACCAGCAAAAGGGTACGAAATTGGATTTTTCCTTCCAGCTAATTCATTTTTCCAATATTATAATTAACTTGAAAAATAGACTTCAACTTCTACACCTTCCCTTTTGCCTACACACTTTACAGGCACAACATAATGATTCTAGTTATTAGCTCACTTTAGGCCAAAAATAAGAAGGCTAACAATACATTAACATTTCCATTATCAATCAGAAAATTGCAGGTCAGCTCCTTGAATGATATGTTGCTCAGCATATTAAAATCCCTGATCTCAGCAAAAATGTATAAATACTTTTACTCCTGAAATTATGGTTTAAGAGAGACACATGGCAAGGTAAATGGGAGATGAGGAGGAAAATCAATTTAGATTGGTCTCAATGGAAGGACAATGGATTGCTATTTTTTCCTTTATCTAATATAGAAATTGCCTATGGTTCCCATTTTAATATTCATCTGATACCCATTTTAGTATCAAAGAGGTGGCAATGAGTAACTTATCAAAAATAAACTTCTCAGCCTTTGGCTTTGTGCTTGTAATTAACCATCTGGTCTACACACATCACCTTGGGAGAGTGCCAATGGACATTTACCAACTGATATCACTAAAACGAGGTTATTCTCCTTTCACCTGGGTACAAGAGGACCTGATTTTTCTGTTCAAAGCAAGTGCCAACTCGGTGTGTCAGTACCTGCAGATTCCATAGGTTTATCACTGATCTCCTAAATGTTTGTCACTGCCAATATTTTGAGATCTCAATAGTGCTTCCAGGGGACTCGCCTCTGTAACGTTAACTTTCTCCACAAAATAAAGCAAAAAAAAATTTTTGTTTGTTCTTCTGGTTAACATTCCTTTAACAGTGTCTATAACAGGGATTAGCAAACTAAGCCCTGTGGGCTAAATCCAGTCACGCCCATTCATTTCCATATGGTCTGTGGCTATTTTCCTTACAAGAGCAGTGCTGAGTAGTTGAAGCAGAAACTGACTGGCTTGCAAAGCCAAAAATAATTACTGTCTGGCCCTTTATAGAAAAAGTTTGCTGAACTCTATTTTGCGACATGGAGTTTTTTTAATAAAAATGAAAAAGAATTAAAACCTTTTATTTCTATAATTTTAGAATTCAGAGTTTAGGATTATTTTAGAACAGAAATAATATATGGTCATTTTTCTACTCCTGGGAATGAAACTTGGAAATATAAGCCCATAAATGTAGTAAAAGCATTATTGATAATAATATGGGTTGTATATCAGCCACCAGCTATTTTTGTTGAAAAGCAATATTAAGTTTTCTCTTTGAATAATAACCATAGATGCCCATTGTAGAACAGATTGCCATTTTCCCAAAGCATAGATGGTCTCTTCTTAAGCAAGGAAGCATGTTTGAGAAATGCTTGAGAAATAGTTTGAGAAATAGTAGAAATTGTTACACATGTATAAAAACTTAACATTAATATCCCAAATGACCTCTTAAAGAATATCAAGGCAAACAATATAAGGCAATTAATGCTATATTGTTGCTGAATGTGATATCAGTTAAGGAGAATCAGAGATCTGAGAACATGAATATATAGCAATCAGTGATTGCTCTCACCTGTGCAAGAGTATATTTGCATCTAAATATTTTGGTGATATCAATATACTCATTAAACGTGCTCATCTTTATGAAATATCTACTATTAAATATATTACATATGTTAAATATCTACTAAATAGTTCTAAGACACAAAGCTATAAAAGACATGGCACTGCTATCAGAGAACTTAAAATCTGGTGGAGATGCTAAGATACATAGATTCCCCAAATTCTGTTTTACTTTTAAAAATTTCAATATATTAAACATACAGAGGTAAGGAAATCTTCGTGCTTGAGTTATGTGACGACTTGATCATCATAACTTGAACAGTATGAAAAAAGACAACTGCATGCATCCCTAAAAAAGTCTCGTTCCTTCCCAGGTGCCACAGTGACAAAAGTTCTACTACATTTTAGAAATTCATTCCTTTATATTAATTTCTTTCCAATACCAGTGAGCTATTATTTAGATTTTCCTAGTCATATTTAATTACTGGTGTTTTAGGTATAAGAATTGCTTAAATAATTTATCATAATAGATTACCTTTATTTTTTCTGCTGATCTCACTTAAGATGAAAATGCCCATAGATGATTTAACAGGTTATCATGTTAGTTACTTATCAGATCACTTTCACTATAAGAAATAGGACCCCAGCCATATGAGGCACTGGGAATTTTGTGCAAAGGATCATTAAAAGGGAGACAATAAACACAAAAGGGGATCCCACAAAATAAGCTTAAACTCCTCATGATCTATCAAGACTGGTTATGTATAAGAAGTTAATGTTTTCAAGAAAATCAAGAGTCAGAAACTAAGAGAAAGGTGGTCTTCTTAGTTACCCCTACACTTCTGAAAATTGGTCAGAGTCAATACTCGTATCGAAGTGGGATGATGGTCTTAAAGGGAAAGAGAAAAAAAGAGTTATTTCCCATAAATTCTGTGTTATTGATGACTGACCACACAGAGGCTAATGTCCACAACAGGAATGAACATTTATAAACTCATACATTAAAGCTATGTTCTGTTCTAATGCAAAAAAAACTCTTTGTTAACTTAAGATTTTTTTTTTTTTTTTTCCTGCGGTACGCGGGCCTCTCACTGTTGTGGCCTCTCCCGCCGTGGAGCACAGGCTCCGGACGCGCAGGCCCAGCGGCCATGGCTCACGGGCCCAGCCACTCCACGGTATGCGGGATCCTCCCGGACCAGGGCACGAACCCGCGTCCCCTGCATCGGCAGGCGGACTCCCAACCACTGCGCCACTAGGGAAGCCCAACTTAAGATTTTTAATGCCTTGATCATAGGAAGAGCCACATGAAATTACTGATGAAGCCTGAAGCAAAATGCAAGGTACTGAAATCATAACATAGTTGTAGGGAATTCAAATGCATTATTATTCATTATTAAGCACTAAACACCATATGAAAGCAGAAGACTTCAGTAAACCTATTTCAACTGACACTGCACATAAATAGGACTTGATTAAATAACTGTAATAATTTGCCTATCCAGCTACAGCTAATAAGTCTACCCCAAATCTTAGCAATACATGTTTTATTTGCTTTCTACTTTATTTTTTGTATTTGTGCATATTTGACTTAATACATGTTATAATACATAATCATGTACTATGATTATGTATTATGCTGGGATTATTTTTCTTTTTTCCTTTGTGTGTGTGTGTGTGTGTGTGTGTGTGTGTGTGTGTTTAGTTCTATAAAATTTTGTCACATGTAAAGATTTGTATAACTACCGCCACAGTCAAGATCTGGAACTGATCCATCACCAAAAAGTGTTCCATTTTTAGTCACCCTGTCCCTAATACCTGGCAACCACTGATCTTGTCTCTGTCTCTACAGTGTTCATTTTGAGAGTGTTATATAAATGGAATCATACAGAATGTATCTTTGTTTTGAAGATTCATCTATTTTTAAAGTACATATATGGCATACACACACACACACACACACACACACACAATCACATACCTATATTTACTTGGTATAATCTTGCTTCAAATTTTATGTATGTTTCTTTAAATTCAAGATGACGCAATCTACAACAAGACATTAGAGACAGCCCTGGAGATAAATTGCTAGTGTGTACCGAAGGGTGAATCAACCCCCAACAAATAGCAAACGCTTGTGCTTTTAAATTGACTTAATAGCTCTGAGAGCTGGATTCTGTGATGAAGTGCAAAAGCACGTAATATAAGAGTACTTGGAGCAAATCTCCACACCCTAGAGCTCTGTCTTTGGGAGGTATCACTGGAGAGAATGCACTACAGGAAGAAAAGCAGCTTTGCTTCCCAAGCGCAGTGTCCATCCTGCCTTCACTCGGATTTTCTAGCAACAGAGAAGCCCCATGAGTGATTTTGCTGAACAAGATGAAGATAAAGAGTTAGTGACTTCTAACCAGGACATAAATTAACCTGCTTTTTACAAATCTGAAGGAAGAGGTGCTCAGAAGGACTAATGAACACACACATCTAAAAATAACTCCCCATTTAATTAACAGCACAGTACACAGTCACTCTAATTAAAACTGCTGGCCAGGCTGAGGGCTATCAGTTCCACATCTTCCCACATTTCTCACCTTAAGTTCCCTGAAACACTGAAATCATTTGAATTTTATGGGGAAATAGCAGGCAGGTGGCCTAGGAGAATGATGCCACAGGGAGAAATTAATTTCATTTTAAGCAAGGAAGAGTCAGTAGACTGTAAGTCAAGCTGTGCAGAAGGTCAGGGTGAGAAAGAAGGGATCAGAGATGGAACCAGAGTGGTTCCAGTTCCAAGCAATTTCCTCAATGGTCTGTGCAGCAGGGAGGAGGCCACCCAACACAGGAAGTATCCCCCTCTGCCTTTGAGAGGCCAAGCACAGCCCTACAGGGAGGAAGAGTAGGAATCTGTACAAAATGGAAGGATTTCAAGACCCTACCCTAAATAATAGCAACAGCTAACATTTGTTGAGTGCTTATTTTGTGCCAGGAATTGCACTAGTGGCGCTAACACACATTACCTCATGTAATACTCACAACAAACCATTTTACAGATATAAAACTGAGGCTTAGAAAAGTTATGTTGCTTGTCCAAGGTCCAGAGCAAGTCAGTGGAAGAGCTGGGAAATAGACCTTGGCAGATTGAGACACTCGGTGCTGCCTTACTAAACAGGGACAATTCCCACTTCTAGGATTTCTGTGACAATTCAAGAGGGTCTGGCACCTCCTAGGTGCTTAAATGTTACACTCAAAATCTCCTCCAGTGGCCTATGTCAGACCCTAAAGAAACCTACCAATGAAATTTGTTCCCTTTGGGTAAGACTTTGCATCTGTAACAGTACTCAAAAACAAACAAACAGGGCTTCCCTGGTGGCGCAGTTGTTGAGAATCTGCCTGCTAATGCAGGGGACACGGGTTCGAGTTCTGGTCTGGGAGGATCCCACATGCCGCAGAGCAACTAGGCCCGTGAGCCACAACTACCGAGCCTGCGCGTCTGGAGCCTGTGCTCCGCAACAAGAGAGGCCGCCATAGTGAGAGGCCCGCGTACCGCGATGAAGAGTGGCCCCCGCTTGCCACAACTAGAGAAAGCCCTCGCACAGAAATGAAGACCCAACACAGCCAAAAAATAAATTAATTAATTAATAAACTCCTACCCCCAACATCTTAAAAAAAAAAAAAACAAATACAGGTAGTATATATTATATGCATACTGTGTCCCAGAAAACTTCTACCAGATCTGAAAAAGGAAAAGTGGAACAACTGACCAAAATATATACTTACACACTCTTTCTTGAGGTAAGGAAATGAGATTTTCAGAGAAATCACTCTTAAACCTTCACAACTAAAGACCTCAGTGGTAACCCAGTATAGTGACAAACCTGAGTATCCAAAAGTAGGAGAAGCTTAATAAGTGTATGCTGATGGTTATCAGGATAACCAGCTCTAAAGTTTAATTAATATTAATGTAGCAGGTTATATTTAACCTTGATTTGAGTGAAAGGTATTGAGGGAAATTAGAGAAGCTGCTATGAAACGACCCACCCCAGTCCATCTATACTGCTTTGCATTTGGAAACTCCCCCATCCCGCTGGCACCTCCCTCTTAACACATGATTATAATGCACAGTTGTGCCGCTCAGTTTAGGAATGGATTTCCTTGACTCCCACTCTTTGAAATTCTGGCTTATTCAACAGCACCAGCAGTTTTTGAGAACCAAACATATTCAGTGCTGAGATTTAAAAACTGACTTTATCCTGGATTCTTCAACAAATATGTTGAAGGAAAAAAAAGAGAGAGGGGAAGGGAAACTTATACATTAAAAAAGAAAAAAAATTTTGAGAGACATAACAGATTACAATGTAGAAGCCTTATTTCCATACTAATTTCAATAAACTATCATCTTGAAAAATTATGAGATGAGGAAATTTAAACATTGCATGGATATTTAATAATATTCAGGAATTATTGTTAATTTTTAGATGGGATAATCATATTGTGCTTATTTTTTTAATATTTATTTATTTAATTTATTTATTTGGCTGTGCCTGGTCTTAGTTGCGGCATGTGGGATCTAGTTCCCTGACCAGGGATCGAACCCGGGGCCCCCTGCCTTGGGAGTGTGGTGTCTTAACCGCTGGACCACCAGGGAAGTCCCATGTTTATGTTTTTAAAATAATGTTTTATCTTTTAGAGGTACACGCCACAATGTTTACGGATTTAATAATATAATATCTGAGATTTGCTTCAAAATAGTCCCTGGGAAGAGAAGAAATGGGTGGGAGTGGTTTAAGCGTAACAAATTTGCGCATGAGTTGGAAATTGGTAAAGCGAGGTGATGGTAAGTGGGGGTCCTTTACACTGTTCTCTCCCTTTTGTATATGTTTGAAATTTTCCAGAGTAAAAAGGAAAAAAAATAACTGCAGTTATCAGTTTTTGCCAGTTAAAAGAGACATTTTGGAGTCAGGAAATTCTTATAAAAGGAGATGCCCACACACTCCAGGTAACCTACAGCTGATTTCACATAACTGAAAAATGTGTGCATTTATTTTTCTAAAAGTGACTTTAAGGTACAGATCCTCCCTTTGAGGAGCCAACCTCCTACGTATCTGAGCTACAGATCTTCTTTCCAGTGGCTTCTCTGCATCTCCACCTCAAGGTTGATCTGAAGGCACAGCAAGCTCATGTCCAAAACCAGCCGACTTTATTATTTTTCCAACCAAACCTATTTCCTTATTCCTTATCTTAGTATTACAAGCACTATCCACTCAGTAGCTCTAATTTATAAACCTAATAGTTATTTTCAATTTCCCCCTCTCCCTCCTCCTCACATGCACTTGTCATGTCCAGTCAATTCTAGATCAGAAAAGGTCCATCAACAATGAACTGGCCTTGGGCTTCCCTGGTGGCGCAGTGGTTGAGAGTCCACCTGCCGATGCAGTGGACACGGGTTCGTGCCCTGGTCCGGGAAGATCCCACATGCCACGGAGCGGCTGGGCACGTGAGCCATGGCTGCTGAGCCTGCGTGTCTGGAACCTGTGCTCCGCAACGGGAGAGGCCACAACAGTGAGAGGCCCGCGTACCGCAAAACAAAAAACAAACAAAAACAATGAACTGGCCTATACTCTGAGACTTGTAGAACTGAAGGAGAGAACAAAGGGTCTGCTGGTCACCCGATCACATCTAAACAGCCCAGTGCAGTGTAGTCAGCTGCAAGGACAGGTAACCACAGGGAAGAGCAGTAGTGATGAGAAACCTGCCACTTTGAGTGAGAGTACCGCTAACCTCTCTGGGGGCCCTGATACTCTAAGAGCAGGTTGGATATAACCCTACTCACCATCTACAGGGAGCTCAAAGCACATGATGAAAGTGCGAATCACTTAGAACAACAACAGCAAAAAAAAACCTATCCCAAAATAGGACCAAACCACAACCTGCAGACTACAAATAGAAGAATGAGAAATGCTGAGTTGTTCTAATGGCAAAAGGAGACTTTAATACAAAACTAAAATAGCAAGGAGAATAGTAGTCAGAATTTCATTGCTGTCTACAAACAGCATCTGAATAGATGTGACAATGCTACCCATGATTCATCTCCACGAGCCAAACTTGGAGCCAAATGAGCAAAAGAAAAAAAAAATGGCATTTTACAGGAAAGATGCTTGCAACACATTTAATTTTGCATAAGGAATGTAAATTTCCCAAGGATTTGACCCAAAGCATTAAGCCAGCCCCTATATTGTTCTAATCAATTAGGCCTTCCTGCAGCAGCACTTTTGCATTGCAAACAACTAAAGCCATCATATTCTCTAATCAAGAGAAAAATATTCATACAGATTGGTTTATTTCCATTTGGTTTTTTTTTAATTGTATTTCTTGAAAAAAATAGAGATTAACTTCTAAAACATATTTGATGATCTCTGTGAAAAGGATGAGTTGTCATTAAATTATAACCATTTGAAAGGAAGAAATACCTAGATGCTCTTTAGTTTTTGTTTGGGGGCTTTTCAACATTTTGAGATTTTAAAATGTGGATTTCCATATGTGAGAGTTGTCATTTAGAATAATCCAAGTCCAAATAAGATGGAGCCTTCAACATTTTTCTGGTACTTAGTATTTTAGATTTATCAAGATTACAAAAGTATACATTTTATAGCTAGGATGAGCTTCCAGAACATCTGTTCCATCCCTCTCAACCTCCCTTTGGAAATGCAGCAACCTCTGAGGTAGGATCTTTATTAGTACTGAAAATAATATTAACCAAGTATTTATTGAACACTATGCCAGATCTTATGCAAAGCTCTTTATATATTATCTCATTCAATCCTCACCAAATTCTATGAGATTGTCACAATGACTAACCCCATTTCATAGATGATAAGACTGAGGCTACTAACTAATGAATACCCTATGGACTCCTTCAGTAGATATGAGAATATAAGAGCAATGAATAAATGTCCCAACACAAAATCTTCAGAAAATTACTTTATTCCTTAATGGAATAATAACTTTCAAGTTTCTACCTCTATGTCCTCAAAAAGTATCTTCATAAGGGACAAAAGTTTATAACAAAGTATTTTTTCCCAGAAAACTTCAATTTTATTCCCCTGAGATTCATTCAGTATCTTCTTCAGCATTTAGGTCATTTATTGCTCTTAGAGTTTCTAGAATGTAAAGATAGAAATCAGGTTTATGTTCTAAGGGTCCACTGTGTGCTATGGGAAAGTATAAGAAAGTATCTTTCATACTCTGCAGATATAAACCCAGAGCAAAGATACAAATAGCTGATAAGGGTGTGACTGGGATTTAGATCTGGGTCTTCTAATTCCAAAAGCAGGGTAAGTGATTGGACTCAGTTAACTGGCTTGCAACTGTGGGAAAAAAATATTTCACAACAAAAATATATTGAAACAAAGAGCCAAAGGGTGGATAGTTTATCGAAGGGTTTTAATTATTTATTCAATTCCTGGATCTGGATGGCAACACATGGAATGTTGTCCTGGTCCCAAATTTCTTTTGACAATTTCAACATGGATCACATGAAAAGTGAATTCTAAAAGTTGGCAGGCCCATGCTCTTGCTTTCTGCAACATGTGATGTTTGCCCCTTATATTTCCATACAGATCAGCATCAGGAGACATTAAAAAGGAGGCCTCAAATTTAAGCAAACAAAAAGGGGAAATGGGAAATCACACTAACGGGAACAATCACAATTCCATTGATTGTTTTTAATCTGTGACTGTGCCCAATACTATTATCATGAACTTACAATTCAACCAATGAAGTCAATAATGCTAGGTGACCTACACTGTTGACATTTTGCAGCAAATGAATTCAGAGTTCTGCTATTCTATAGCAGTAGCAGCAGCAGCAAACACTTGGAAATGTATAGCATGAAGGTATTCACTAGCATCTTCTCATTCTGAATCCGCTGAATCAATCTTCCAGTTTAAAAAAGTATCCCTGAACCCCAAATACCTGGTGAACCATACCATGCAGATCAATAGATTTTTTTAGTACAATAATTGTTTCTCTCTGGGAGATTCCCATTAGTCCCAGAGGCAAGAATACTTTGATTGACCTCAAGGAACACAGCAGATGTGGATAAGCTGTGTGTGCTGCTGACCTTATCAGAAGAAAGCCAGGCCTTGAAAATCACAGGGGAACACCCTGGGCATGTGTATGTTGGCTGTGGGAAAGCAAACAGCTGTGTACTCTCTTTAAAAGCCAACCAAACCAAGAAATGCAGACTATGGGAGGGCAAACTAGAAAAAGAAATGTGCGCATTAACAATATAAAACATTCCCAGGAAATAATAATATGAATGGAAACAAGATGAGGTATGCTGTAAGCATCTGGGATTCCTTAATGTACTAGTTAGTAGAAAAGATTTTCTACATAAAATCCTGGTGACCCAGTTGCTTAAGCTCCTGGGGACAGAGGATAAATTTACCCTGCTACTTTGAATGCCACATTTCCTATTTGGCGCTATAGCCAAATAAGACAGCAGGAAGACAGTGGAGAAAGGAGAGAAGGAAGGAGGGACAGAGGGAGGGGAATCTAGGATACACTCAGGGAAGTCTTGACTTTGGAATGGAAGGAGTTTTTAGCTCCACTAAAATCACTACCCAACGCCAATAAGGCCAGATCAGAGCAGAGGCAATCCCTTGTCCCCTGCCATGAAGTGGAACAAGAAGTGGAGCACATTGTTAGTACAGAAGAATTACAAGCAGCTGTACCCTGACATCTCTGAGAAAGCAGCATGTGATCCTGGGCAGAGCACAGTGGTGAGAGTTCATGAAACAAAGTTTTACAATCTCAGGTTAAAATTATTCCAACTCTGCAGCAAAACCAACGCACTGCTGAACAAACAGAACAGATACAGAGACATGAAAGTAAGCCCTGCTTCATGTGCAAGAAGAAGACCTAAATGGAACCCAGAGGTGCCTTCTAAGAACCCACAGCAGCTGTTGCCTAAGGGAAAATTTAAAACTTCAACATCCCTCTTATATAAACTCCTCAAAAATTGGTTAAAGACCTGGAATAATTTTTATTCATTCATTCATTCATTCTTTCAGCTAGTGTTCAAGGCAGGCCTACTATGTGCCAAGCCCTATATTAGGTGTTAGAGATACAGGGACAAAATAAGACACGGACCCTTGCCCTCAAGGAGCTCACAGCTCAGCAGAGGAGAAAACTGTGGCATGAATTCACTGCAATACAGTGTAATGGGTAGACGACTGTTTAAAAAAGGGTCAAGGTGACGGAATTGAAGAGTAGGCAGATGGAAAAGCAAAGGTCAGGAAATGGAAGGGGTGATCCTGACACATTGAGGGTGCTTCAAAGAGTTAGTTTAAAGTCTATTAAACTTTGATTTTGAATACCTCTAAGTAAATCATTCACATTCCCCAGCAAGCACAGAACACACCACTCCATATTGCCTTACACTGGGCCAGATTATCACATTTATGTTATCTGGCTAGATACTGGCATTTGTGTGTATGATTCCTGAGCTAGGTCAAGGCCAGGGACATACTACCTACTCCTACAGGTCGATTGCAAACGTGTGAGGGGTTTTTGGCTGTCACAATAACTGGCAGATGCTACTGGAAGTTGTGACCCAGGACCAAGAATGCTCCACATCCTGCAATGCCTGGGGACCTTGCTCACAAGGAAGACTCGTCTATCCCAAATGCCCGCAGCACCGTCTCTGAGAGACTCTGGGCCAGATCGTGTCATGCTATGACATTTGCCCTTGAACTTTAACAGTTATTGCCTGGTTCTCTTTGAATTATTAACTTTTCTAAATTACTAGCAACACGAGAACACACACAGAGAAAAAAAGAGAATTCCGCAGAGAACCTTGATTTATAATTGATGCTGAGAAAGAGACAACATGTTTTGCTGCATTTGAAAGGAAGGCAAATATTTCCTTCCCTGAAATAGTAGCAGTATCTGGCTTCTTAATAAAGACAGTGTTTGTAAAACCAAGGGTTCCTTCCCCCTGCAATTTCAGACCAGTGCCTCGTTAGAGAAACCAGAAGGAAAGCTACCCAAAACCACTTTAAAGGGGTTAGCTTTTACAAGTGAAATTTCTGGCATCAGCCTTCTTTTGATGGTAGTAAATGTTGTAGTGGGGACGAGGGGCTACCTATTGGACACATCAGAAAGCAGAACGATGTCATGGAAATATTTCTGGTTAGCCATTCAGGGGAGGTTCAGAGCCACTGAAGTTGACACTATTTCTATGGTCTGTATCCCGGTGTAAATTCCAGGAAAAGAAATTATAATTGTAATACCGTAGGCAGCTTCAAAGAGTGTGTAGAAAAGGACAGATGATGCGTATTCTGGGATTCAAAGGCAAGTTGCGGGTACTTTATATAGACTTCTCGACTCCACAGAAAGTGATGAGGGAAGGTCTGTTCCCCCAAGGATGATCCTGGAAAGTGACTGCTGAGGAGTGTAGCCTTGGTGAAATGCATGAAGGTGGACAACAAATCTGTGATCGAGCCATTATTTCGGTTTTTCAGCAGGTCAAATAGGTGGGAAAATGAGACAGAAATGAGTCTTCACATATCTGTAATCATTAAAGAGCTGCAAGAGGGCATTCTTAAGTTGCAAGGGTGCAAGATTCTCATTAGGATTTCTGACTAAAGCATAAAACCACAACTGCTATGTATCATCCCCTGCTCCCCTTACTGCCAACCTTGAAAACTAGCCCATTCTTAATGCCTCCACTCGCTTATTCCCACTCTCATCAGTCTTGCTTCTGCTGCTGAGAGGATTCTCATACCACATTCACTAGGGAGTCAACTCGCAGCCCAACAGCCTCTTTCATTCTCACTGTTTCTGCTGCCTTTTCTCAAATTCATTCATTCATGCAGGATTTATTGAGATACCACTAGATAGAGGCATTATTCTAGACCTGGGTGAAAACAGCAATGGAAAAGAGAGGCAAGGTCCCAGCTCTAATGGAACTTAGAGTCTGATGGGATGGAGGGGAGATAAAGAACGGGATCTAATCAGCTAGCAAAAAATCTACAAAGGCAGTCAAATAGGGTATTCGGCTAGACAGTGACAAGGGAGGGGGCTATGAAAGATAAAGGAGCCAGACCACCTGAGTTCATATCCTGGCTCTGCCACTAATTAGCTATGTGACCTTAGAGGAGCTGTTTCCCCTCTTTGTGCCTCAATTTCCTTGACTATGAAATGGAAATAAAAATACTACATGCCTTACAGGGTTTTCTTGAGGGTTAATGAATTAAGTGCTTTCTATAAGTGCATAGCACAGTGCCTGGCATTAACTGAGAGCTCAGTGTTAGCTGCTGATTCATTACTTATATGACTATTCTCATTATTATATTGGGTGGTGAAGAAAGGCCCATCTGAGGAGTGGCATGTGAGCTGAAACCTAAATGACCAGTAGAAACCGGCTGAGGAAAGATTTGGGGAAGATCATTCCAGACTAAAGGAAAACCGACATGGGAAAGAGCTTGAGAGGTTCCCAGGAAAAGTAGAAAGGGTGGAGACGAGGTGGATGATGGAGAGAGTGGCAAGAAATGAAGTCAAAGTGGTAAGCAGGGCCAAATAAAGTGGGGCCTTATAAGATAGAGAATGTCTCTCTGTTTTGTCAGTAACTGAAAAATTTGCCCATCCACATAGACTGTAGCAGGTTGTTGTCCACACAAAGGCAACCCACATCAGAACATAATCTCCAGCATTCAAGTAGAGCTTCGGTCTTACTGACAATCACAAAACATTAGATAGGTAGTCAAAGGGCTTTGATGTGATCTTTACTGGTTAAGTAACAGAAATGACAACTTCTCTACGTTTGTTTCACAATCTGCAAAATAAAATGGATTGAATTAAACGATCTTTAAGGTCCTTTCTAATCTCTGATTTTACATCTCCATTCCTGAATTTCCTAGATATGAAAACAGATCTAGGCTGGTAGAGCTACTTCATACTTTATAGAAAGCCTTATCCTTTCTTTACTTATCCTATTAATGGGTCTATTAATTAGGAAATATTAATCTTCTCAAGCTATATTGTTATGTGAAAGTTAAAATAGCAGCCAAAATCTGCCACCTCTAAACCTCTGATTTTGCAAGAAAATCTTATCTTCTGGTAAACAAGAGAGCCCAACCCAGAGGCTTCTCACTCCTTCCTGTGTGGGATTAATAGCGAACACCTTGGCATAAACATTTTTGAAAGGTCAGAGATGGCAACAATTTTGCTAAGGAGATAAATAGAAAAATAAAATACTGCCTTGGTAATTCCAGGGCTTCAAAAAACTGCATAAGTTTGATCAATAATGAGGCACACAAAAGGGATTGTGGGATAAAGGGCAGGTCCAATTTGAGGTATTAAAATCTTGCCTAAGTCATTTTTTTCCCCAACACATCTTGCATTGCAGCCAATACTGGAAACTTAACGGTAGACTCAGACTTACAATGTTAGAAAAATAAGATTCTGACTATGAAGCAAAAGATTGTTTTAGGTCGAAGAAGTAAATAATAGTAAGAAAAAGGAGTTGTGCAAAAGCCAAGGTAAGAACATTTTCTCTCTGTAATAAATCAACTATGGCTATTGAGCTCAAATTTCGAATGTTATTTTAAGTTGTATTTATTTTTATTGACTTTTACCCTTATCCTGGCACAAACTACAAGAGTTCAAAGGAAGCTAATTTGTTCCTAAAATGTATATGTGGATACTTTAAATGTGGCTTAGAAATAGCACGTTTTATTCATATGTTCTTATCTATTGCTCTTGTCTTAAGAGTAAATTTAACTTTTTGCCCATTGAAGAGATAGGTTTCCTTTCTGAAATTTTCATTGTAAATTTTAATTTTTTTAATGAAGTCACTTCCAGTCCTTATGGCAGATTTTATATTTCTGGCAAAAGGATTTTATCATTTAAACTGCATTATACATTATCTATTATCTGCTTATATTAAGAAAGCTCTATTGTCTGTTAATGTTTACTAAACAATCAATAAAGTCTCAGTGAAACCAGAATAAACTCAAACAAATAAGTGGGTTGAAATTCAGAGAAAACTGAGACCATGTCCCCTTTTGAAGGGCTGCCTTTGTGAGAACCCGTTTCTGCCTAAAAGATCTAATTTATCTTTTTTAATGCCATCAAAGTTAATAATGGATGACATATCATAGCTTCAGGGATGCAGCAACTTGTCGATAACATAGAGAATTTAGAAACCAATTCATCAAGTCATAACTTTTTAATTGGACCATGGATGTTTAAGTCATTAGACTCTCCAATAACAAAACCCTACAAAGAGAGAGTTAATTAATACAGAAATGCGTAACTGTCCCCTTCAATGAACAACTCAGAGTTTCTGTTCTACCTCAATAACAGGTGGCAGTTTTCACTTTGAACCCTTTTTGGGTGAGGTAGGGATAAGTTGTGTGGAGTGGAAGAAAGTAAAGTGAAAGAAGAGGGTCTATATATAATACATATAATTATATATATATAGTTATATAATTATAGGTCTACATAAAAGTATATATATTTGTATATGTGTATTTATGAAATATTTATATATTTATACTTGTATTTATATATTTAACATTTTTATATATCTCTCTATATTTTGTTATACATGTGTATGCTTCACAAATACCTCTCTCCCAATACCTACGATGAGTCCAATATATTCTGGGCAAATAAGAAGGAATGCAGCTTTCCCTTCTTTCCTTATTCAGAGGGGAGGTAGGGTGGTTAAAGTACTTCTCCGTGTCTCAGTTCTGCACTTACTGGTAAGGCTGCACTGCTGCCCACATATTTGCATATTGATATCCCATTATTTATTGGATGTCCACACTGGAAGGGATCTTAGTGATTATCTGGTGCACCTCACCCACTTCACAATTGGGGAACCAGAGGCTCCGGGACATTAAGAGGCCTGTCCAAAGTCACACAACCAGTTAGAGACAGTCAGTCATCCTCGTGACTCCCACACCCAGCAATCAGTCCACTCCACCAAGCTTCTCTGGTCTTCCCTGCCCAAGAACACATCTTCTGACACTCACAATGGAGAAATTAATGAGTCTGCAAGTTAAAGATTCGTTTTAAACAAATTGGTTCATTATTATTTAATTGAGGACGCTTCGGAGCAATAAAAGGATTGATTACCAAAACTAGAGAAGCAGTTCATGAAACATTGAGCTCAAGAAATGCAAAAACTGTCACAAGGCAATAGCGGCTGCCTTTCTGTTTGATAGATACCACCCAATAGCTTCAGAAGTATCAGAAACTAATGGTGTCCCGGCACTCCGTAGGCATACATTAATGGGATCAGGAGCATAAAATATAAACAATAATGTACATATTGATTGTTCCGGACACTTGAAGCCCAATAAACATTTGAAAGGTCAGTCATTTTACTTGTATCAGATTACAGATAAGTCATTTGCTTGAAGCTGGAAACTTGGCTCTCCATGTAAATTTAGCTCATGATCTATAAACTGAATCATGCCATACCTCTTTTAGCTTCCTTAGGTTGTCTAGCATGAAAAATATTCTGTAAGTGCCTAACCCCATAAAGCCTATACAAATAAATGACAACATACACATTGCCGGGAAGAATATTGTATGGGAGAAATCTACTCTGTAGGCTGAATAAATATCATGAAACAGCATTTCACTCTGACAGAACATATTGAAAGGTTTCTGTATATCAGTTGCTATATGAGCTTACAAATGAATATGTATGCTTTCAGGATTTTTTGAGAATATACAAGTTTAGGAAGTACAATGTCATAATTACTTTTACTTTTACCTAAAAACTAAAATTTGGTTTGACCAGTTCATGCTAGAGTTTTGGCCCTTTTTTTTTTAAACAATGAAGGATTTATTCCAAAACAAAATTTTAAAATGTGAAGGTTGTGTGGATGTCCATGTAGAGGAGAAGCCCCTTTACGGGCACCTTCACACCCAGAGGCATCTCTCCTCCAAAGTCAGGCTTTTATCTAGCAGTCTCTCTGGTGCTCCTACATCTGGATAAACTGGATAGTAGAAAGAGAGTTCACAATCCCACAGCCCCAGTTCCTTCCCTGAAGTGATAGGTCCCTCTTCGTAGTCACTATCCCAATGCTGACTTTAAAAAGGGCAAGAGGGACTTTGAAAGGTTGAAAGGCTTGCAATTTATGCACCATTTATAAGCAGAGGCAAGGCTTGGAAGTATGCCACTTCCCCTTTAACAAAGGCTCCAATTATCCTAAGCTTGGAGAGCTCCCTCATTCTCTGCTGCGGAAGGTTGTCATGGTAAGAACCAAGCTTTCAGCAATATCTCTCACTGAAAAGAGGGGTCAGGCAGGGAGCTCAAAGCTGGACATTGTCCTCTATAAGAGGCCTTGCAAAAATTACCAGAATTTCATCTGACAGAAGACTTTCCTCTATTTGTGGAACCGTGAAAATACACCTGCCTTTAGGCTGACAGTTTTAATCCTAATTATTTTCATCATCCTCCTTTGAGTAAGGTGACCGGATGTCCTTTTTCTGAATTTTGCATTACATGGATCTTTTACACTGATTTGTCCATGATTCTACAAAACCAGCCATTCTGAAAATCAGATCTCCTTACTTACGGATCATACCAGTTTTAAAAACACTTTTTAAACTCCTATGACATTCATTAGTAATTGAGAACCAAAATCATATTTTTAATTTACATTAAAAGACCGTAATTCTAGTAATACGGCAGAATTAAAAATTCCTAAGGAAAATAATGGTGATTCATTTGGTAGCCAAATAACCTGATTTTAATGTTCAAGACATCATTTTATAGTTTTCTAATAAAGTAATTATTTATAGAAGAAATTATTTCATTTTAAAATATATATAAAACCTCAAATGAACCAAAGGAAATAATAAATATCAGTTTAACAAAAACCCAGTTATTTACTTGGTCACAAAGGGAAGAACATTTCAAAGACAGACCTTTT